>NC_048219.1:57606352-57909065 GCF_002007445.2 Ailuropoda melanoleuca | reverse complement strand
CGGGAGCCGGGGAGCTGTGGCCGGCCGGGGCCCGGCGCGCTGAAGCCTGCGCCGCTGCCCGGGCCGCTGCTGCTGCTGCCCGGCTCGGAGGAGGTGGCGGCGGCGGCGGCGGCGGCGCTGGCCTCTAGCCGGCTCGCTCGCTCCCTCCGCGGCGCTTACACATGTGTTACTGACAGAGCAAAATCCCAACTACTCCCCGGCTCTGCCGCCGACGTCAGCGACCCTCAGCCACTGGGCGGCCGGATTGTTCAGGCGGAATAATAAAACCTGCCAATCCGGGGAAGGACAAAGGGATGACTGAAACGAGACTCTGGGGGCGGGGGAGAGAGGGAGGCGGCGGAGCGGGCCGCGGAAGGAGAAGGGAAGGGCCGGAATCAGGTGGGGAGCAGAGACCCGGGCGCCGGGGACCCCGCCAGGGGCCGTCCTCCGCGGCCCGGGCTCGGGATCGGAGTCGCGGGGTGCCGCTCCCGCCCTCTGAGCGCGCGGGCGACCCTGGGGACCGGCAGCCGCCCGCCCCTCGGGGATTGCCCTCCCCTCGCGCCGACGCGAGCCCCTTGGGAAACTTAACTTCACGTCTTCCTCAGAAATGGGTCTCTTCCTGTTTGGGAAGAAAAGTCTTCCCGAAATCTCAGGGCGGTGGACTTCACACACACGCAGAAGAGGTTTTGTTTTTGTTTTTGTAATTCACGGTGTGAGACGGCCTTAGTGGAAGTTCAGTGAACAAGGTGAAGACACAATCAGTAGTTCTTAAATACTGCCCACTTATCCCTCTTCTCCCGATGAACCAACAAACCAAGAGCCTCATAAGCATTTCATAGATATTTGTCAATTGTTGATAGAACGATCACAGACTTGACTTTGGAAGTTGAGGGAAACTTCAGGGAGGAAGTGTTGCCCTCTATCCACCCCACTGTGGAGGATGAGGCCTGATTTCTCCTAGCCCCCGAAAGCAGTAGAAGTGATGGCTACATCCTCAATCTTACAGCCTCCGGGGAGTAAGAAAGGTCACGTCTAGTATAAATTTAACTGTTGTGGAATGCTTTTAGGGTGCTAGCCTGAGAGTCTCTATCCAGGGCCCAAGCTCAGCCTAGATGCTTGAATACCTCCTCATTCAACTTTATCTACTCTGCCAAATAGATTTAATAAATCTCTGATCTGAGGCTAATATTAGGTCTGATTATTATTAGTAAGTTCCAGAGAGATTTTTCTGGTGGAAATTATCATGAAAGTGCAAAGCCCTTCTGCTAAGTATCATTAAGTAAAACCAGCCTTGTGGGACAAGTTTTCATATTGTATTACACGCAGTACTGCTGGATTGAGGAAAGGGACCTGCAGAAGAATCTGGCTAGACAGTGCAGTTGTTAAACATCTATGGTTTTAGTGTCTGTTTGGGGGATTTCTGTCTTTCAAACCATCAAAATGAAGGCTGCAAAAGAAACAGTAATCATTGCCTGCAACATCAAGCAGAGAACATTTTAAATACCAATTAGAATAGTCATTTCTTTATATTTCTAGCACCTCAAAATTAAACGAATTGCTTTTATTGATTGGTATTTAAAATCGCATTTTTATGATCAAGTCACTCTGTGCACATATGAGAAATATTTTTTTGAAAAAATTATTTGAAGTATAATAGTAAATTAAAATGCCCTGTACAGAAAACAGCTGCAGATGGGTGTGATTAAAGAAGGCCATCTTAAAAAGATGTAATGTTCCTTGAAGGTTAGTAAAAAAAACTCAATTAAACCAAATGAGGAAAGGAACCCCATAAACAAATAATGCACACATTTTAATTCCCTGGTTCAGTTTCAATTTGTTAATAATTTATAATAATCAAAACGAGATGACCCAAGATCTTAGTGGGCTACAATTAAGTTATGATTTGTCATGTACAAGTAAATTTCCTGCTGTGGCCCTTAATTTTCTCATCTACAAATGAAGGAATTGAGCCAAATGATCTTTATTTGTCCTTTTTTTCTAAAATGATTTTCTTAACTAGAACACATAATATATAGGTCTGTAATGAATTGTGGTACTTTGGGTATTTCCTGAAGTATGTACACTAAGAGGAAATCTTTATTTTAAAATGAAATGGTAGAAATTTAGTCAGACATTGGATATCAGAGTGATTATTCACAGCATCCATGTAGTTTGTGGAAGGAAGGAAGGAGAAAAGCATGGATAAAACTTTGAATATAGATCTCTAGGTTCGAAGACGCCTAGGAGGTGGTTTTAGTTTTTGGCTTTAATTGTGTGTGGAGTGAGGTCTTTACATATGTCCCGCTATATTGGAGTGGGTGCGAGTATGTTACCAGAGCGCTTTATTTGCTGATGTTGTGGTTATAGAAATACAAAAGCGATAATGGCTAACAGTCTCTCTTCTGAGGGGTAGGAAGTAAATACATTCACTGTAATCAAAATTCAGGTGTACCTTAACCACAGCGCCACCTCTGGGTAGTTTTTATGTCTGCGTTCTTTGCTTTTGGCAGTGGTCTCTCCTTGGAGTCGCAAGACCTGTGGTCTCCAAGTGCCGGCTTGAAGGACATAGCAATGTCGATCCTTCATTTCTACAGAAACTAAACTCACAGATGCTAAACTCACAGAAACTGTGTAAACACACACAAGTTCATTGTGGATAAGGGAAATCTGTATTCAGGTATTCCTTAAACGAATATAAAACAGTACCCAAAGTCATAATCCTGGTATACAGTAAAATTGCCTAAATGCAAAATAATAATGGTATATCGTGCCCAATCGTTCAAGAAAACTCTGATGACATCATACATGCCTCATTTAGCCCACTCACCTACAATGAAAAATAAGAGTACAGTGTTTTGGAAAGGAAAGAAACTCAAATGGTTTCTTTCTTGAATCCTAATTAAATACAGGAACCATACTGATCCTAGAATGAGGATTCCCCAGACTCACCCCAAAATGATTTGTCCATACCTTCCCTTCTCATTTAAGCCCTGCAACCATAATCATCTTTCCCTTCTCTGAGTGACAGTTCTCTAAGAATCTCCCATGGACAGCCAGAAGTTCCACACAGACCCACGTTCAGCCTTCTGTGCCTAGAGAACAGCCAGACTATTTGACG
Organism: Ailuropoda melanoleuca; assembly: GCF_002007445.2. Lineage (NCBI taxonomy): Eukaryota > Metazoa > Chordata > Mammalia > Carnivora > Ursidae > Ailuropoda > Ailuropoda melanoleuca. The sequence goes on along the minus strand of NC_048219.1, from coordinate 57,905,968 downwards.
CTGATATGACAATCTCCTTGACAAAGTGCCCCCAGCTGTTTCTCAAGAAAAAATATTTTAACCTTTTAAAGTCAATGCAAAACTGTGTTTGAAGGAAGCCTTTTTAGGAAGAAATTGTTTTGTAAATCTGCCTACCTTTATTGCCACCATCACAGAAATCCCTTGAAATCAAAAGGTTCAGCCAAAGTGAATCTGAAAAGCTTGAGTCTAGGACAATAGTTCCAAAGTGTAAAAGGCGTGGAAAGAAGAAGAGGGAATGGTAGTTACTGACAGATGTAATGGGAAAATCCAAGGAGGAGGAATGGCAGTTCTGTCCCTGCCGGTGTTTTATGGTGGAAGTGCTGGCTTGGAGGCTCTGCGCAGTAAGTAGAGGCAGACAGACCACTGTTGCCTTGAGCACAAGGGTTCATGGAGGACTCAGCTTATCTAAAAGACTACATCTCAAAGAATCATAGCTTGGTTTTAAATACTGCTAACAATACTTCAAATTTACTGACTGCCTTTTGTTCATATTTCTCAAAATTTCTTGTAAATATCTCACTAGATGTTTCATGTGAGAAAGGAATAGGTAGTTGCTGTAGTAGAACATTACTTTTCTTTCTTTCTGATTTTTTTTAAAGCAATCCCAATGTCTACATTTGGTAAATGTCCCACCAAATTATGTTAATCAGTACTTCGAAAGTTCTATCCTAACCTCTTTTTTGGTAATGTAATGTCAAAGCATAGTGAAGAAGTTGATTTGATCACAATAAAATAATTAAAAGATCACGAGGAAAATGAAACAGCATTGATATGGCTGTGATTAGAAATATAATTTAAGGTGTAGATTTTGCTTTTAATTATTCTACTTGATTAGGACATTTGAAACTCCTGGGGATGATGGGAAAGGTGAAAAAGATGATGGGAAAGAAGAAGAAAATAACATCTGTGATACAAGATTTTGCCTCATACAGCAAGGCCACTTTCATTAGAGTGGCAAGAAATTACTCACTTTCTTCATATGTGTTTATTAGGATAGGTACAGGAACTTAAAAATCCCCCAAACCTGCCCGAGAACTATAGCAAATCTTGATATATGAATATATTCCATAGTGATGACATCACAGAAAAATTTTTTGGCTTACTCACACTACCTACTTCTAGGACCGAATTCTGTCAACAATACTCAAGCACAAGTGATATTCTGCATATATCATTGCTGATAAATTATAGGACTGTATATGTGAGTATATTATATGTTCATTAGGACCCTGTGAATGGTCTAGCGGGTAGACAGGCTATGCTTATTACAGTTGAATTAAATCTTATCACAGGTAAATTTAATTTTGTGGTAGTTACAAAAGAGGGTATGTAAATGACTGGGCCATTTGTATGTATGTGGAACTGGTTTTTTAGTAAGAATATATATTAAAATTATAAATCCAGTAGAAAATAGCAATTTCATTCAACATTAATTAGTGTTTCTCTCCAAGGCGATGGAAATGAGCATTTATTGATAGAGAAACTAAAGCATTAAAACATAATTCATCCCCCCTTATGTTCCCACTAACTGTTCTCGGTAAAAGAAAGGCTAAGAATTCAGGAGCTTCAAGTATCCAAATCACAGCTTGTTTAGTTAACATCACTTTTAATTACAGTATCGATATAATCAAGTTTTCTCTGTATGTAGATTTGTAATAACATGTAAGATTTTAAAGTAGAATACCGGTCCCTGTTTGCTCACCAAAAAAGTTGATGAAAACATGATAATGCTTCTTCATCTAATTGTAATGAATGACCCTGGTGGAATTAGGCGAGTTCAATCCATAGCTGTCCATAGGCTTGAAAAACACATATTTCTACTCTACACAGTGCCATAAATTTTTTAGCCTAAAAAGAACAACCAATATGGATTTTTTTTAAATAATAAAATTGGATAACTCAATTGACTAAAATGTGTTCCCTCCATGCAGAGGTACACATTATAACGTCATCATTTATATTTCTCAACATAAATCAAATTTCATAATAAAATTGTTTTTGATGAATCACCACTTCTTTTCTGGATTCAAAACATTCTGACAGAGAAGGCAAATTTGTCGATTTCTCTGTCTGATAAGAAATCACTGAAATTATATTTAAACCTTTGGTCTAAGATGATAATTTTTAGAGGAACGTTTCCTTTAAAAGGGAAATTTTTAAACAAAATCATTATAAAATTTGGGAAAACAGCTCAAGAATAAAATAGACTTTCTGTCCAGCATTTTTTCAGAGCCAACTGTTGTGCTCTCTGACAATAAGGGCAAGAGAAGTCAATACAGAACAATACTCTGGAAACAATTTGCTTCAAAGAAAGAATGAAAACTTAAACAACACTACCTTTCTACATGTTTGTTCTAATTAGAGGGTTAAAACATCCAAGCATTGTACCCAGATGCCTCTCTCTGTCCTGTTTTTATTGCTTTTCTCCACTGAGATAACATTTAACACTGCATTGAAATTCCTACTTACTGCTGTGTCCAGTAGTAAATCCTGGCACATTATTAGAATATCTGCCTGTTATCAGCTCAGTCAGGGAATGAATTATTGACTATAACTCATTGCTGGGAAGACTACGTATGACACTCCAGTGAAGTTTTGATAATTTCTAGAAGTCGTGGTAATTTATGGAAGGGGGTTTTGATTGATCTCCCACCACCTATTTTGCACCTATCAGTAAATAGGACACATATTGATGGCCTACTTGAACTACATTAACGATACAGGGAATTCACAATTTAAGCATTTCTCCTTTTTTTCCAGTACAATTTCTATTAAGACAGTAACTCAGTTTCTATTAATTTTCTTATGTGTGGTTTACCCATGGGAGTGGGGAATCACAGATTTGACTATTGAATGCATAATATTACTATTCTCATAATTATTTGGATCTTTTCCTCATTTGTAGTTGTACGCAACCTCCGCCTTTGACAGAAAGCCCTGAGAACATTGGCACAGATGAGGGTGGAACGAAACGGCTAGTGTGAGACTTTAAAGAATGTCTTCAAGTGTGAGGAGACAGCTGACAGAATAAAGGAGAATTTTCAAAATTAACAGAGAGTGGGCAAGTTACTTATTATTTGAAAAACATGTTTGTAATATATTTGATAAAAACCTTACAGATACCATTTAATAGGATACAATGGTCACTTTAAAGTCCATTTGTCAGAACATTAGGTAATAATCACTAACAATCACAACTTTCTTTTAATTAGGTTTATTTTCCTCCTGTCTCATTTTTGCTGCATTCTCCAAATTCAATTATTTCTCAAAATAAACTCTACTAGACAAATGGTTCTTTTATTCTTTATTTCTTTATTTCTTTACTGAGTTTTCATCATTATGAGCTCATTATTGTTTTATATACTACAACAATTGCTTCCTGGAAAAATAACCAGTATTTACAAGTCCTCAATATATATCATACAATAGAGCAAACAATATAAATAATAATTCAAAGTTTAATGGTTATTTCCTAGATGACATTTAAAGCATGTCTAGATTTCTAGAAATTTCAACTTATACCCAAATAGTATTTAGTAATCTGATACAAAAATAATGGTGTATCTCTTGCCAGTGCTATTAAGATTGGGGGTGGGTAATTTGACTGAATACTTGGCTTAAAGAAAATAATTCTTTCTTCATTTTGTCTTAATTTAGGAGCTTCTAGCAGTCATCTAAACAATCTTAAAATTAAAAGATAATGTTAATGGGAAAGACTGTTGTCATAGGATAATGGTTTCCTGCTGCTAGATTAATGCAGTGGCAATAATACTGGAGCATTTATTGAAAATAAAGGGGAAGACAAAGCCAAGAGATTTATTTTTAAAGCAGGTGTCATGGATCCTATGACACTGTTGTCTTATAATTACTTTGTTTCAATTTTGCCAAATGGTTGTGGAGATGATCCCTTTTCCTGATAGATGTGGGGTGGCAGAATGACGTTGGCTGGTATCTCCATGACTGGAGAGTGCACCCTTTCTAACTGGAGGAAACAGATTGTTGCGCTTCTTCCAATCAGAAGGCACCTTCTAAAGGCTGTGCCATTTAAAGAAACAAACACCAAAATGCACAAATAAATGTGTCCTTTATCCAAAAAAAAGGCAAGTATCTACCTAACATTATTATCAATCATCCTAGAAACATTAATAAGCCTCCCATATTGACAATCCCAGATACATCACTCTCCAGCAAGCCCCAGGAATGTCCTACAGGATAAAAGCTATGTGCATGGATTTTAGCCACTGTGGTCAACTGTCCTGGACTTATCTTCTGTGAATGCATATGATAATCTTGGGCCAAGTAAGACTTCTCCAAGTGGAATCCTCACAGGAATGCTGTGGTATTTGCAATGGTACGATGGTCCCTAAGATTCCCACCCCCTGGCGTGCACACCCTATATAATCCCTTCTCCCTGAGTGTGGGTGGGCCTGACTTAATCAGTTGAATCCTTTTAGAAGAAGGTCTAGAAGTCAGCAATGGGAAAAGTCAGACAGATTCAAAGCTGCAGAAGATGTTCTCCCGTTGGCCTGGAAGGAGCAAACTGTCATATGGGAGGGACACACAGAGGGAACACATGGCAAGAATGAGAGGATAGTCTCTAGATGCTGACAGTGGTCCCTGGTGAAGCGCTAGCAAAGAGATGTGTCCTGCCAACAACCAATGAGCTCAGAAGAGAACCTTGAGCCTCGGAGGAGATGGCAGTCCTGGCTGACACCTTGCTTTCCGCCTGGCGAGACCCTGAACAGAGAACCCGGCTACGCCATACCCATGCTTCCAGCCCACAGACGCTCTGAGATAATCAACGGGTATTGTTTAAAACCATTTATAGTCATTTGTTTTGAAACACTAGAAAACTAGTGACGAGGCTGTGAGAAAAAGCCAAAAAAGATATGATTTATTCTATTTGCTCCTTCTTGTCAATCCCCCACCTCCACGCCTAGCAGAGCCTGGAGCAAAAAACTGGAATGGCCTCACTCTGATCAGGGTGTTTATAAATTATTGTATATTATGGTGGTACCTGTTCTAAAGAAAACGGAAGCAGGGTAAGAAGGATAGGGAGCAGTGGGGCCCAGCTGGAACGGGTCTGGGGATGGATTACACTTTTATGTTGGTGAGACAGGGAAGGTCTCAATGATAACGTTTGTGTCCAGACCTAGAGGAAGTAAAGGAGCCAGGCATCGGAGGGAAAGGGAGTTCTAAGTGGACGCATCTGTAGTGCAAATGCCCTGAGGAGACGTGCTGTGTATGGTGTAGAAGCTAGAGGGAGGCTGGGTGGCCTGGGCGTAGGAGATGAGATCAGAGTTCAGACAGGGGCAGGTCGGCCTTTCACCTGGACTGAGAAGGGATGCTGGGTGAGGGTTCTGGCAGAAAAGAGATCAAATCGGATTTACATTTTAGAAAGCTCCCTCTGGCTTTGGTGTGGAGAACAAACTGCAGAGCAGGAAGGCCCAAGCAGTGAGACCACCAGACAGGAGGTTCCTGAGTGACAAGCGAGGGATGCTGGTGGCTCGAAGCACAGTGCTAGCAGACGAAAGGTGAGAAGGGACCGGATTTTAGGTGTATTTTGAGTATCTGTGGCAGATAGAACCATGGTTACTTTTCAAAATTTCTGTTGATCCGTCCACATGCCTTTGACAGTTCTGTGGGGGGGGGGCGGTTCATGTGTCATGACAGCTGTAAGTTCCCTTCTGCTCCTGAGAAGTTGGGCAGGGCACCCCCCACACACACCATGTTCCACCCACACAGGATTCCCCTTCCCACATGCTGAGTTTATGTCAGAGATAGCTACAATATTGTTTTTCACTTGGCTCTTTCCATTTTAACTCAGAAAGGAGAAATAACAAATACCGAACCCCTCCGTGTGTGCCACGCACCAGGCTAGGTTCTTCCCACGCGGCAAACATTTCATCTTACTAACAGCCTCATACAATAGGTCTCATTGCCTCCATTTTAAAATTGAGGAAACTCGGGGTCCCTGGGTGGCTCATTTGGTTAAGCATCTGCCTTCGGCTCAGGTCATGATTGCGGGGTCCTGGGATCGAGCCCCGCATCAGGCTCCCTGCTCAGCAGGAAACCTACTTCTCCCTCTCCCTATGCTGCTCCCCCTGCTTGTGTGCTCTCTCTCTCTCTCTCTCTCTCTCTCTGTCAAATAAATACATAAAATCTTTAAAAATAATAAAAATAAAATAAAGTTGAAGAAAGTCAAATCGTAATAGTTAAGTGCTCATTCAAGATCAGTGCCTAAGCTGTAGTTCAAAACTTGGAATCCTGCCAAGCTTTACAGGTTGAAGAAGCCTTCCATGGTCCACTCCCATCTGCTAACAAATCAGTATGTTGGTTTTGTTTAATAGATTTGTGCAACTTTAGTTTCTAAACCCATGATTCTTTCTCGAACATCGATGATTTTGTTCCCCAGTGGACATTTGGCAATGTCTTTGAGACAATGTCACAACTGGGGGGTGGGGGCAGAAAATCACTAGTGGCTGAAGTGAGTGGAGGCCAGGGATGCTACCAAACATCATACAAGGCACAGGAAAGTCCGCCAGAACAAGGAATTATTCTACCCAAAACGTCGATAGTGCTGAGCTAGAAAAACCCTATTCTAAACCATGGTTAGATGATTAGACTGTCATAGTAGAAGTAACGTCAGTTGTATAATTTTTATGAATAAGCTTTTCACTAAGATGTTTTAAAAATGAGGAAGTTTCTGTAGTCAGAACCATTTCAGTGTGTTGTTTGGGGTAAAATTCATAGTGGTCCAAGGAAGTTTTATCCAGTATGTTCTATGGCACAATGCTCAATGCATGTAAGTTTTCAAGCATATAAAAAAAAAGAAAATGTTAGAAACCTGGAGTAGAAAGTTTAGTGGCTTCAAAGTACAAAAGCTAAACTGCAAAAATTAAACTTAATGAATGTCCAAGTAAATGTCTACAAAGGTAACTGATTAACTTGGCACTTGCAATATAATTCAATTCTTATGTGGGCACACTCAAATTGTATTTATTGTGGGATGTTTTTGATGTGATTTTGCTGGATACACCAAAATCAAGATTTTCTAGACTCTACTGAAGTCTGATGATAGCTCTGCAGTCATCACTTGAGAGAATGAGATCAGGAAACAGGACAAGACTATACCTGAATGAAGTAAGGCGCTGAGTCATGCCAAGATTTGAAAACACACACACACACACACACACACACACACACACACACACACACACATTTCAAGCAGCAGAAATAGCAAATGCAAAAGCTATAGAGTAGAAATAAGCTTGGCATGCTGGATGTAAGCTGGTGTTGCTAGAATGGGGTAATTGGGACAGAATATGGACCCATGATGCTAGAAAGAGAGACAGAGCCTTTAGATTTTAATGTGTACACAATGGGAAGCTACTGGAGAGTGTTAAGCTATGATGTCCTAATCAGATTTACTTTATTTTTTTAAACTAACTGGCCCTTCAGGAAGAATTGATATAAGGGATGCATGGCAAAAATTGCTACAAGCTTACCCCAGGATCCATTCCCTCCTTCCTCTTAGAAATCGAACCCAAACTGAAGCCATGTGTATTGCCACTTGGAATAAAAGACTGCGTTTTCCCAAACTTCCTTTGCAGCTCCATGGAGCATGTTTGGACTGAATTGTGGCCAGTACATAATATGTAAGGGGAAGTGTCAGTAGGACTCTTTAGGAAAGTACTGAAAGAGAGCTGATTCAGGTGGGACGGACCCATTTTTTTACCCTCCAGATTTCTCCCTTCCTTGGACCTGAACTGTGGACCAAACGGCTAAAGGTTCACCCTGAGAGGACTTTGAGGAATGAAAATGGTGTACCAGGATGAGGCCTCATACTGAGATTATGGAGTAGGAAGATAGAAACTCTGGTAAAAGGTAGGTCCCTGGTGACACTATAAGCTGCCCAAACAATGCTGCTGGAATAGTTACTTCCAAACTGATGTGAGAGAGAAATGAACTCGTCTTCTTTAGAGCATTGTTAATTTTTTAAACATAGAATCGGAATCAATTCCAACCGACACAGGAGGCAGAAGTGGAAGGGAAAGAATAGTAAAGACATTATTGCAGTGAAAGATGAAAGGTGGTGAGCAGTACAAGTGGTTAGAAGTGGAAGATCCCGAATTTACTTTGGAGGTAGTGTGAAGAGCATATACCAATTGAAAGATTGTGTCAGAGGCTGAGAGAGAAAACCCAATCAAGGATGATCTCTGTTTTTTTGGCATGAGCTAGAATGGTAATTGTCCTTTCCCGAAGTGGAGAAGACTGGAAAAGAAGCAGGATTATGGAGTATAAATCAAGATTCTATTTTGGACTGAAACACAGTAAAGTTGAGATACCCATTTAACACTCATGTGGTAAAGTTGAGAAGTCAGTTAGATATAATTAGATATGTAAGTCTTAAGCTCATGGAAGAGGTCTGAGCTGCAGAAATTAATGCATAAGTTCTCAATATATGAAAGGTATTAAAACCATGAATAAAACCATATAGAGTAAGTGTCAATAGAATAAGGGCCAATGATTGAGCCCTAGGGTGCCCCAAATTTAGAGATCATGACGAAGAGGAAGAACAAGTCTAGGATCTATAAAGATGAAGGCAATAAAGTAGTAGGAAAACCAGAGGCCACGTGAAGAAAATGTTCTAAAAGAGAAAACTCATCAAATCTTTAAATGTTGCTGAGAGGCTAAGATGATGACTGAAAATAGATCATTGATTTGGCAAGATGGTTTGATTAGAAAGAGAAGTGCCCAATGAACTTTGTTACCCCTTATGTCTCATTGGCTAAAATGAGGTCATATGCTCAGTCCTAAACCAATAATGATGAAATTCCTGGGCTTTGGGAAACATCTTCCCTGGAATCAATGGATCTCTGCTTTTACAAAAATCAGGAATTGATGAGCAGAAAAGTGGGGGTGGGGGCACCTAGGTGGCTCAGTCGGTTAAGCAACCAAAGCTGGATTTTGGTGCAGGGTTTTGAGATTGACCCCTGCCTCAGGATCCATGATGGATGTGGAGACTGCTTAAGATTCTCCCTCTTCCTCTCCCTCTGCCCCTCCCCTCCCCCTCCCTCTGTCTCTCTCAAAGAAAGAAAGAGAGAGAGAGAGAAAAGGGGGGGCAGGGAAATGGCTATTGATTGGGCAATAAAGTGTCTGCCATAATACTTCTTATTTTTACAAAAAAAAATTCCAAACCTCATCACACTTAGAACTGGTGCTATACTTGGCATGGGTAGTAAAATGATCTGGTACTATTTTTGCTGTTGCCATTGATCCTGTGCTGAGAGGGATTGTCAGGCATTTGTATACTTTTAATTACAAAATAATCACCCCCATCTTCAAAAAGTTTAATATGCCAGAAACTCCTAAATCTCGATAAAGATGCTGTCTAGTGAAAAAAGAATGGATTTTTTTTTCCTCCAAAATACTAGAGCCACCTGCTTGTCAACCTTGGAATAGTACAGAAAGTTTGGTCACACACATAAAAGCTAAAGTTACTACTGATCAAGTTTTAACGAAAATGATGTTAGAGATTTTTAAAAAGGTTGCCCAAAAGAATTCTCCACAGGAACCTTAAAATTCTGAGTCCCTCAGTTTCTTCTTCTCCGTTTTCATGGGAAACCCCTCTCACTTGCCTTTATAAAGTTCCTTAAGCATTTCATTGTATGTCTTTAAGACCAGGGTGGATTGTGAGAATTAGCCTCTCTCACTTCCTCTCACTCGGCTGCCATATATGGCAACTGTGTTTATGAAATGAGTGGGTGGTGTTGGGAAGCAGGGAGTGCTGCCTTATTCCCGGAAATTGTGATCCTGTGGGACTAAGCCTGGCTTCATCTTCATAATAATAATAATGAACCAAACATACAATACCTCTATCTTAGGACACGAAAAACTGAGGACACCAAAAACTGCCGGAGAAAACCAATAAGTAAATAAAGACCGAGTGGCCATCATGTGTGAGCCAAGCATGCCACAGGGTAACTAGCACTGAGTAGCTCCTCAGTAAATAGCTCAATGAACACAAGAGACTGCAAAGCATACAGAGGTGTCTTGCCCTCGGGACTCCTATAATCTAGTCTGAGGAGAAAGAGTTGACAGATAAGAAACATCTGAAGTCAGGGAGAGAATTTGGGCATGCCATTTGTTTCAGCTGGAGAGCAAACAGAATAGACTATTGATGGCAGTGAGTAAAGTGAAAATCTATCAAATTCCAAAGTGAGAAGAGATATCAGGGATCCTCTACTCCCACTCCCACATTTCACAGTGAAGTCAGTGAGGTGCACAGAAGTCTCGGACACACCGGACATCACTCAGCAATTTAGTGGCAGAGCTTACCCTGGTCCTCAGGTTGCCTTCCCCCACTGCATTACCTGGCTGTCTACACCCCCTTGCAATGCCAGGACATGCTCCCCTGTATTGAAGGATAATTTGTCAGGCAAGCAAGTATGAAAAGCCACAACCGATCACACCCCATACTCAACCTTGTCTTCTGGATTCATGCTTTCATTCACCCTTCACTCTTGACTGGAGGTCATTAAGAATGGTTACCTTGGAATAATAATCGCCTTAAGTGCATGACAGGTGCTGTTGTTTACCTTGCCAATAAATCATTCACCACCATCCGCTTTCTTTTCTCTACTGAAATTCTCAGTTCTGTTCAGGTATCCAGGTGCCAAGAACTACACAGGAATCTGAGACCCTCCACAGCCTCTGGAGATGAATTGTGATTGGTCTAAGCCTGAGACAATTCTTGCCAGTGATTGGCTTAAGAGTGGGAAGGTGGCCTAGTTCTGGCCAATAAGATGTGAGAAGGTTAGCTGGGGTTATTTCCAGGACAGCTTTCCTTGCTTGCTCTTTAAAAAGCAGTGGAAGAAATAGCTGCATCTCTTTTGCCTTTAGATGTTGTTCTGTGAGGATGAGATGCCTAAACTTGCCTCAGCCGTACAGGGGCGATGAAGAGAGTCACACACATGCTGAGGCAATGGGAGTGGGGAGGTAGCAAGAACCTGTGTCCTGAATGATGGGGGCGGGGGGTGTGCATGCATTGATCAAACCGGTAACTTCTGATCTCTAACTTCGAGTTATGTGATAAAATAAATGCCTCTGTTGCTCTAGCCACCTTTAACTGGGCTTTCTGATCATTGAGACCAAAAGCATCCTAATTATTATTATAGGAAATCATAGAGTAAGTACCCATCTTCAGGGTTTCCAATAATCCTGAAGAGGTTTCTTTTGTTTTCTAAAAACAACAACAACAGCACAACAACGAGGGCTGTCTTTAGAGTGATGTTTCCACTACTAAGCTTTTGCAATTGCAAGGTCTCCCTGGTGGCATGATTCCACCATCCACCAACTCTTAACACTCTTATTTCCAGAATGTCGATTATTTTTAATGTGGGATTTTGGCCTGGGCCAAACCTTGTTTATACAGTTAGGATTTAACTATGTCTTGTGACTGTTGGGTTTCTCCGATTTTTTACCACCTGTTTCAAAAGGCTGGGGATACTTAGAAAAAAAAATAGACATTGGAGGAGGAAATAAATTCTCGGTATCAGTCTTATGGCTACTAATATCTATTTCCCGCCAGATGGAGGAGATTTCAGGGTCTGCTAGGTTCATGATGTATACATTTGAAATTTATAAAATGTTTCCTTTGTTTTATCTGTTTGAATGAGGGCAGTAATGATATTCCTTCAGTGTATATAGTTATTAAGAGTCCTTTGCTTATGTTAAGGGAGCTTATGGAAGGTTTCAGCCAAACACAAAACCACTTATTAGGACAAATAGAGCTTTTAAAAGAATACTATACTCTCATGAATAAACTAGTTTCTGATTGGCTAGAGTTGCAATTTAGCTTTTATCAGTAATTAAGGGCAAGCCATGGAGCAAACTCGTTAGTTGACACCAATTACAATTGGTAGACGAACTAATGAGTCCAAGAAAAAAAAGTTATTTATTTCTAAACTTTTGAAGCATAATTGTTGTGTAAATCGGATAGCGTGCAAATCTTTTCCATACGTTTAGGTTGGTAATTGAGAAATAAAATGGTTACCAAATGTACTCTTTGTCCAGTTTTGTTCTGCAGTCGATCTCTCTCGGGACTCTTTAAAGTGTAAGGAAAAGGTGATGTCAACAGCAACGTACTCTGGGCAAACGGAGCCAGGATTAATTAATAGAGATGAAAGGGAAACACTAGGCCTTTCTTAACCATCGCCTTACAGTCCCCACAGTTAGATACTTGCTGCTCTGCAGATGACTGAACGCAGTGCTGAGGATGAGGGCCAGGGCCTAGAGACTGCCTCACATTTAAAAACAAAACAAAACAGGAGAATGAGACTTGTCTCCATCTCATTTCCAGCATGCAGTCTTTAAAATGAGGCGCTCTCAAGAGCTTTTCCCTTTGAAGTTTAATATGTGGGGCTTTACATCAATATAACATTTAAACGTGTTAAACAAATTAGTCTCTGGTTACAAAAGTTTTGAGACATTTGCAAGTTGCTGTTTAACTAAATTTAATATGTGCCGGCAAAGTTGATCGCGTAGTTGTTCATTTAGAAGAATGCACATTTGGAATGATTAATAAACAGACCAGCCTCCCATTGCTTCAACCTCTGTGTTTATTTGAAGGCAATCTACTTTAAAAAGACATTAATATTCTTAGAATTATTATTAGAATAATTGCTTTTACTCCTCTCAGAACACACATTTTTTCTCATTTCCCTTCAGCATAGACAGCTTTTCACTCAGATATAAACTTCCCATTATTATTCCCCACCCCCAAAAAATGAAGAATAGAAATTATACACTTTTCACTAAGGAATAATTAATTTGTCTCAAGTATTAGAACAGAGAATTGTGGAGTGACTTTGAATGGTAGTCTCTGAGGAGTAGCATTGTTTGTTCTCTCCAGTCTTTAATGAGCTTTAGTAAATGGCCAGGAAAAATTACCTTCTTTCTGTAATATGAGAGAGGCGAAGAATGAAGGAAGCTATAGAATCCCTAAGAGAAAAGGGAACACACACACACACACACACACACACACACACACGCCCCTCCTTCACAATAGCACTCGAGCCTGTTAGGAGGATGCAGTTCTCCTTTAGACTTATTTGAGGACAAGAGATCTGGTTACTAAGTGCATTAAAACAGAAGCATGTCCCTAATTTGTATTGATTATTGTTATAGTTACCACTGTTGAATCTGCTGGGGAAACCATCCATCCTATCATTCCATGGAGTTGGGTATTCGTTACACCCGCCATGTTAAATTTCTTTCCTCTTTAATGACTAGAAGAGAATTAGAATTGGAGCTTTAACAGAAATTAGCTGTAGAGGACCTGCCCCTCCTCCACAGGTCACTGAACTCCATAGAAGAGCCCCCAGATTGTAAAGCTCCTACCGTCAAGGCAACTCCATCCGCCAAATGACTTCTATGAAGGGCCAAATCATTTTCCCCAAGTTGCCATAGACTGCTGGGCTTGCCTTGACTTCAAGAAATGGATCTTTTCAGTCCTGAAGTTTCTCAGGTCCAAGGGAGACTTCGTATTCATTTAAAGGTGGCCTGGAAGGTGGACCTCCCACAAGATACCCCAAACCAAAGAGAACTCAGCTCCTTCTCTCTTCCGTCCTCTCAACCTTGTGCTGGGGCTTCGGGGGACCGTGAGCACCTCCTGAGGTCGGAATGAACCGAGAAATAGCACAAAGGGACAAGGCAGGAAAGGGTCCAAATATCACTCGCGGAACGCCAAGGCACATCTGTGCCAATGTGACTTTTATCTGTGGGTAAGTAAGCTGACAGCACGACGAGCCTCGCTTGCCACTGCGGCTGCCACGGTGCAGGCCTCCGCAGCTCACGGGAATGCACCGCAGGAAGCAGGGCAGAACCAGGCCCAGGGAGGCTCGCTCCCAAGAGCAAGGGCAGGCATGTCGGAGCTCTGCTTTCTCTTCTCGGGCATCTAGCATTCATTCCCATGCCAGGCATGGAGCCCTGGCCACTGTGGGGCCCAGTCCCTGCCTACGTGTCCTGGATTGTGCTTTTCTGCCTTTCCTTAGCAATAGTTGCTGAGGCTTTATTCTAACAGGATCCTAAGCTGTCACTTTGACAAGTCTTAGAAACTGGTTCCCACTAAAGTGGAATGCCCCACAGAAGCTTAATACATTGTGTGCTGTCAATGGGGGGGGGGGAAGAAAACAAAACAAGGGTTTTGGAGTCAGATACTTCCTACTAGTTTTGGACCCCTGGGCAATTTCCTTAACCTCTCTGAGTCTCAGTGTCTTCATCTATAAAATGGGGGTAATGCCGTGGCGGGTGAAGACTCGGTAGTCAATGTGTTGACACAATGTCTAACGCTCAGTAAACGGACCTGTCCTTATATTCATATTCAGATATGCGGAGATGATGACAACAATCATTTCTAATTGTATGATGCTTGCAGCTTACCACATGCTTTAATGTAAATATTACACAAGGGCTATGAGGTCTGCATGACTCTCATAATATCCCTCCTATGGCAGGAATTCTCTGTGGCAGATGAGGCAACCCAAGTTTAGGAATTGACTTGTTCGAGGTTATTCCCCTGGGAATTGATAGCATTCAGATGTGAATGTGAATTTTCTGCCTCCCAATTCAACTTTCTCTCTACTCACCTGATTGGTTAATGACAGTAGATTTTTTTTTAAGACTTTATTTATTTTTCAGAGAGAGAGAGCACAAGCAGGGGCAGTGGTAGGCAAAGGGAGAAGCAGGCTTCCCACTGAGCAAAGAGCCCCATTCAGGATTCGATCCCAGGACCCTGGGATCATGACCTGAGCCGAAGGCAGCCACTTAACCGACTGAGCCACCCAGGGGTCCCTACAGATTTTTTTTTAAAGATTTTGTTTATTTATTTGACAGAGATAGAGACAGCCAGCGAGAGAGGGAACACAAGCAGGGGGAGTGGGAGAGGAAGAAGCAGGCTCATAGCGGAGGAGCCTGATGTGGGGCTCGATCCCAGGACGCCGGGATCACGCCCTGAGCCGAAGGCAGACGCTTAACCGCTGTGTCACCCAGGCGCCCCCCTACAGTATATTTTCTAACACTGAAAACCTAGAGACAATACCCCGTAAATCAGAAGAGGCCAACGGGCAGCATCCAGCTACCAGATGTGTTTTGTTTAGCTGACAGAGTTGCTTAAAATTTTGAATTTTTTGCTAACATTTAAAAATCGGGATATAACTTGTAAATATTTGGATTTTCAGCTTCTCTTAAAACAGTGAGGCCTAGAACTTACATGCCCACGTGGCTCTACCGCCTACTGATTCTGCGACCTTGAGGAAGCTACTTCTTTGTCCTCCCTCACGTGTAAAATGCAGATAGTGACAGCCCCTGTCTCCCAGGGTGGTTGAGAATTAAATAAGATAACACATTCAAATAGTTAGAACAGTGCTTGGCACACGGGTAGATCTCAATCAGCTCGAGGTGTTATTTTTATTCTCTTTATTACCATCGGCCAGCAAAATGGAGGCTGGGATTTTCTGAAGACCTGCAGACTGTTCTTCTATTTGAAGAAATACCAGATGGAAGTGTTGTTTTGTACGACATACAAAGCCAAAGTTGGTTCTTACGCAGAAAGTACAGCTTAACCCGGCATTAATGCCTGAGCCGTTCCAGCTGAGGTTCTGAAGAAAAGATTTGTCATGTCTCCCATTATGATATTTAAAGCAAACAAGGGGGGGAAAATTAACTTTGGAGTTGGCATTTTTGTATGGCTTTGCAAGGAAAGAAAGAATGAGGAAAGAAAGGGAGGGGAGGAGCAAGGAAGAAAAAAAGAACTTTGTGTGGTTTTGTTTCACCTACAGAAGGAAGGAAGGAAGGAAGAAAGGGAGGGAAGGAAGGGAGGAAGGAAGGAAGGAAGGAAGGGAAGGGAGGGAGGAAGGAGGGAAGGGAGGAAGGAGGGGAGGGAAAGCAAGAAGGGAGAGGAGAAAGGGAGGGGAGAAAGGGAGAGGAGGGAAAGAAAAGAAAGGCCGAGAAGGTTGTTCTGAATAAGGGGCAAGGTGACTTAGCCATGCTGCCAGAATACTTTAGAAGCACTAGTGCCCTCTGGTAGCAACTTGCATTTTGCTTTGTTTTGTTTTCAAAAACTTCAAAGTTTCTCCAGGCTTCATCCTCAATTAGAACAAATGTCAGTAACATGCTTGAAGAAAATTTGTTTAGAGATGTGTGTATGCTTGAAAATTGCACATTACACATGCCCCATGCATGATTTTCCACTAAATTTTTAACGATGAGCGGAGGTACATGGTTCCAGATAGATGAGTGAATCTGAATGTATATATCTGGTGCTTTGCACGTTGACATAAACACAGCTGCTTTTATACATTTGAGAACATTTGTGTTTATTTGAATGTGTGATGGGGAGGTCATCAAAATGAACGCACTCGTTGTGTTTATTTGAATCTCACATTGCTCATAAGAATACATGCCGTGTTTGAACATGCAGTCAAACACCAGCTTCTCTAAAAGGCAAATCAAACCCCAAAAGGCAATTCAGCGCAAAACCCCATTAATGCTGCATTAGAGTTGAATTCCATTCCCATGAAAGCCAGAGAATTTGGAGTTAAAGGTTTTCAACAGCAATCTTATTTCTACTAGCTGGAGAGAACTACAGTTCCTTTCCACTACTTTATCACAATACATAAAATTTGTATTTAGTAATACAAAAAAAGAAGGAAAGAAAGAAAGAAAGAAAGAAAGAAAGAAAGAAAGAAAGAAAGAAAAGGGGGGGAGAGAGAGAGGGAGGGAGAGAGAGAGAGATAGGGAGGGAGGGAGGAGGGAAGGAAGAGAGGAGAGAAGGAAGGAAGGAAGGAAGGAAGGAAGGAAGGAAGGAAGGAAGGGAGGAGGGAGGAGGAGGGAAGGGAGGAAGGTAGGGGGGAGGGAAGGGAGGGAGGGAGGAAAGCACAAATCCCAACCATGGTACTAAAGTATCAAAAATGCTAGCAGGGAAGTATATGCAATATTCTATTCTAACATTAGTATAACATCTAGACCACCTAAGCCTTGTTGCTTCCTATCTGGGGGTGCTGCTGATGCGTGGACCAAGTGAGGATCCACTGTCAGCGGAACTTGGGTTTGCAGATTTCAGTGGTAGTTATGGTGATGGTGATGATTTGAATGCACACTTTTGTCTCCCTTTTACTAGCACGAGGATGTTCTAATGCCATTAAAAAAAACAACAACGGGTAAGTAAAGACGTGGCCCATGAGTAGAGGCACTTACGTTAGGTATGCCTACTTTAGTCCTTAAACAGGGGTGAGTGCAAAACACAACAACCCAGGATACACAACCTTCTGCACGCTTCAAGAACAACAGCATTAAAATTCAACCTTGACACTTTGAAGCAACGCAACCTGCTACATTTGCCCCGTTTTCAACCATTGCTCTAGTTAAAGGTGAAGTCCCCCCCGTAATTCTTCATCCCCCATATGCCACAATTTGGAAGGAGTATTTGGATTGTCATGAACTGAGGCATCTGCCATTAGAATCTTCAATATTAGATTTGCATAGCTCATTACCTGTGGTTTTCTTTGGAAAAAAATTATAAAAAGCAAATAAATAAACAGAACGGAGGAAAGGGGCATACAGAGTAAGATGAGATTCCTTTGGAAATTAAATAGCAGATGCAGGTGATTGAACAACAACAGCAAGTATGTGTTTCTGTTTAGTTTATGAGAGCAGACAAGATTACAGCCAATGGTGGTTTGGCTAGAGAGTAGGAATTTTATTGTACGGTATTAATTAAAACTGGAAGGAGTGGGGTACCAGGAGGAGGTGGGCCCATGTTTCCATGGAGTCACAGAACACTAGGGTTTGGCCACCAGGCAAGACCTGAAATCTGTGAAAAACTTCCAAAATAAAAGACATTAAAAAAATCTTTAAACTTGTTGTCATTACAGAACATGCTAGAATAACAGAATGTCTCCACTGGTTCCCCATTAGAACAATTACAAAATTCAAAATGGCTTAACTTTTTAAATTAGATAAAATCAAATTGATTGAGACCAGAAGCAACATTTATTTTTCTTTTCCACTGTCATTGACTGTAACTATGTCTTTATTTTTCTACTAGGATGCATTTTTGTCTACCTAAAATATTATTACTACATTGCAGTTTGTTACTCCATTAGTTTTAACACTTTTTAAAAAATGTTTCAGAAATGACAAATGGAAAAGAGGAGAGGAGTTGCATTTTAAATCAAGCAATTTTCTGAGTTTTATGTGGAAAACAAGCAAGACTATCTCAAACCTCCTCTTTGATGAGGCCCCAAATATACAAAGGGATCAAACTCCATATAGACAAAAGGATTTTTTCCTTGACTTTGGAGTGATATCTTGTTACACTAATGGTTCTTGACAGCTATCATAGACCCTTCATTTACAATCTTCAGAACTAGGGACCCTAGACTCTGCCATTTTAAAGCTCCATGTCTCCCAATCAGAAACATGCAAAGTTTGCCTCTTAGAAGGAGATATGGACCACAGTAAGAGAAAATAGAACCCTTTAAGTGGAAAGGGAAGTCAAAAAACAGTATATTTGATATGATCTCATTTTCTTTTTTAAAATAATATGTGTGTGTGTGTGTATGTATGTGTCAGAAAGGGTATAGACCAAAGTGTTAATGGGTACCCTTATTTTCATTAACTATATTTAGTACTTTTCTATAATAAAACACAAATTATGCTTATAATGTAAAAAATATTTTTAAATGTTTTTCAAATGTGGAGATTTTCAAAGTTAGTGACATGACACCATTCAGTTTCACTTCTGAAAAAAAATTAGTCAGGGATACAGCTCACTGATTCTAAAGGTTCTTGAACAGCATATAGAATAAAAATCTCTTTCAGCTCACTACTGTTTGAATTCCTGTTTCACAGATAGGAAGATAGGACAAGTGAGACTCCCAATGGGGCCCTCCTTGGTGTCTCACGATAGTAAATGAAGGAGGCCATGTGCAACCCTGCAGATATCATGTCCTTTCTTCTATTTAGAGGAAGATCTGCATGGCATCCTAACATTTGTCGAAGTTGTACTAATCCTCCCAATAGCCCAGCAAGGGCGATACCACTGTTAGCCTCCGTGGCAGAGATGTGGACATAGAAGAAGCTCAGAGGAGAATGATTCGACCATGGCCTTGTGGCTGGAATGCGGCCAACCTGGACTTGACTGGAGTTCTGATTCTGGGCCTAGAGTTCATCCTTCTGCCTAAGTGAGATAACACAGGTGACACAATAGGGTATTTCAGGAGGAGCCACTGACTGGATCAGGAGGGCATGTGAGTAACATTCACCCCACCACCCACCCTCTTGAGTCAGAATGTCTGAATCAGAATCTTGGTTTCACCACTCACTAACTAGGTAAACTTAGGCAAGCTATTTATACTTTTTCTGCCTCAGTTTCTGCATCTGTAAAATGGGGATGGTAAAGCTCTATCTTACAGGGTTGTTTTAAGGGTTAAGTGGGCTAAAATACATTAAACACTAGAACAGTTCTAGTTCCTGGTAAATACTGAATAACTCTTGATTATTATCCTCATTATTATTATCATATTATTATCATCAATGTAAGAGGATGATCTGTATCAATTACCTTAAATAAATGTATTGATAAATAAAAATAACATGTCTTTACATTATTGATATATACTTTTGTCAATTAAAGACTCTGACAATGAGACCTACTCTCTGTTAAAAAAAGAGACTAATCAAAACCACAGTGAGATATCACCTCACATCAGTCAGAATGGCTAGAATCAAAAGACAAGAAATAACAAGTGTTAGCGAGGATGTGGAGAGAAGGAAACCCTTGTGCACTGTTGGTGGGAATGTAAATTGCTGCAGCCATTTTGGGAAACCGTATGGAGGTTCCTCAAAAAATTAAGAATAGAAATGCGATGCAATCTAATAACTCTGTTACTGGGTATTTACCCAAAGTAAACAAAAAGGACTAATTTGAAAAGATACATGCACCCCTATATTTATAGCAGCATTATTTACAATAGTCAAGTTATGGAAGCCACCAAAGTGTCCATCGATAGATGAATGGATAAAGAAGATGTGGTATACACACACACACACACACACAGAGGAATATTACAAGGCCATAAAAAATGAGAGAATGAGATCTCACCATTTGCAACAACATGGGTGGACCTAGAAGGTATTACGCTAAGTGAAATAAGCCAGACAGAGAAAGACAAATACCATATGATTTCACTTATATGTGGAATCTTAAAAACAAATGAACAAACAAAACACAGACTCATAAATACAGAGAAGAAACTGGTGGTTGCCAGAGAGAGGTGGGTGGGGGGATGGGTAAATAGGTGAAGCAGATGAAGAAGTACAAATCTCCAGTTGTAAAAGGAATAAGTCATGGAGATGAAAAATGCAGCATAGGAAACATGGTCAACAATATTCTAACGTTGTACGCTGACAGATGGTGACTACACTTCCGTGGTGAGCACTGAGAGATGTATAGAATTATTGAATCACTACGTTGTACACTTGAAACGAATACAACATTGCATGTCAACTATACTTCAATAATGTATTTTCTTAAAAATAAGTTATTAAAAAGGTGTTAAAGACACAGTATCAATTTAGACAGTCTGCTGAATTAATTAGAAGGATTGAAAGAGAATTTAAAAAGAATAATTTTCTCACTAAATGAAGCAATATACCTTGATACCTGTGTCCACGAACCACCCCAAATCCCCTTAAATATACTGTCCCTCCCTTAGGACACACTGATAGGCAGCCCTATAATATGGAAACTGAACTAACCAGACAATGTGTGGGGTGTCTCAAGGACAGGGGTACTAAGTTGGTTAGGCAGAAGGGTCTCACCCTTCTGGTTTAAGGGGTTACAGTATGCAGGCGTGTGGGTAAGATCTTATGCTCAGCAGCAGTGTAGCAAGGTGTGGTGCCCAGGGACGGCAAGCCCCTCCCTCGCCTCGGATGCTCTCTCTGCTTCTCACAGGGCTTCTGGGCCCAGGGCTAATGCCCAGGACGAGGCGAGCTGCCCCCCTGCTCTGCACTGAGAACAAACTCACTTTGTCTCTCTGGCCTCCTTGTTATTGCCCCCTGTGCATTGGGAAAACCTTTGTAGCAATATGGCAGTAAGCCCCCAGCCTGGCTGCGAAGGGAGGAAAGACTAAGCCAGCTGCAGTCTGAGGCTCCTCGGAGCTGGACAGATTAGAGCGGTCAGCCTTCCGTGTGGTCCAGCCCAGCATTCCAGATTTCTCGGGCTAATAGAAATCACAGCACTAGCTCATAATGAAACGAACCTTCCCATCCCATTTCCTCTTCCTCTCTCACACATGCCTGCGCTCGTGCGCTCTCTCTCTCTCCTCAGAGTGTGGCTGAGTGGCCAACCAGGAAGATGCCCGGGGTCCCTGGATGCAATATCATACAGTACCAGCCCATTCTCACCACAGCTTCAAACAATACCACTGGAACTTCGGGGGTCTCGGGAGCAGGTGGGTAGCCCCCAGACCTGTCTCTGACGACGGGAACATCCGGTTGCTGTAGGAAACACTTGCGGCAGACCACACTCCTGGGGGGTGGCTTCATTCCAGAGTGCAAGCTTTTCATGGGATTTGGGGGAAAGGCGTCCTGAGAACCCAAGTGTGGTGGACATTTTCCTTTGGCTGCCCACTCTGTGACTCGTGGGAGCACAGTCAAAGCGAGGACAGAGAAGAGTCTGGAAGAACCCTGGGCCTAGCCATGTGCCTGGCCGGTACCTGTCAGCATTAGAGCGGCCTCTTTGAAAGTCTTTGTCAGTGACAAGAAACCAATCCAGGCTTTTAAAACAGTTTACAGAACTTTTTTTTTTCTTTCAAAATGAAAATAGCTTTATTGAGCACCATGGAAATGATACATATTTTTACAATCTAGAATATGTACTAAGAATGTCAATTAAAGTATTGGCACTTCTTTTAGCCCACACATCCAGGCATATATGAAACTGATGTGTCTCTGTTGATTTGAAATATGTTCATGCCAGGGTCCCTGGGTGGCTCATTTGGGTAAGCGTCCAACTCTTGGTTTTGGCTCAGATCATGATCTCATGGATCATGAGATCAAGCCCCACATTGGACTCTGTGCTGAGCGGGGAGTCTGCTTGAGATTCTCTCCCTCTGACCCTCCCCCCCTTCATTCTCTCTCTCTCAAATAAATACATAAATCTTTAAAAAAAAATATGTTCTTCCCATTCTATTGTCGTTAGCATGAAAGCCCAAGACACTGCCATGACTTCCCTTCAGCCTTGCCTCTGCCCTCCCCACTGTGAAGAACTGAAGCCAGAAGTTCGTTCCCTTCAAAGCAGCATCCGGGGTGGGGGCACTTCTCCATTTCCTGGTGCGCACTGGGTTGGTCCTTCCTCTTGGGCCTCCTTTCCCGAGGTTGACGAGTCCTCCCCCGTCCCCCTGCTTGGCTGGGCAGGCAAGGGAATCCTACTACCCAAAGAAGCCCCTTCTCTGGAAGAATCCACAGCCAGAGGACTCTACCTTCAGAGGACTCTTCTACCAGACCTGTCAGCAGTGATTCTAGAAAGCTCCCTCTCTATATTTGCCTTCAAACCTCTTCGCTCCGCCTGTGCTGAAGCCAGGCCCAGTCCTTAGAAAGGCAGGAAGGCTGAGGCTGCTTGAGGCAGCTTTGTATCACTCCAGGGACTTAGATGGCCACTCACACCCAACACTGTCTCTCTGCTTCTCCGTGTTAACTTCCAGGCCAACAAACACGTGAAGGCAGGAGCTGCCACCTTACACACTGTCCACATTTCCACTAGAAACTTCACTCCAAGATGAGCAAACAGAGCACCTCAAACCCTGGCTCCCCAGATGGAACCTGATCAGTGTCCCTACTTTAGCACAGGGGTGCTATTAAAAAAACACCCCTGGGGCTACGTGCCCGGTGTCTATCTCCCCTCCACCTTTTGTTATCCAACCAGTGGACTCAGGCACCATGAGAAACCACATCTCTGAAGTTAGAAAATCTAATTTGTGCTCCTGTTGTTAAATGGTGGTAACTTATAACCACTGAATTGGAACTCATTAAAAGGGCGGCATTAAGGAGTTGCTGCTGCATTTGAAATCCATTTCTAGGGGGGAGTCTGAGTGCCATCAGGGACTTTCTCATGGGGTCACTGAAGTCACTACCTCTACAAAACAAAGTCTTCTATACAACACCTCAAGGTCCCTACCTGCTTTCTTTTAGGTACTTCACAGGATTATATAAGCTCCAATAACTCAATTAATTAAGAGTAAAATGAAGACGGTGACTTCACATTTCATTGGTCAGTGAAAATTTTAACATTCTCATAACCCTTTTCACTCTCTCTTCTTGTCGTGAATGCTAATAGAAAAATCCTTTTTAAAATGGTATTTTGTTAGCAGGGGATGTGCAGACAACTCCGCAGTATCTTCCCACAGATCACTGCTCACATCATTCAGATGTTGAAAATTTTAAATGAAATCAATACTGCCCTATTCACGTCAACAGCACTATCCCTGGCAATGTAAAAATATATAGAGAAATTGCAACCCCAGCGATTTACCCCACTCTCTTTTCATTACAGGTCGTCAATTAAATTATTTCTACGATATTGTATCCGTCCACAGAATGTTACGCAATATTCATGCACATTACTTCAGCTACACAGAATTCTTGGGAAATAAATGAGGGTGGGCAGGAGAACTTCAGAGGTCTAGTAAAAGAGGAAGGCATTTACAATAAGTCCAGTCACAACTGCCCCCAAGACGATGCTTTTATTATCACGTAGGAAATAGCAATGTCTTCATTCTTGCGGTTCCAAATTATTGCATACTCTAGGAAGGAGTATTCCCAGGGAGATTTCTTGGAAGAGCTCACAATGCAGGTCTGGGGGAACCTCACACTTGGCGCTTTAGAGTCAAGTCTGCCTCTTTTGCGATGGACCATACTGACCGGCCCTGCCTTTGGAGAAGCCAGCCGTGTCACTCATTCCCTGGATTCAGTAGCTGCAGCTGGCTTGAGAACCGGAGTCCATTACCAGGCCAGTCCTTGGTCTTCACTGATGACTCCCCAGGAGTTTCTGCAGCTCCAATTGCCCCTGGCACCAAGTGGGGGAAAGCAGCAGACTGCCGTGGCTGAGCCCTGGAATCAGTGATCCAGCCAAGATGCATCTCGGCAGGAGGATACACGGATTGAATCAATAATTTCAATCACTGCCTATCCCTGATAGGCACCAGGGAGGGCAGAGGAGCATGGGGGAAGGGAAAGTCCACAAGCCCAGAGCAGGGAGCTAAGCCCAGAGAGCGAAGAAAGAAGAATTACTTACATAAGAAGATGAGGGTCAGAAAGAAGAAAAAATGGGCTGAATTCGCTAAGTGCCTAGGAATTGTCCTCACCCAAAGAGCCAAACTGCCAACAACCTGGGATCTGCAGGCCTTCTCCTCCTTCTATGCAGCATGGAATTGTCAGCCTTTTGGTCTGAGGATGGTGACGACTATGGGCTGGGAAGCGGCCGGACCTTCCTCACAAAGCCCACTGCTCCCTGTGCTTCTGGCTTATGGGGCGCTGGACACAAGCTACGAGGCACCAGGTGGAAGCCCAACTCTGGTACCATCTCAGCTCTGTGGCCGTAGCCATGTGGCTAAGTCTTTAGGCCTCACCCATTACCACTTGGGGTCAGACCTTCTCAGGACTAATAACACTGGTGAGTTCTGCAGACCAGGGTCATGGCCTGCCTGCCCCTCATCACTGTCCCTCTGACTGGTCTGGCACTTTCCTCAGCAGATCCCAGGCACAGATGTTGAAAACACCCGGGGCCACCTCTTTAATAAGACTGGCTGTCTTTTACCATCCAGGATCTTCTATCACCCTCCTAAGAACTGCATGGGGCATGATTATGTCCCCATTTTATAGACAAGGAAAGCGAGGTATGGGGGAGTTAACTAACTGTGCAGGGTCACTGAGCTAGTCCCTAGCAGAACCCTCATCGAAAGCTGGTCCTGTGTGGCCCCAAAGTCAGATCTTTCAGCAGCCAGACTACGCTCCTCTCTCCTTGTCCTTTAACAGAAGCAACACCATGGGGATGAAGTCTCTTCTTCATCCTAGCCAGAACCACTTCAACCACTAGCCAGAAAATCCAATAGGGGACTTCTCTGAGTTTACTTCAGGCACAATTGGGAAGCAGAGGGACCCCAGGGACACACCTCCCCCCCCATCTTCTCCATCCTCCATTCTCTTATGCTTAAGACTCAGCTTCATTCCAGGCCTCCATGTCCTGGCCCTCTGTGCTGACACGATCCCCTCCCCACACACCACCCACATGCCCACCTCTGGTCAAAAGCTGCTCCTTCAGGTCCCAAACCTCTGGGCCTAGCTCTCTGCTATAAGGCTTGCAAACACGGCGTGCCTCAGGGAACTGGGTTAATGTATAGAGCCTTTGGCCATGTATCCCATGTTTCCATCAATTTAGAACTTGGGAAGATGAGGCTTTGAATCTAAAATTGTAGGTCAGAAGCTCTGGACCTCAGGGGAGGTCATGTGAAGGAGTCCTGGGAGAGATGCAAGTCTGGTACACCCGCCAGTGTCTGGGTCAATGGAAGAGGACTACTCCAATCACCCCCAGGACTCGCTGCCCAGCCCCAGCACGCTGTAGCAAAGGACGCACACCGAGGAAGGAAGCCCCCATCCAGGAGGGCTGTTGGGGGTCTGAGCAGCAGAGAGCAGAGGGTAGGGACACATGAAGGGAGAGCTGGCTTGCCTCCATTTCTAAACTGCCATGGTGGGAGGGACCCCCAGCCTTCCGGAGAGAGCCACCTGGGCACGCAGCACATAGTTAACAGAGCCCACGGTTCTGCCACATTGTTTTTGAATTCAATTCACCAAAAAATGTTTAAGAATTTGTATACATGAAGTCTTGGTCTTGCATCTGCAGAAAGAGAGATGAATAACACATAGTCTCTGACCCTAAGAACCTCGAAGTCTAACGGAGAGTGAGACACACACAGACGTAAGCAGGAGGCAAAGCAAGCGGTGATCAGTGCTCAGTAGAGATCCATACACAGAGGGCCGGGGAGGCTGAGCGGCCTGCCCATTAGCCCACCCTCCATCCACGGCAAGAACCTGCCACCAAGGGACCTGACCCGGCTTTGAGAATAATAGATATGGAAGCCTTGTCACTCTTTGAACACTTCAGACGTACCCAAATCTTGACATGCATCACTCCGAAAATCATCACAGCCCTGTGAAGAGGGAGGGACCCCACCTTTACACCCGAGGAAGGTGAGCCTCGGAGTAGGAGCTGCTGAGCTATGGAGCCGCACAGGCAGGCACCAAACCCAAGCCTATCTGCCTCCGGAGCCCCGCAGAGCCTCACCGGCTGGGAGAACAGCTGGAGAAGAGGCCCCGCAGCTGGAAAGCGCCCAGTGGGTTTGGAGAGAGGACATGAGTGTGCCTTTGCTGTGGCTAAGTTCCCGGTGGGATGGGGAAGAGGGAGTGAGGAGAGGGTGACACAGGGTCACCAGTCAGCCAGGGGAACAGCAGCGACTCTGCAGCCCACTGCTTGCGCTTCTGACTCCCTTCCAGCCATGGAACCTCAAGTGAGTTGCTTACCCTCTCTATGCCTCAGTTTCTCATCTATAAAAGGGGGATACAATACATAGCAGCCCTCTGACAGACTTGTTAAGAGAATAAACGCACTAACACACATGTTATCGCAGGAGAGTGCTGGGAGCATAGTAAATGCTGTGTGAGTCTGTGGCTGCTGCTGTTGTTGCTGCTGTTATTATTACTAAAAGAGGCAGTGTAGGAGTGCTGGGTGGCTCAGTCGGTTGAGCATCTGACTCTTGATTTGGGCTCAGGTCATGATCTCAGGGTCCTGGGATCAAGTCCCACATCAGGCTCTGCACTCAGCAGGGAGTCTGCTTGAGATGCTCTCTTCCTCTCCCTCTGCCCCTCCCCCCACTCATGTGTGCACTCTCTCTCTGTCTCTCTAAAATATGCAAATAAATCTTTTTAAAAAGAAAGAGAGAGTGTGTAGATTGTCTTGGAGTACGCATTTTGGAGCCAGATGGGACTGTTTCCAAAACTCCAGCTCTGACACTTGGTGACTGTGTAACCTTGGTCGAGTCATATTACATTTCTGTGCCTCAGTTTGCTCATCTATAACATGGGGACAGCAGTGCCTATCTCACGCCGTTATTATAAGGCCTTAAGGAGACGCCATTTGCAAAAACAGGAAGTCTGGCTCTGCCTATGAAGTCATTTCCTAAACCGTATTCTTACCCCTACACTGCTGGTTTGCTGGTGAGAGGCTACAAAGTTTCTTCGCAATAGTTGTGCAAGCATCCTCATGGGAAAGTCAATAAAAAGTTCAGCAAAAGGACTGTAAATTCTTAATTGTGGGGGATTAATAAGGCTTTATTATGGTAAATTTACCTCACACATGATTTAATAGGTCAAAACTACGTTTTGTAATTAAAAACCTAAGAAATCATGCACACTGAGGCTTATAACACACAGATTTTAGTCTGAAACAACAAACTCAGGAAACCATAAAAGACAAAGCAGTGTATATAAATCATGGCTTGGGAAGAGGCAAGGTTTTAGGGGGCAGGCAGATCTATCTGGGGACACATATCAGGGCCCTCAATATAGGCTCTCAACCCTTCAACATTTGGACTGTTTGGCCATCCCCATTTTACAGATGATGGACCCAAGGCAAAAGGAAAACAAACATAAAATAGTGGCTCACCCATGCTGGCACCCTGACTCAGTTTCCAGTTTGGTGCCCAACCTCTTGCTTTCCTACCCACAGTCATTTGAGCAAAGCCTTGAAAACAGATGCTAACCCCATATGACTGCCCTCGAACCTGCGGTGCTGGCATTAATTTGTATTAGAGCTATGGGCTCTTTCTGCTTGCGTGGTAAGAAAGGAAAAACCGTGGTGAAGTACTAGAAGATTCTCAAGGTAACACAGGGCAGATTTCAACCTGAAGACAACACTGTGTAGTAGTTAAGTAGACACACAGACCCTGGTGGAGGCCGTTCCACTGCTGGGCGGGACCTGGAGCAAATCCCCTCAGCTCGCAGAGCTACTGTGCAGAAGTTGCTTCTTTCATAAAATGAAAATAATAATAGTTCCCATCTCTCAGGAGTGTCTTGAGGATACTGTAAAGCACCATGCTTGGCACACAGTAAACACTTAATTTTTTTTAAAGATTTATTTATTTTAGACGGAACATGAGCACAAGTCGGGGGATGGGCAGGGGGAGCCAGAGAATCTCTAGCAGGCTCCTTGCTGAGTGCGGAGCCTGACGCAGGGCTTGATCTCACGACCCTGAGATCATGACCTGTGCTGAGATCAAGATTCAGGCGCTTAACCGCCTGAGCCACCTAGGTGCCCCAATGGGCACTTAATATTTATTATTATTATTACTTCATTTAGGCAAAGGTGTCAGGAGAAAGGGGGGATGGAGAAGGGGGAACCCTAAAGCCTACATCAATCTTGTTCAGAATCACAGAGATATTTCCTTTCCTGAAAAAGAGATGCCCTCCTCAGTTAGAAAACAATAATTTAAAAATTCAGTGAGTTACCTAATAAGATTTGCTCTTTGGTATGAAGGTTGAAATTTTGCTTAATGTCATGCCTGGCATTTCTCTTCAAAGTTAAGTAAATTGGGAAAGTTTGTGTCAAAGATACTTTGAAAAGAAAAATAAAGCAAGGGGTTAATTGATTGGAAAGCTTTGGTACTAAAACACCTACAAGTTGAATTTCTAGTTGTTTCCGTTTTAAATCACATTTAGAAGCAAATATTTATGTATGTACATATACATTTTAGATATATTTATATATCTGGGCTGATGTCATGGAGTTTAAAGTCCTTTGTTCATATGTGAACAAGAAGAGAAATGCTCTCACACTGTGACTGCTCTGGGGCCAGGGGCATGAGGCCCCCATGAGACGTTGGGCTGTTCCCCTTGATTTCAGCCCTGGGAACAACCATCTCTAGTGGCAGGGGGATAAATAGGTCTCCATTTGTTTGACAAGGTTTCTAGCTGAGATGTCATCACCTATCACTCACTGGAGCATTGCTGTCTCTCCTCCCCCGCCTCTCCCACCCCTCCTCCTGGTCCCCAGAAGAAGAGCTGGAAACCAGCCCCAGTTCGCAGTGGTCTTCCATTCCCTGCTCTACTGCTCTGATCTGCGGTCCTGCCTGCCAGCAGGAGGGCAGTTGGTTCCCTGCCTCTGCTTCTTGTTTTCCTGTGGAAGGTGTCCCGCCCTCACCTTCTGCTCTGGTTTCTGGGTGGTGAGGAGTGGACCGTCCAGTTCATCGTTGGGAAGACAGCCCTTCTTTGCATTGCTGGGAGCACACATTGCAATAGTTAGAACTTTCATTCTAAGAGAAACAGATATTTTTTACCTCTTGGATGTTCTGCAAACGGTTACATGAGACCGGCCCAAATGGGCTCCCGTCAGGGCCTCAGTTTGGGGGTCTACCACCCAGGAGTTAATAAAATCAGATTAATTAATAAACTGGGAGACTCAGAAGACTAAAGCTTATATATAGGAAAAAAAATAAAAGAATTTGGGGCTGAATGGGCTTCCTACAGCAGTGTCCTTGCTAAATAAATGCTAGTCTCATCTATTTTTCCTCGTGAAGAGGGGAAAAATGTTTTCAATAAAAGAGTGAGAAGGGAGTCCTTGTCATTAGGACCGTCCATAAGAAGGTCTGTGTGCACTGAATGCTTCTATTTAAAATTCAGGCCTGAATACCACACAGGTGTTTCTTCCAGAGTTGACGGTCTCCTGTCCGCCCCCACCTCCCACCCCATAACGTGGGCCCTGCCTGGCCTTCAGCATTCCCTTGGGTTGGGACTGCAATCTGGCTACTTTTGGGCATCGCCGTAATTATGTTGGTCAAGGCCTGTGTTCTTGACAAAGAAAACATTCCTCTAACTCAACCTGAGTAATCCTTAATGAGTCCTTCTATCTTGTGATAAATTTCATAATTATTCAGCCCCTACCACTAACACCGAAATTCATCAGTCAAAGCAAATTAGCCGAGATTCATTAGAATAAGACATCTAGTAGGCACATGTACTTTATTAGCCTCTTACACCAATAGTTTTAATTAGGTACATATTTCACAGCTCTCGAGCTACTCCAGTGAAGGGCTGCCTTTATCTCTTTTATTTACAGTAACAAGCTATCAAACAAACACCACCATAATTAAACTTGGATATAAAAAAACTTGTTTTATTAATGGCAGCCTATTCGAGCCTTGGATTTCTGAAACCTGCACTAGACAGATATTTTTATTAATTAAATAAATACTATTCAATTAAACTGAAATGATGAGGTGATGCGCGAGGGGGCCACGGGCTTGAGTTAAGAGTGAAATTCTCATCATCCTTGCTTGCTCATGGTTTCCTCTATCTCACCTTCAGCCAGGGGAAAAAAACATCCCTTCATCAGATATTTTAGTGATGAGAAAAGTGATTAAAATCCAGAACATTTTTAAATTATTAATAAGGAATTTAAATGATGTTATAAAAAAGGGAAATACAGGAGAAAATGTTACACATTCATGGAATTTTGGCTCATGCATAATAAACAGTCGAAAACACTTCACTTACAATATTACCCAAATTAAAGAGGCAAGAAGCGGCGCCACATGCTTTTATACGCGGATGTCAATGAATGACAAATGGCGCCATCTGCTGGTCCGCAAGTTAAACACTTAATTCAGAGCTCCGTTGTCAAGAGCCATCAGTTCCGAGGTTGTAAAAAAAAAAAAAAAAAAAAAAAGGTATGATCGAACGCCCTGCCTACTGATACTTTCAGATAGTTAGACAAGGTACAACCCTATAAGAAAGTCAAAGTTTGAACCTAACCCTAGTGACTCATCCAGAGGCTTCAGAGCAAGATGATGTCTGGGGAGAGATTACTATCCTTTCTGGTCTCCTAAGAGTAATATGCGTTGAGTTCTCTTTGAGGTGTACACAGAAGCATCACAGCCAGATCCTCAAAAGGTGACAGGATATGGCAAAAAAAACTGCACAGCACACACTCAGTTGAAAGGCTGATACCGCCTGATGCCTTTGAACCCCCAGTTTCTCAATTACTAGAGGAGGGAGCCGCACAGAATTCCAGGATGGTACCCCATGCTCTCTCTGGCACATACTGTGACACCATCGCCGTCATCCACAAGTCATTCTCTGGAATGTTTCTTTCTTTGTTTCCATTCCCACCTCTGCTCTTCCCTGTCTGTGTCTCCCTGCATGAATATGAAATTCCTCACTCTTCAGACCTCCAGGGGCTGGTCTGAAACCAATGAAATAACATCATTTTAATACAAATGAGCTATATTGATTAACTAAACCAGTATATATAAATCATTGAACAAAAAATATATGTGGAAAACCTTTGAATATATCTTCTAAAATTCAAATCCTCAAAAAGAGAAAGACTATCCATGATCCCAACATTTGCAAAGAGTCTCCCTCTTTTTAAGTCTGACCAACTCAATCAGTCCTGCAGAGGCCATCAATACCTGCAAACTGAAAATCTACATTTCCAGACACCACTGTCACTGGGACCTTTATCCCTGGGCCACATTTTGGAGTAAAATGTGAAATTATATCATTTTTAGATTCCTTTATTGTTGTTATAATATTGCTCCTAAGTAACAGATTCCAGAGAAAATGATTGACATTTTTATAGGATATCATTTAGAGGTTATTGCAAACAAAAAATGTTATTAACAAAATTTGAGTAAACTTGTATTGCTTCTGCCCTTTCTGTGAGTTAGCACTCAGAAACACTCTTCCCATGGGACTTCTGTGAGTAAGAAGAGCCTAACTCTGGGCTGCCAGATTATAGTGTGGGTCACCCACATAGTGTGGAATGATGGGGGGGGTTGTAAATTTCCCCACATCTATCTTTCTTGGGGCTTAAATCTTCTGTGCAAATAGAAGACAGCCTAGGAAAGCTTCCTGCTAGGGAGTATCACCTACCCTTGAAATACTCCTTATTATAGGCAAGTAGTCCATTTTTTTTTTTTTCTACTGAGGTATAATCGACATACATGATACTAGTTTCAGGTACAATATAATGATTCAAAACATATTTGTATGTTTTGTGAAATGATCACCACATAAGTCTAGGTAACATCTGTCACCATACATAGTTATGGATCTTCTTTTCCTTGTGATGAGAACTTTTAAGCTTAATACTCTTAGCAATGCTCAAATATGCAACACAGTATTATTAACTATCTTTGCCATGCTGTACATTCAATCCCAGGCCTTATCTATTTGATAATTGGAAGTTTGGAACTTTTGACTCCCTCTGCCCAAACTCCTGCTAATCCTCTCTACTTGGGCATTCCACAGGCACTGCTGACTCAACATGTTCCGAATAGTCTGTCTTTCCACCAAATTACACCTCACTTCATGACGCTCATCTCAGTCAGTGCCACGCCCATGTCCGGTCTCCTGGCCAGAATGTTGACGTCATCCTGCTGCTTCCTGAGCCCAGCCCAATCAGTCACACACTTCTGATCGTCCCACCACCTCCACAGATCTTAGATCCCATGTACTTCTTGCCGCCCCTGCTGCTCCTGTCCCACTTTCTACTGTAGCCTTCTCTTTGTCTATTGCCATAGCTTCCTGACGAGACCTCTGCCTTCAGATTGGCCTTCTCAGCTCTCCCCTTCACAGAATCATCAAAGAGATCCTTCTAAAATGCAAACCTTCCTGCAGCAGTCTATATTTTTCAAGACTCTCTGGATGGCCAGTGTCAGAAACCAATTCCAAACCGGCTCATGCAAAATAAAGACTTTATTGGTCCTTCTAACTTGAAAAGTCGACCCAGGTGTCCAGAAGATGAAGTCAGGGGCCTGTCTGTCTTTACCCTCAGTTCTTCTACCTCTGGGTTGGTGTCACTTCATTCTTTGGAAGGCTCCCTTTGTGGGGACATAATGTCCCAGCAGCTCCAGCTGTATATTCTAGCAGTTCGCAACCTCACCAGACAGACCCTTGTTCCCAAGAGTTCTGGTGTAAACTCTGGATTGATTCTGATATGGTCCACTCTGGCCACATGCTAATCTCTGAGCCAAACACTGTGGCCTGGAGGATGAAACCATGCTCGTTCAGGTGCACCTCACATGCCTACCACCCCTGTATGTCACCAGAGCCACATGAAATGAGAGGATGGGAGCAGGGTTCCCTAAAGGAAACCAAAGGCACTTACCAGAAAAGGGCAAATGGATCCTGGGCATACACAAACCTTCCCTTTAAAATCTTCCAATGTTAGGAGGGCCATTATCCAAAAAGAGAAAATTTTGTTATTTGAAAATAGCAAGTGTTGGTGAGGATGTGGAGAAACTGGAAGCCTTGTGCACTTTTGGGTACACCAGTATAAAGGGTGCAGCTGCTGTGGAAGGCAGAATGACAGCTCCTCAAAAAATTAAATACAGAATGACCATATGACCCAGAAATCCTTCTTCTGGTTATATACCCAAAAGAGTTGAAAGCAGAGTCTCAAACAGATATTTGTACATTGTCTCCATTACCAAGGTCATCTTCTTGTTCAAGATGGCTACTCCAGCTCTCGCTTTAATGCCACATTTCACCAAATACATTCAAGAAAAAAAATAAGTGGTACCTGTCACTCCTGCTCACATACCATTGGCTAGAATTTAATCATATGGTCACACCTAGCTGCAAGGCACTTTAGGAAATGTAGTCTTCTCATGATAGTCATTTATGCGGCTAAACACTTATTTAGTTTACTACTATAAAGGAAGGGAACGACAAAAAAAAGTAGTATTGAATTATAATGCAAAGTAAAAAAGAAATCTGTTTGGCCATACTAATATAAATAAATGGCTGACTAAACAAAGAGGAGAGAATAAACAAATCTGATACTCCACTCTTAAGGAGGTCAAGCATAATTCTCTACTCCTTGAGTGTGGGCTGCACTTAAAAGTGAATTTCTTCCAAAGATTACAGTATGGGAAAAAGAGAGTAACTCTACAGTGGATAAACCAAACAAATATTACCTCAAGCCAGGTAATCAAGGTTAACATCAATAGTGATCAATCATGTTGCTAGTATCTACCCTTGATGTGACATGATAAGAATGGCACTTTACCTCTGTGGTCTTCCCAAAAGCATATACCCTTCAATCTAATCATGAGAAAAACATCAGACAAATCACAATTGAGGGACATTCTACAAAATATGTGACTGGTACTCCTAAAACTGTCAAGGTCATCAAAAACAAGGAAAGCCTCAGAAACTGTCATAACTAAGAAGAGTCAAAGGATACATGACTAAGAAGTATAATGTGAGATCTTGGATGGGATCCTGGAATAAAAAAAAAGGTATTTGTAAAAAAACTGAGGAAATCTGAAAAAAATATGGACTTTAGTCAATAATAATGCATCAATATTGGTTTATTAATTGTGACAAATGTACTGTATTAAAATAAGGTGTAGTAACAGAAGAAACTAGGCGTGGATATATGGGAACTCTACTGTCTTTGCTAAATTCTGTAAGTTGAAAACTGTTCTAAAATGTAAGTTTATTTGGGGTGACTGGGTGGCTCAGTCAGTTAAGCATCTGACTCTTGATTTGGCTCAGGTCATGATCTCAGGTCCTGAAATCAAGCCCCTCATTGGGCTCTTCACTGAGCATGGAGCCTGCTTGAGATTTGTTCTCTCTCTCTCTCTCTCTCTCTCTCTCTCTCTGTCCCCCCATCACACTTTCTCTCTCAAAAAAAGAAAAAAATTAAAATGAAAGTTAATTTAAAAAAAAAAAAGAGGAAACTAGACATTGGAGGTTAACTAGCAGTTTTTCCCCCAACCCCATACATGAGCCATCTCTTCTCTTTATACCCCCAAATCCAAGAGATGTTCACACTCGAAAGGGCCTTTGAGGCCATGGCTTATCCCCCAAAATGAGGGAAAGAAATCAAAAGAAACCCCCAAAGAGTGTTGGCCTGCTATTACCCAGCTAGCTGGTGGAAAAGCTAGAACCAGAAGCCAGACCTCTTGACAAAGGCCCAAGTGCTCACCCCACTTTTCCACTCCAGTGAAGGAGATACCTTGGCGTAGTGGGAAGAGCTCTGCCATTAACTGTCCTTGTAACAGTGGCAAGTCACTCCATCTCTCTGAGCAATGGTTTCCTCACCTTGAAAATGCAGATAGTGCTAACTGCCCTGTTATCTTAACGGGACTGTTGTGAGAAGTGAAACCCATATAAACATCTGGCATTCTCTGTTGTAATAGTCCAGTAGGGACCTTTTGACATACTGAAATTTGTGACACAGCCCAACAGAATTGACCCAAACATCACATTTACTTATTCAACATGTAGGCAGTATTAATTATCTTTCAAAGTTGGGATCCAAAATCTGGTCACGGCCGGTACTTTTCTTTTTTCTGATTACTTGCTGGAGGCTTCCTGTTAACAGGCTGTTCTGGTGTCTCTCACACATCCTTGCTCCCTGACCGACCATCCAGGAAGCCTGGATTCGTGCACAGACCCCCAGAAGAATACCAGAGGCTGCTCAGGCCACCAGCCTCCTCACCACCACTCCGCCTCTCCTAGCAACACAGTGACAGTCCTGTGGGGTCTGGCAGATGGTATTGATTCCCTGGGGAACGCTGCCTCTCAGATCCAGGTCTCTGCACGGGCCTGCCGGGTCGCTCCAAAGGAGGACAGCACCATGTCCTCAGGGCCGGCTGCAGCGAGAATCTCCCACATCTGTGCTCCTACCATGCAGCGACTCATGCCCCGCTCTCTATTCCCATTCTTCAACATTCCTTAGCCTCAGA
Source organism: Ailuropoda melanoleuca (assembly GCF_002007445.2). Lineage (NCBI taxonomy): Eukaryota > Metazoa > Chordata > Mammalia > Carnivora > Ursidae > Ailuropoda > Ailuropoda melanoleuca. The sequence goes on along the minus strand of NC_048219.1, from coordinate 57,870,074 downwards.
GGCACTGAGCTGGTCTTGGCTCTAGAGTTGACTACCTCAGGGGTTCAGATCCCCACTCTTCTTCCTTCCAGGGCTCCACCTTTGGAGTCCAATTGCTTTGGTTTTTATCTTAAACCCTCAACACTCAAAACGTTTCCCAGATTGTCCTAGAACACTCATTCACTCTCTCCTATAATAAGTTGAGTTGGGTATCTCAAAGGTACCTTACAGCCACCCTTTGGAGCAAAACCATCATCAGGACTCAAAGACATTTCAGCTGTGTAAGGGAGACTCCCAAATAATTTCCCCTCTACCCTTTGTGGGATGTGGTACTACTCTCAATGATGGCAAGGAGACTTTTTAACATTCGTGATTGAAAGTATGAACCCCTTGATGAAGAAAAGATAGAGAGAGAGAGACAAAAAAACTATACTATCTGACAAGGCATTTTCTATAAACAAACAAAACATTAAGAAAAAATTGAGTACCTACAATGTCACAAGCTTTGGGACATTGGGAATCAAGAAATCGATCTGTGTTCCTGATTCAAGAAGTTAGAGCTTCGGAGAGGAAACAGACAGATGGTTACCATGCAGTTCATAAGTATCCTAAGTGGCTATTTACTAGAGGATATCATGCTAACACAAAGGAGGGACCCAACCAGTCTTATGGAAAGCAGTCACCCACAACTACTCTATGTCTGAGAGGGTGTCCCTGTGGAGGCGGCCCTCTGGGCTGGGAGATGATCAGACCGACCCCTGGTTTCAAGTCGAGGACAGAAGGATAAAGTGTGGGATGTCCTCAGTACTAATATTATGAAAAATTTAATATGACATCAGATAAAAACAAGAAAAAGGAGAGATTCTTGTATTAGTCTGGCCTCTCTTCGTTGAAAGTGACAGAAGTTGAGTCCAACTGAGCTGGGCCTAACAGAGAATTGAAAGATATAGGACCATAATAAAGGCAGGGGCCCAGGAAAAACCTGAAATTGGAGCTTGATCTCTTGGTTCTATTTGATCTATGGCTCTATTTCTCCCTAGGAGAGGCTTCGTTTTCTTCCACGGATTGCCTGCCTTCATGTGCCGGAGACCACAGCTCGGAAAGCTCTCAGGTTCAGCATCCAAGAGCTGCTTCCCCAGAAAGACGTGCACAATCATCTCTTGATTCCCATTTGGAAAACCCCAAGGGAAGATTCTGTTTGGCCTGGTTTGGGTCAGTGTTCATATCCAGACCCATAAACTAGAGCAGGGCTGAGTGAGGAGAGAGGGTCCCTTGAAGGTCACCTCAAATAGATGAAATCTCTGTAATTATAAGCACACAGTAATACTCTCCTAATTATTTTCTAGTCACCAGGAAGTTGGCTGGAGTGAATAGATATGAACTGCTTACACCTAACTAGCATTTTGCTAAGGAAGCCCTGAGGGGATGGGGTGAGACTAGGGATCGGAAGGGATAAGGTTCAGCACCTGCCCTCAAGGAACTTACCGCTACTGGAGTTACCTTGGGTCTGAAGTGGATCTCGAAGCCACCTGAGAGCAGGGGAGGGGGCTGGAGCAGTGGCGGAAGTCAAGCCCCAAGAGGCTGAGCTCCTGGTCTCCTGCTTCCTAGAGTATCACCTGCTTCATGAGTTCTATATATTGGATCTCACATAGAATCATGTTTGTGAAAAAGGGTTTTACATCTTTAAAAATGTGTGAACACTTACAAGTATATTCCAGCTCCCTTGTTTTGCTCCTGGAGATTCTGATGTCCAGGAGATCTGCCTATTACATGCATTTAATCCTCACAACCATGCCAAGATCTGGCTGGTGGAGGCAAAAATGAATGCAAAGCCCCTTCTCCTGACTCTCCACCACCCCCCACCGGCCACTGTTCTGCCACCAGCCCTCACTTCACGTGCATGAAACAGCCAGATAAAACCATAGCCAAGAGTCCACATATGGAAACTCAGAGAAGAAAGGATGTTCTCTTGAACTGTTCTACAGCAGTGCATTGACCAGCACCTCACGCAGACTGCGGGAGAGGCAGATGAGAGGGTGAGAGGAAGGGAAAGAGAGCTAGCACGGGTGGGACGGCGCACTGAGAATGGGGCCAGGTGCACGATGTGCCAAGAAGCCGGGGCAAGAAGTGGGCCAGGAGAAGAGAAGGAAGGATTGCAAAGGAGAAGGGAGTAGAGGAAAGAGGGGAGATACAGAGGCCAGAGCAGCCCAGAAGTGCCAAGAACTGCCCTTCCAACAGCTCAGCGTCTGCCCTTGCCGTTGCACCACAAACCGAAGTCCTGAAGTCACTGACTCAACATTTGCTCCAGAATTCATAACCAGATGCTTGAACGTAGGTTCACCTAACTGCGAAGCCACAGCGGGAGTGACTGTGTGCTAGGCACTAAGCTCAGGGCCAGGCAGAACATGCGGAGCCCGAGGAGGCTTGCTTGGTGTCCCTACAAGCCAATATCCTATTGACCAACCGTCATTTACTGAGAATGGGAAAAACAAATTTGCTACTAATAAAATTCATATATGTCTCTCTTGATGTTAAAAACAAGAGAATTATCTCATGCACTGAAACATTTTAACTTTATTAGAATTGCCTTCCATTCACTTCTTTTAGTCTTATAACCAAATAGTGCTTCTTTCAAAGCACAGAGATAACTTATATTGATAGAGTTGTAAAATCTTGTTCAAATTTTGCTTAATCTAATTTCTCTGACTTTTCATGTTGACAGAATGTTTCCCATGTTTTTGTTTTTGCATTCTCTTAAGATTCTCTAAATCAAACAACTGCTTGGGAAGGTTGGTATCAGGATTCTGATTTAGATAATAGCATAATTCTCCAGAAGACAGCCACTGATTTTTGGTCTCAGGGTGGGTGGCAGCAGCCTGAAACCCAGCAACACTGGCAAATAGGGATTTTTTTTTTTTCCTCTGAAGGATACTGTCTCTTCTGGCAGGATAAGATCAATTCCATCTAGTCGGATAAGTCAGGATCATGTCCAGAAAGTGGAGATTTATCATTTATTCCAGAGGTGTCTGGTGTGTCTTAAACATTGACACACAACCCCCCTCCCCACAGGCAGCTGCCTTGATGGCCCAGCTCTTCATTTGGCTTTTGTAGCACCAATTGTTCACTATTTAATCCTCACAACAATGCTAAGAAAATAAGTCATATTATTATATGCATTTTATAGATGAGGAAATTGAGACTTAGAGAAATAAGTAATTTGTCTAGGGACAAACTAACTGGAAAGCAAAGGAGCCATGACTGGACCAGAACTTCAAGCCTATGTTCTTATGCACATCATTGTCTACTCACTCCTCTGGAAAAGGTAAGCACATCATTCACTTACAAATTTTAGAATTTCTGCCAAAATGGCTATTTTTGAACTGAGGCCTTCAAAATCAGAAGCACTAACTTTAGGTTCCTCACTCATTCAATCATATCAATGAAGAGTGTGTCGGGTGGTAGAAAGAGCACCGGTCTAGGAGACCTGGTCTGTGAGTCACAGTACCTGACACATAGTAGGTGTTCATTAACCACTTGTGAAATTGAGACCCACAAGTCACTGCGTACATTTGATTATGTCTTTCTCCTGCGTGTTCAAGAGGGCACTCTAATGAAAGATCCCACAGTTCACGCCAGCATCACAGGGGTTGCAAAACATTGTAGTGTAGCATGAAAAACTACCACCATTTACTGAAAATCCATTAAACTTCCTTCACAGTATAGAATTTTGGGAATAAGGATAATGGGATAATATAGGAGACTTTTGCTCAAAGTAGCCTCTGCCTCTAACTGCTATTTTGTTCAACTTGTCATAATTTCTAACTTTGTCCCAGAAAAATCTCAAGGGAAATGAAATTAAGCTGTTTCCCAGATTTGCTTTTTTAAAATTAGTCCTGGGCCAGCCTTCAATACTGCAAACATTCTGTGTGGCCACAAGGGAGGATTGCACTGAATTCTTGGACCAACTACGAAGCTTTGGGGGCCTGACAAGCTGAGAGAATACAAGAAAAATGACACAGGTGGGTGTTTTGCACTAATTGCTGCCTGCCTTGCTGGTCTGTCCAGGGGCATACACCTCTTTGCCCTTTGGTTTGTCCTTGCCCTTTGGTTTGTCCTTGCCCTTTCCTGCTATTGGAAATAATGTCTATTTGCTGCCTCTGCTTGGGTTTGGGGCTGGGGAAAGTTATCCACAATGACTAAATCAGGCCAAAGTTTTGCACAAGTGCCCAGGGACCATCATCAAAGTCCCTGCAGTTTCCCAATCCAAATGGTCCCTTCTCCATGGAGGTGGGAGGTGGCAAAGTTTTACTTGACATTGGCGGCCACCAGCTGGGGTGAGTCATCGCTTCAGAGAACCCATCTGTAAATGCTAGACTTCGGCAAGGACTTGGTTTTATCATTTTCTTGGGAACAAAGGCATTCAATTTTAAATTTGCATATTCATCATTCTGGAGAAATAAAAACAGTATGAAACTCACTAAAAGATTTAATAGTCAACATTTAATAATTCCCCAGTCATATGTGGGACGAGATTTTGTTCTAAAGAACTTTAACTCTCACAGATATGTGATTGTGCAGGCAACATTCAAGAAAGCTCTCTTTCTTTCCCACAATAGATTTTCTTTCATTCTATGTGGGTTTTCAACAGATTACCCCCAAGAGGAAAATCCTGCCTACTCTCTCTTTTCCTCACAGTGCTGTGGTCATGGTGTTTTAAGCATTGCTGGGAATTTCTTTTGTATCTGAGTCTTTCTTACCTTCTCATCCTTAAAGTCATCTTTTCAATGACATTCTCTTTTTAAAAAAATTTAATGTAAACTATAAGAACTACACCAGACATGAGTCTTCATCTCAAGCCGGTCCTCTGTCTTTTTCTTAGCCACAGAAAGATTGCTTGGGCCCTGGGAAAATGTAATCTACTGGTTTCAATAGAGAGATCGAGGGAGGAAATTTTAGGAGTCAAACACCCATGAAAGCTCTTGCCAATAAAAATGTGGATTTCACCAAGACTTTAAAAAAATATATTGAAAATTGGGGGAGATTTAGAGGCACAGCTTGTGATTGAACTATGTTGGTGCTATTCATGAATGCCACTCATTTTCTATCACACAAGAAATTTACGAAACTTGAACCAATCCCTCTTGCATAGATATTATTCAGTAGTAACAAGTTCCGATAATGGAGAATCAGGTTTCCTTCTGTCTAATCATACGGCCATTTCCCCAACTGTTTCACACATGCTAATGGAGTGTGACCAGTAAAACACATTTGGCTCAGTATATGGTCCGACATGAAATGGCTTCACGCCGATGAGGCTCCTCATCATTTTTCTCCTAATCTGCCACTGCTTTAGGGGGTCGATGTCTTCCCTGTCATGAGTGACTTCAGGGCACTGATCAGGGTGGACTTGACAGATTCTTTATCAATGTCAAGTGTCTTTTGTGGTTAAGTCCAGTAACGCTAAAACAAAACGCCTCATAGATATTAGATATATGGTGGCATTACAGAATTCTCTTGCAGGCAATAGTTTTTGGCCAACCTATGAAAAGAAAAATGGAGTGAGGCCGAAAATCAAAGGAAGATGCAGCAAAAGTCTTGGCAGTTATTTCTGTGGAAGTCAGACAATGTGACTGACATGGGGCCAATCACTCTCCCCTCCTCCATTCAAGTTAGAATAGAACAAAGAGAAATTGCCAACAAAGAAAGCAATGATCTAGGGGGAGGGGACTGAATCTCAATAGGTTTTTAATTTCAGGAAAAAGAGCAATATTGCAGAAAAACATGGGACCCCTGCATAGGCACCCACATACATCCATAAGTACATGCCTAACTTATCAATTAAAATCATACATTTTCCCTATGAATTTTTCTTTTGACTTGTGAAGTTAATCTGCCAGGCTTCACTGACATTACCAACTCTCTCAATAATCTAACGTTAGTGCAAACTGGCTCAGAAAAAATACAATCCAAGAATCTCTGAGTAAAATAGAGACTCTGGTTGATTTTAAATTTGCTTTTGGTAAAAAGAGTCTCCAGTGCCATCAATATTGTGCCTTCTCCAGCGGTCTAGCCATGATAACTTCATTATGGAGAATGTTTGCTTTTTCAGTGTGTAACAAGGTGATTCGACAAATTTTAAAAGGTTCTCTCATAAGTGTACAAAGTGAAGCCTGCCAATCCCCTCTCCCCCCAAATAGAGAAAATGTCCCAACCACTTGCTAAATCTGTGGTAAATTTTGTTAAACCAATGTTTCAGAATACCACAATCCAGAATAACGTGGGATGCAAGAAGTCTCATTGTCTTTAGAAACCTGAAAGCCAGGGCTAATAAAATTCTCATCAGAGCTGCAAATGGACAGTAGAAAAAAGTGCTCTAAGTGTTGTGGGTGCTAACCTGGAATTGTTATTTGTTACGCTATAAAATCCGTAAGTTAGTATGAATGAACAAGACAGACTGCACCCCCTCCTCAGCCATCAGCTGCTCTTCTGCATTACACAGTGAAAGGCTAAAGCTATTTCACTACTTTCTCCAATTTTTTTCTTTTTTGTACTAATTTAGAAAGTTGGTACTTTAATGTAATTGAACTCACTGAAGCTAAAAATGTCCAGGCCTTTTTAATAAGGTACCCTTCAATATTAAACTTTGGGGTCTGTTCTCCTCCCAAGTAGGCACTTAACTCCCATTAGCACTAATGGCAGTTGTACACAAACACTGAGTAGGAAATATATATCTCTTTGTCTCTTTGTACTGAGCTCCAAGGGAGACAGAGGGGAAGAAAAGGAAAAACAACTTTGAGGTTGAATAAAAGAGGTAGAGTTGCTGATTCATTTACAAAGATGAAATTAATGCTTGGCAACCCCAAATTTCAGGGAACACGCACTTTTAATAAGTGAGATGAGAAAATTTCTAAATCATTTTGAATAATATCCAAACCATGTTTCCCCGAGAAATCTGTTTTACCTCCATCCCCAGCACATACATTAGACCCATTTTGCACTTGTTATGTACATAATGATTCTCGACAACATACGACAATTTCATGATTTTTTTCTTATCATTTTTACTTATCTACCAGTGAGCCAATTTATGCAGCTTAAACCACTGCTAAAGAAGATGCATCAAAAATTGTCTGTAATCATTACAAATAATAGCGCGAAATGTTCACAAGTAGCTGTTTTCTTATCATATTTTCATTAAAACGTCTTTTCACCTGCTTTGCTTTTCCCACGTCTGAAACCTGCATTGTAATCAGTCTTATTAACTGAGAACATAAATATGATTTATTATGGTCTGATAATGGAAGCTACGTGGACCCAGAGAAGGGCTATATTGTCCTTTGATAAAATGGCTCTTTTCTCTCAAATGGAGAGCTCTATCATGAGAACATGCAGAATGTAGTGAGTGATTATTTCCTCAGGGTGAGTGATGGTGAAGCCCGACAGAAAATCTTCTTGTTGACCATGACAGCCTCAGAGGGTCCCCAAACCTCCCTGAGTTTGACAACCTGCAGACACTTTTGATGAACTGTATTCTTCTGTCAGAGACAGCCTGTCTGGGAGGAGAAAAGAGACCCTTATTGTCTGATCGGCTATTATTGTCTTGATCTTTTATAAGCAATCTCTAATGCACATGAATATAATATCCTTTCACACAAGTGCCAAGCATAATAGAAATGTAGTTATAGGACACTCCCCCTGGTTATGTAAATGTCCTTACACCATAATTAAGAGAGATGGTTGGTGACTGATAGGGGAAAGAAAGAGTCATCAAACTGTTTTAGCATTTCTCCCTATTTTAAAGACTTCAGCCAGGGTAAACAGCATTTATGGTAGATATAGGGAAGCAGATTATTTTGAAGTCTCAGACTAAAAGGAAAAATAGTTTTGAATATGGTATTAGTGTTATATTTTTATTAAACATGCAAATGGCAGCTGGTTTTCAGCCAAAAGTGATTACCATGCTGATATGACTTAGAAGAAAATGAGTATGCCTCTCAAAATACCTGGCTGAGGGGTTACAGCAAGAACAAAGACCTATTAATAAGGAATGTACTTGCACAAATGGGTCCTCCAGTCCAAATAAAGTTCTCCAATAAATTTCCCTCTTATCCATTTCCAGAAGTCCAAATATGGCAAAAAAAAATATTTTTTCAATTAACAAATATATTGGCAGGCAAAACTCTTGCAATTATTGGGCAATTAAATCTACTTCTTAATGTGGCCCTTGGGAGCCATCTCCATTTCTGAACTGTGAAGGAGAGTTCTAGATGGTGTTTGTTTGGATTTGATGACAAAGATTTTCTGATCTTCCAGGTAAAATCCAACCAGACTTGTAGCAAGCAGGCCAGCCCATGGAGGCCAGTAGCTTGATGTTCAACCTCAGCTGGCAGAAAGGAGAAAAAGACATCACCCACCCAAAAAATTTTAATCCCCCAGCAAAATACAATACTCAATTTTTCATTAACCTTCTGACATCTGGACTCAGAGTATCCCCACACTAATCACTAATGGGTTTTGCATTACCAATTAGTGGAGCGAATTCTCCAGCACTGGTGCCAAAGGGTTAATCATTAGTTTCACACCACTGGGTGGTCAGAGTTAGAAGAGCAGCCCCCAAACCCAAAAGACTGGAGAGTGAGGGGCCGGGCACTGGAGAGAGCTCTCATTATCGAGAAGAAACATGCAGCTCACAGGCATTGACCTCCATACCTCTCTCCTGGCATCTTGCCTCCAGGTGGATTTAAGTAGGATACACGTGTGCGCATGTGCACACACGCACATATATTTATACACAAGTCTGGGCCCAGAACAAATCACCAATCTAGCCAGTCTCTACTGAGCCTCTTCCATCAAAGATAGATCAGACCAGAGGGATTCTCTCCCTCTCCCTCTCTCTCTCTCTCCCTCTCTCTCAGCACCTCTCTCTATTTGCTTCTCTAAGCAATGACTTTCCCATGGGAATGAAAAAATTTGCCATTTCAGAGGGAGCTGGGTTTTGAGAAGTGTTTGATCTCTCTTAAGAGATACTTCTCTGAAGTTCTGCCAACCCTCGATTATCTGCACAAATGAGGCTTAGAGAAAGTATGGAAAGATTCGATTCACAGATAATCTTCAAACTCCAGTTTGGTCTATATTTTAGTTTCTTTCTCAACAAATTGTACCAGAGCAATTAACAAACAAAACTGATTGGATGTTTCCTGTCTCCTTTTATGGTCAATTTTGTGGATGTCAGCAGCATGAGGAAATTGTCAAAACACTGGCAACAAGGAGAGAGGAAAGGGAAGAAACAAAATACCCAGATAGTCTGCAAACTAGATAATCTGCTCCTGAATAATTGAGAAGAATCTAATTTCAAAGATAATAAAAGAAGGCCCAGAGAGCAATTCCGTCTTGAAAATGCACAACCCCTTCCCCCTAACCCCAAAACAGCCAGTAGGAAAACAAATAAGTAAACAAAAAACCGCAAGAAAAATTTGAACCTACTGTCCCCATCCAGTTTTTCCCTGATTTAATCTACACATGTTCTAAGTTAAGTTATATTCTAAAGAGGGTCAGGGCGAGGAGGAGGAGAAAGGAAGCACAGAAGACACTTCTTATTTGTGTTCTGTCTAGCTCTGTGGTCAGGTACCGATAGCAACAGGATTGCTTTCAAAACTATACAGCCTAAAACTACTGAAATTGATCCACTTCTCTCTGTCCCTTTTTTCTTTTTTCTTTTCTCTCTCTCTCTCTCTCTTTCTTTTCTTTTCTTTTTTTTTTTTTTTAGGAAACCCAGCATTCAAAAAGGAACAGCAGTGAATCAGCACTTTATTATGTTTTTAGTCCCAAATTTTTTATTCCTTATACAAAAAAATGCTCGAGACCATTTGATACTGAAATCAGAAACTTTGCTACACTTGATTCTCCATGGTGCTTCCACTCAAGGCCAGAATTTAAAACTTCTCCGTTAAGGGAAGAAAGACTTTTAATGAGCCTAATCACGCACATTATTTTGGCCAGAGTCATTGACTGACTGCACTTATTTAGTTCTGCTTTAGAAATGAAAATCTAATAAAGTAACTGGCAGTTTAAATGTCACAGAAATTTTCTCCAACATCCCAACTGGAATTGTGAAAACAGGCTCAAATTCCTCTAATCTCCCTCTCTTTCACCTTCAAATGCCACGCTTCTAAACCAAACCATTTCCTAAGAAATAGCAAAACTTGGTTGGGTTCAGAGGTCGGGTCAAGGGTGGGGAGGAGGAAGACTCTTTCTTCAAGTTGGAGGGGATTTGCTTTTTTCCAAACACTGAGGCAAGAAGGACCGGAATCTTGAGGCTGGGAATGTTCTGCCTCTTGCAACGGAATTCAAAGGAGCCATTGTGTTTGCTACTTTGCTTCCCAATTGGCCTCTGACAGCAACATCAGAAGCAACAGATACTTCAGTTCTACATCTGGAAAGAGGCATTTTTTTACAAAGAAAAAAAAAACACTCCTAAAGACACTGAAGCCTAATCACTCTATATTCCATAGTCTTTAAGATTGAGATCTCTCTGATACTATGTGATTACCCTTTGAGGAATGGAAGCAGCTCCATTAGGACTTGAACAGATAGCATTTCTATACTTTCCCCTCAATAAAACTAATATTCAGAATAAGCGTACTGGTTGGATGCTTTCATTTCCCCAGCCACTGAATTGTAATGATCATTGTACAGACTACAGTACCATTTATTAAGGTGCCAAATGGCAAATAAACTCTTCACTAAAATGTAAAAGGGACTTAGGATGTACAGGACTAAACGATCAAGCAAACAGTTTAGGTTGACCACTGTCCCACTTGCTCTTCTAGAAGATGTATACATCACGTCCTCAGATTTATGATGGGGCATTTAAAGTTCTGAATAGTCTGGACCATAATAACCTCATAAATCCATGCTAAGGAACAGAAGATATTCTGAGCAACATGGTTGTTACCATCATGATGGTTGGGACCACTACATAATATACCCTGGTGGAAATTTCCCCCATTTCTAGTGCTACTCTGACCCAGAGATGAATCAAGGGCAGGAAAAGAGAAAAAGAATGGGAGTAGCACTCTGGGAAGCACTCAGGCAGGGACAGGAGAAAGGATAGGACAGGAGAGGGGGCATTAGTTGGTAGAGAGGTTTTATGAAACCATTAGCAAGCATGATAAAGGGAAAAAAGGCAGCCACTGAGAAAGCATTCATTTCCCAAATTTTAATCACACATGAAGAGCCCTAGGTAATTTTAGTTGTTCTGTCAGCCAAGTCAAATCCTGGGCCTCTCAGAAGCCATTGGAAATGTCTCAGGTTCTCATTCTGCTATTTTGATGGAAATTAAACTTGTAAATCAATAATAGAACAGAACCAACTCGGTGTGAAAGCACTACTCCTTTATCCTCTCCAGCATTCTTGCCCAAATGATTTAAGATTCTCAAATGCAAGTGAAAAAACTTAAGTTTGAGACTTCCTTGTACAGTTTCAGCTCAAGTCTCCGACTGAAAGAACACTGTGAAGTAGACATGGAGAATAACACTGCAAAGCACTCGTGTGCTCACGGGCTAGTTCCCGAAAGCTTCTGAAGTGATTGGCGTGTGCATCCCAGGGGAATCTGGGGTTGCAGACATGAGCGACAGCAACAGACTTCTCAAACTTGCCCTTGTTCATCCTTCGCTGGCTCTCCTCCACCACTGCCCTTCTTCTGGGCATCTTTTTTCCTCTTCTTTTCTTTTAAATGTATGTCATCTGCTATTCTTTCCTCTAGATTTTTACCATCTGTTATTCAGCTTTATTTTTTTCTATTGTACATTTCTGTCCCAACTTCTTTATTTTTATTGTCCCATGATAAGCACCGCATTCCTCTAGACCACATGCACAACACTAAGGAAGTCCTCCAACTAATGATATTGATGCCCATTATAGACACAGCCACTCTCCCCAGCTTTTCTCAGCCTTGCTCACTCCACCAATTAAGACTTTCCACATCTGGAGCAAGATTAAGAAATGTGTATCCATTGCTGGTCCATTGCTGGTCCAAAAATGGTAGTGGTTGCTGAGAAACCCTGAAACAAACACCAACCAAAATGAAAGCATGACATTACCAGCAAAGACCAGAACCAATACTTGGGAAGAATGTCATCCAGTCCCTGATTCTTGAACCCCAATTCTGAGACCCCAAGAGCATCCAGGGCATCCATGTTCCCCAAAGGCCTCAGTCTGGCTCTTGATTGTTAACTATAACCTCTGGCTACTAAAAAATTAGACTGAAGCCTAATTTGGGGCAATCTCATTTCCTAGTGACTTTACAGTCACCCTTTTGAACACTTCTTCAGGGCTTTGCCAAAATCCTGCATTTTTATTCACTCCACTGTAAAGGCTTCTTTTTGGCTATAAAGACTGATGTCAATTAAAATTACATTTTTTTATCTTCTTGGAGGCTTCACATCGACAATGGACTGTGTGACTCCATCTGCCGTGGTGAGTGATCTCTCAGCCATAATCACAGTCTCTGGATCACCTCATTCCCAGCATCACATTTTTTTTTTTTTACAAGTGTGAAAATATTAAAGTAAAATGTTCTGCAATAGAGCATCTCCTTGTGCTAATCATCTGATTTAAAGTTAAAAAGGTAGAAACTTCATATATGTGACAAAGATTAAAAGAAGAAATGAAATGAAAAATATGGGAAGGGATATTCTCTCCTGGGACTGTCATTCAGGTGCAGGCATGTAGGTAACTCTTGCTGATTCCTGCTCAGGGAGGGGGCATTAGCCAGAGAAAGCCAAACCTTTCGTTTCCACTTCTTACACAATCACTTCTGGGACTACTGACAGCAGAAGTCAACCAGTGAGAGATCATTTGTCCCAATACACAAATGCATGTCATGTGACAAACACACTAAGGAATTCTCATAAAATGAGGTGGGCGGTAGAGAAAAAGAAAAATCACAAATAGGGTACCCCACATTGGGGAGTCCATCAGTGATGATGACATAAAACTCAATTCAAACCACATAACCATAAAAAAGAAATCTCTTGCCCATGTGACTGGGAAGTCCAGGGTGAGTTCTAGCCTCAGATGGGGCTCACCCAGGTGCTCGAACAGTGTGCTCGGAAATCTATATCTTTTCTCATCATCTCTTACCTCTGCCTTATTCTGTGTTAGTTTTAGTTTCAGGCAGCTCCAAGCTTACACTGACCTTTACCAGGGCATCCTAGAAAAAACTATGTCTTCCTCTTTCCCAGAAATTATATCAAATCCCCAAAGGACTCTTAAGAGTGCTATCTGGATCACTTGCTGATGGAGAAACCTGACCATTTGATTGACAGCCTTACCAGAGTACGAGGAATGTGGGAAAGGTAGATCTCAAGGAAAAATGGCTTTTATTAGAAGAAAGGAGAATGGAGGCTGGGTAGTCAAAGGCAGATGTCCTTCAAGCAGTGCTCTTCCAGTCACTTTGAACCTAAATCACTTGCAAGAGCCTTTGGAGCTCATTAGCATCCCCTGGCTCAATGGGAAGATAGCACCTCACCTTGCTCCAAGTTACTGCAGTGTTTTTTTGTTTTGTTTCTTCTTGCCTGAGTGGAGAACAGACTTCAGCACCTTATGAGCCCCAACTACATGGATGAATAAGATCTACTCAGCAGCTTGCAATGATTTCTTTATTGCCGTTACCAACCATCATGTAAATAAGTAGTTACTGACTTAAGAACTCACTATTTACTCAATAACCCTTGATGGGAACTGTGATCCCTTTACACAGTTATAGAAGTACATAATTATAGACTTTTCAAATGGGTATTTCTTTTAGACATTTGCCTGTAATAGCTCCTTCAAAGCTGTTAAGCTTTTATCATGTGAAGACCCAAGTAGAAAATATTTAGTTCACTCCTCATTGACCTAATAGAGAACAAACTCATCTTTAAGATGGTGTTAGCTTCTTGCCAAGAACACATGGATAGCCTTGTAAAAAAAGGTTGGCTTGGGCTATTTGGGCAGGAAATCACATTGCTATTAGATCACACTCACCTCATTGAGTAATTTAATATTGACACTAAGTCATCATTGGTCATTGTTTCTATAGTCCCTCCTGAAGGAAACCTTGTCACATCCACTTGTCCTGACTTTATTACTATCCAGTGAGGGTCCTATAAAAGTAAAAATCCACGTGGGTCCCCTGAATTCATCCTATTTCATTACTGAAACACAGAGCATAATTCTTATTTAATGGAGAGTATGTTTTTTAGGCATATTAAATAAATCGGTCCCACCAAGGAAACCACAAAGAAGATCATCGAGAGATACCTGCTGAGGTCATGGGCTCAATAAAGTTCTGTGATATACGTTGCAGTGTAATGCATATATCTGACACAATCATTAAATGCTCTGTATATCATATACAAAAATTAGTGGCATACCATGTTCAAATGGGTCTTAAGGATATATAGTGAAATTTAACTTGCTTAGTTCAAATTGAAACACCACAAAGTATTCACAACTTTGTCAAAGGTGCTAGGCTAAGTGACAGAGATACAAAGATAAAGTTGGAGATCATGCTTGCTCAGCTACATCAGGATTTTATGTTTACTAGCCCATGTCCTGTCATGCTTGCGCTCTCTCGTCTTTACTACTTACAACTTCTCGCTCAGTCTCAGATTAAGTGCAGCTCCTTTCTCAGCTTTCTACCTTTGCACATAGAGCTTCTTCTGATCGGAATCCTCCCTCCTTTCTTCCACCTACATCTTACTAAAATGTCATATCCTCAGAGAAATTTCCCTCATTCATCCAGGCAGAGCTAGCCACACACCATCTCTGTTTCTGAAGCACATTCTACAAGCATCTATGTGTACCATATGCATTTGTTTGAATGTTTTCCCCCTATTACACTTGTGAGCTCTGTAAAGGTCAAAATCATGTCTGACTCGTGGCTATCTCTTTAGGACTCTTGCAGAGTACCAAGTACAAACAAGTCTCTAGTAAAATGCTGAGTGATGGTCATTTATTTGACTGCATTCCTTCTGCAGAGAAAAAGCAATGTTATTCTCAATGCATTTCTGCTGTCCAGGCCTCATAGGCTCCTGGGAAAAGAGATAGAGATGCACAAACACAATTAGATTAACTCAGTCAATGCTGATGGAAAATCAAGAACAAGCAATGGTGGGAGGGGACTTGGAGGTACGAGGAAAAGGAGGAGGGAAGAAAGGGAGAGGGAAGTGGAGACAGCAAGAGAGAAAGATGGAGTGAGACTTTGCGGAAGGAGTAGGACGTCATGAGCTGAGGGGAAGATGAACAGCATGAAGGAAGGAGAAATACAGGAACTCTGAGGGGAGCGAGCTTGGGGGCAGTGCGAACTGCACGGGTAAGACACAAGGCTGCCATGTCAGAAAAGGGGGCTGGATTAGGACGGACCACTAAGGGCCTGAATTGCCAGGCTGAGCAATTTGCAGTTTGCACTCTGCAATGGTGGAGAGTTGAGAAGAAGAGAGAGTGACATGGAGGCATCTGATCGCACCTGGGCTTCCGTAGACCAAAGAGGAAGCTATGAAGACTTAGTTTCCAATACTGCAGAATCAAAAACTCAAAACACGCTTTGCAAGAATCTAATCTCTCAGCCAATTTTAGTGAAACCCAGGCCATCCTGGATGCACAAGATGAGAGAATTAGATTGCAGGCGATCGGCCCCAGCATTCTGTCATCTCCAGACCGTCAAGCATGCCAGGCACTTGCTGTGTCCTCTGCCTGGGACTCACTTAACCCTGGGCATTCTCATGGCTTTCCCTTCTGTCATTAAGGTCCCTGCTCAAATATCATCTTTACAGAGAGCACTTTCCTAACTGCCACGACAAAACAGCATCCCATTACTCTAGCCTTTTGTCCTGCTTTATTTTTTCCTCAAAGCACTACTGACTACCTGACATTATATTATATGTCTATTTGTCTATGCCCTTACTATCTATATACTCCAATATAGGGATTGTCAAAGTTTCTATAAAGTGTTAGATAGTAAATATTTTATAATTTGCAGGGCATATTGTCTCTGTAGTAATGACTCAGTGGTGCCATTGTAGCATGCAAGCAGTCATAAACAACTCATAAAAAAATGAACATGGTTGTGTTCCAAAATATCTTAACTCCCAAAAACGGGCTATGGGACAGATTTGCCCAAGGGTCATAATTTGCCAATCCTTGCTTTACCAAAAAGTTCCAAGAGGTCAGCAACACTGTTTTTCTGGCTCACTTGTGGATTTCCAGAGCTTGGCACAAAGTTGGCACTCAATAAGTAATTTTTAAAGAGTTCATGAATGAATGGAGTTCTACAGAAAACAGGATTATAGGAATACTACACCCATGTGAATATATATATATTCCCTTTGTGATGGTTAATTTTACATATCAACATGGCTGGGCCATGGTGCCCAGAAATATAATCAACGGTATCCCATATGATTCTGTGAGAGAGTTTTGGGATGAAATTAACATTTACATTAGTTGACTCTGAGTGAAGCAAATTGTCCTCCATAATAGGGTGGGCCTTATCAAATCAGTTGAAGAACTGAAGAGAACAAAAGAATAACCTCTCTTGAGCAAGGAATTCTGCCTGCAGATGGCCTTTAGACTTGAACTGCTGTAACAACTCTTCCCTGGTCTCCAGCCTGATGGCCCATCCTGAAGATTTTGGACTTGCCAGCTTCCATAATCATGAATCACACAAACCATTTCCTTAAAATACGTGCGCACGCGCGTGCACACGCGCGCACACACACACACTCATCTTATTGGTTCTGTTTCTCTGACTAATAAGCACATAAATATACAGCAGATTTACTCCATTGGCAAGGTAGGAAATCAGTTGGTTCTGTAGAACTGGAAGACTTCAGCTGGTTGTACTCAAATCATTGTCATAACAGAGCTTTCAAGGATGCCCTATGGTCTTCAAGGAAACGTTTCTCAACATAAAAGAACTTTCTGGGCCTGGCTTCCACCTATCTCCAATTCTATGTCCAGTCAACTTGGGTGTGCACCATACATGAGAGCCATACAACACTGCTAACTCCTCACTGCTCCCTGGAGGTCAAGCTCTCTCAAGTTACTATACCTATGCTACACCCTCTGCCTGAAATGACATCCCACTGCCTTCTCACCCGGCTAATTCCTATCCATTCTTCCACAGTTCCCCTGGAAGCTAGGGGACACAGGACAGGGCTAGGTGTTGATTTGCTCCTGTCCCCCCACCTGGTGTGAGCTCCAACCTCCTCAAAGGTAGAGATCCCCTGCTCATCTCTCTATTCACCTCTTCCCACCACCAGTCTATACCTGACATGCAAGAAGGGCATTGATGGGCAAACATCAATAAACAAACAAAATATTTTAAGAAACTAAACCAAGTATAAGATGGTGTTGCTTACTTGTGATCTGTGAAAATACAGCTTAGTACCACCCAAGGAAGATGCAAAGCCAGATTCCAGGGGTATTAAGTATCTGCTCTGGGGGGCCTCTGGCTGGGCAGAACTCCGGGTGACTTAGAAAAATTACTGCTCAGAGTGAACACCAAATGGGGAGGGGGGAGAATACTGCACTCTCCTCTCAGCTCCATACCATCTTTCTTTCCGACTTCTCAAAACACTAATGAGGTGGGAGTAGGGTGGGAGGTGGAGTGATTAAAAATAGCTGGAGCCTGAGCAACCACTTTCAGCTATCTCCCATGTAAAAAATGTTGAGCTCTAACTATGGGAGTAATTTGGGGGCCCATGTCTTTTTGAAAGACACTAACAGGAAAATGGGATTTGCTTTACAGAAATGGATAGACAACTTAGCTGAAACACATCTGATCCATGAAGACAGGTTTACCTGGTTGACAGAAGCTCTCATTAGCGTGAGTGTCCTTAGTAGATGGCTACTAACTAGATTGAATTTAGTTCTATCAGATTATAAGACTTCCTGATTCTATCACCGACCTGCTCTAGAACTTTTAAGCTTCGTGCTTTTATTTCTCAGTACCTCAGTTTCTGCATCTGTAAAACAGGGAGAATAATTCTTGCCACCTGCCACCCAGGAGGGTAATGCAAATAAACAAGGCAGCATCTGTAAAGCACTTTGCATTTCCATTACTTCCTCTCTATGAATCTGAAGTAGGATTATTATTACTGAAAATGTCAGCTGTCATCTGAAAGGCTTATTTCAATCAAAAGGCTTTCTTGAGGAACATTTCATAAAGGAAAAGTGAAAGCATGCACATTCTCCTTGGAACTATCATAATTAGTCCCAGTAACAGTTGGGCCATTTTTTTTTTCAGTTCATTTATAGTCAGATTCTACAAAATTGAAAACATCCAACATCTGGGCTGAAAAACTTGTACAAAGCCAGAAAGCCCCCCAAATGGGCATGTGTGGGCTTCAGCGACATAGGAGCCAGATGTACTTTTTGCCTCAACTACTCTTTTCAACCTTAGGGAAAAAAATTATAACAGAATTTTCACACTTACAAACCCTTGGTTTCCTTCTCTATTTTTTTAAAGTATCCTCTCTGATTAGTCATGAATTTCAGATTCTCCCCAAATAATCAGAAATCTTTAAAAAAAGGAATCTTTTAGTGAGTGTATAAAAGCATTCAGGGATCAAGTTTTAACATGTAAACTTTCACAGAACAAATAACAGTTAACATGTATTGTCCCTACATTATGGCCAGACCCTGTGTTAAGCGCTGAGCAGGTATTATCTCATTTAATCTTTGCATCTACTCCATGAAGCAGGTACCATCATCTTCCCCATTTCACGGGCAAAAATCCAAGAAACAGGTATATTAAGTAACTTGCCAAAGTACCATTAGTACAGAAAAAAACAAAGTGTTTTGGTTACTTCTTGAAGTTTGAAAGAAAATTTTGCTTACTTCTACCTAAACACAGCAAGAATTGAAGACAACCTTTGATATAATAAATTTTCCCCAACCAGATTAAACCACTCTCTCTCCCGGGAAGAGCTGCACAGAGCCTATAATACAGTTCCCAGAAATGAGATGATTTGGGCTCTAACAAACAATCCCAACTTGAGAATTTGCTTCTGTTTCTGCCATCTTCTTTGATATTCTCGGGGAAGTAAACACACACATACACTCATAGTAACTTATTTCAGCTATTTGCTGAAGAAAAGCTGTCTTCAATTCCTGTTGTCTGTGGCATGCCACCCAACAGCATCTAGAAGCTTCCTCAGGGAGGCGGGGGAATTTGCTGGATTGCCAAACAGCCTTAGAAAATCTGCTGGGACACTCCATCGAAGGGCTTTGTGAACAAAGATAAAGAGAGCACATTAGCGTTGCCTTGTTTCATGAAAAAAGGAACACACACAACAAAACTTCATTACAAAATCTCATTTTACAAACTCAAGGTAAGATGCAACTCCTTGGGGCAATGGCCCAGCACCCCCATAGGGTTCTTCCACCTTGTGCTCTCTAAGTAAAGACCTGATTCGACTCCAAGGGTTGGGTTAGATAAAACCGGAAGGGTTTATGTGCACAGCATTTAACTTTAAACATTTCTTCATGGAAATTTACAATGCACATAATTTACATATTCAATACCAGTGACAATTTACTTCTCCCATCTGAACAGGGCTTTCAACTATGCCACTTGAACTAAATTAATAAACAGTAATTACAGAATGTTGTGTGAGCTAGCTGTTGATGTTGAGCAGATTCTAATCAACACCTTCTTTTAAGGGCCAATTAAAGCTGAATGTATGCAATATAAACATCTTCGAGTATTTAGACATGAACCGCAGAACAAGGTAAAAAAAAAATTAAAATCCAAACAATTAGACTAGGGATGAGCCAGTCAAACCTGGAGAGATGGACCCTTTTCAGCCAGTCTCTAAAGTCATGTTAATTTCTTCAAATGAGGAGATTTTTGTGAAATGGGGAGGGGCTCCAAGGACTCATTAGGCCAAACCCCATCCGTTTTGAGATTTCTTCAGCATCTTGTATTATTTTCCATATGCTTTAAGTTCCATGGCATTTCTTTTTAAATTGCCTCAAACACTTTTTCTCCTTAATTCATGTGCATCTCAGCGAAAACTTAATCTCCATATTTCTGACTCATTTATGTATAAATCATCTATGTGCTATTTGGTATCTAAGAAACCTCTCCCAAGGCCCCTTCCTTGGCCATCCAGGAGCTACACAAAACAGAGTTGCCCCAGGCCCCTCTAGGGGGGATTTTATCCCAAATAAATAGAACACATACAAATTACTAAGGAGAGGGATTAGGAGCTATGGGGAGGAGAAATCAGACAGCATTTCAATCATCAGCTGTCCTCAGAACCAATTGCCTCTGCTTTCTAACATGGCGGCATCTGGGGCTGGCTTCATGGCCTTGGGAAAAAGAGCATAGGGGAGACATTCCAGGAATGGTAAAAAGTTCTGGATAATGTACAGAATGGCAATAGTGACCAGCGTATGTGGTAGTGAATGGGTTTCTCCCATAGCTGGGAGATAACGACAACCTCGTTTCTTCCAAGCATCTCAGAAGGTTGGAGTGGGAGCAAATTACCTATAGATACCACTTTATATGGAACAGAAAATGGCATACCCACAAGAAGTCTAGAATGAACCCAGTCTGAGTGGTTGCATGAGGATACACTCATGGGCCTCATTACCTAGAATTACCTGCCTTCCCCTTTCTAACTTAGACTCCAAAGTTATACCTCACCATTGCCCTGCTTCCCTCAGGCTGTTTGACTCCTGCTTTCACAACACACCTGAGCTATCTGTCCTTCCTCTTTTCTACTCAGATCTCCCTTTTCTCTCTCCTGGACTTGCCTCATGCCTAACTGTCCAAACCATGCCCAATCTCAAGGCTAGCTTCAGGCTGCTTCTCTGACTGTGGTTAGTTACCCACTCCATTGACAGCTATGCTCGTCTTCCCCTCTTAACTAAATTACAAATGACCTGAGAACAGAGATTTTGTACTTAACCTGGCTTCAACATAGCATCTAGCACAGGACTATTTATTTGAGTAAGTGTTAAATGAATGTTTGTTAGATGAATATGAATGAAGCGTTCCTTAAAGTGAACAAAATGAAAGTCTCTTCTGGCTTCGAATATTTCCCAAGAAAATTTGGAAGTATAATGATAGACTCTGTACCAGAAATCAAAATTTCAAGACAGTTCTTACTCACTAGTCACATATTAAAGTGGAGGATTATGGAGCCATGGGGCTGGGAAGGACCACAGGAAATCATTTTATCCCATATTCCTGCCTCTGAAGGGGACTATACAAAATATACTCCTGAAAAATAGTCGCTGATTTTTACTCCGTGTGGAATCATAACCACAGTAATAATAATAGTGATCATTTATTGAGTGTTCACTACAGGAAGAAAAGGGCCCCTCACCGCTGCCACTAAAGCCTGACTGAGGCCTGGGAGCCAAATTTCTATGGGTACAACCCAGGTATGCCCATCAACTGATGCCACCAGAGAAGGTGCCCTTAGACTCTCCCATCCCTCATCTTCGATCCATGTGAGCAGTTCATTTTTTTGTTCTCCCTCTCTTCACATTCCATATGTTTCTGTGGACAATCTCAGCTGTTTCCCATGGCATTACCCAACATCTCAGCTCAGGAGTAGGAAAGAAGAGAGTTCTGGGGAGGAATCTTAAGCCCATGTGCCTCTCCTGAGGTTTGGTCCCATATTTCTAACCATGCCAAGGTCATCTTCATTGGTGTCATACAGCTCTCTCAAACGTCATGTGCCCTCAAATGAATCTCTGTACCCTTTTCCTGTTAAAACCAGCTCTTTCTTCTCTTTCTTGTTTTCTTTTCTTATAAATGGTATCAGTATTCATCCTCTCACCTGTATCCAAAATCTGAGCTTTATCTTTGATAATATGGTATGAAGGAAAGAGTAGGAGCTTTGGGGTCTAACAGGACTGAATTTGAAAACTGCCTTAACCGTTGACTAACAGCTCTGTGGCTTTGGATAAACTTGTCTGAATATATTTTCTCACCTGAAAATAGAAACATATTAACAAGGCTATCACGTATTAGACCTTCAAAAAATGTTTATTTCCTTCACTTTCTTCCTTTTTCTCTCTGTCCTACTCCATCTCCTTCTGTCTCTCTCTGCCTCACACTCTCCCATAACAAATCAGTCATCAAGCCTTATTGATTATGCATCCTGGGTAATTGCCCTCTTCTCTCCATCCCTACTCTCCTCAACATCTCACCTGCAGTAGCTCCTCATCCACATCTTCTGCGCTGTCTCCTTCTCCGCTAGTCTATCCTGCTCTGTGCTCTCAATTACATGAATACCTAACTCCTCTACATAAAATCCACATTTGTTCACGGTTGCTTCCAGGAGAAAAACCAAACTCCTTGGCAGTAATTCATGACCCCATACTCCTAACTTGCTTTTCCAGTTTTTTATCCAGCTAATATCTAAAGGTCCCCCGAGGTTTTATCTGGGTTCTCGCCATTCCTTGGCTATGACATTTTCTTTAGTACCCTTAGGTCTTCACGCATGCTATTCCCTCTAGACCCTCTCCTACCTCATCCAACACATACACAACCTGGCAAACTTATACAGACATTACCTGGCACTGATTAAATGTGATTTTCTTGTGAAAACCATCCCTGAACCACATAGGCTAGTTAGGTTGCTCCCTCTGAGTTTTCAAAGGCCCTAATTAATTGTGGTGTCTTGTCCTCTTTCCATTCCAACTGTTCCCTGGGTCTTGACATTGCTGTAAATAGTTTCACATCCCTACAAATTGTATATACCCTGAATCCAAATACCTTACATCCTGGCATTCCCTGCCTACAGAAATCCATACTACAGCCATCCCTCTGGGAGGGCAGAGTATTAACTTTCTAGCCTTCAATTTGGTATCATAGAATCCAGGTTTCCAGTCTTGGCTTCACTGCATATTAACTGCATGATCTTCAACAAAATACCTAAAGTCCCTGAGTCTTAGTAGTACCTTCTTCATGTAACTGTTATAAAGATTAAATAACTAGCATAAAAATAGACATATAGGTCAATGGAATTCAGAGTCCAGAAATAAACCCTTACATTTTTTTGTAGCCAGTTGATTTTCTACAAAGATTGCAAGACAATTTGACAGGAAAGAATGTTTCAACAAATGAGGCTGAGACGACTGAATATCCACATGCAAAAATAAATAAATAAAGTTGAACCCCTACCTCACATCATATATAAAAATTAACTCAAAATGGATCCTAGACCTAAATTTAAGAGCTAAACTATAAAACTCTTAGAAGAAAACATGGGAGTAAGTCTTCATGAGCTTGGATTAGAAAATAGTTTTTTGATGTGACATCAAAAACACAAGAGATGAAATAATAAACTAGACTACATCAAAATTAAAGAATTAGAGGCTTCAAAGGACACTATCAATGTGAAAATGTCACCACAGAATAGGAGAAAATATTTGTGATTCATAGATCTGACAAGGAATTTGTATCCAGAATATATAAAAAACTTAAAACTCAAAAATGAAAAGACCATAACAACCCAATTAAAAAATAGGCAAAAGATTTGAATAGATGTTTCTCCAAAGAAAATACACAGATGGGCAACAAGCACGTAAAAAGATGCTCAACATCATTAGTTTTTAGGGAAACGCAAATCAAAACCACAATGAGATACCACTTTACACCCATCAGAGTGGCTAAAATAAAAATATGGACAATAATAATTTGTCAGTTTCTCAAAAAGTTAAACAGAGAATTGCCATATGACCCAGCAATTGCACTTTTATGTACATACCTAGGAATATAAAAAATATATGTTCACATGGGCACCTGGGTGGCTCAGTCAATTAAGCATCTGCATTCAGCTCAGGTCATGATCCCAGGGTCCTGGGATCAAGTCCTGCATCAGGCTCCCTGCTCAATGGGGAGTCTGCTTCTTCCTCTCTCCCTCCACCCTTGCTCGTGCTCTCTTTCTCCTCACTTTCACGCTCAAATAAATAAATAAAAATAAATAAAAATTTTTAAAAATGCCCAAACTTATACACCAATGTTCATAGTAACATTATTCATAGTAGTCAAAAAATTGGAGCAACTCCTATGTCTATCAGTTGATGAAGAGACAAAATATGACATATCTACACAATGGAATATTATTTGTGATAAAAAGAAGTAGATAATACATGCTACAATATGGATGAGCCTTGAAAACTGTGCTAAATGAAATAAGCCAGACACAAAAGGTCATATATTGAATTATTGCAATTATATCAAAAGATCCAAATAAGCAAATCCATAGAGACAGAAAGTAGATTAGTAATCACCAGGGGCTAGGGAGATGAGGGGAATAGAAAGTGCCTGGTGACGGTAGGTATTTCTGTTTGGGGTGATCAAATGTTCTGGAATCAGATAGTGGTGGTGGTTTGCACTACTTTATACCAAAAACACTGCATTATATTTAAAGAGGTGGATTTTGTGATATGGGAAATGTATCTTAATAAAGCTATTATAAAAAATAATTAAAATTTAAAAATTTTAAAGATTATATAAGATACTTGGCATGGAAAGTGTACAATAAATGCTAATTACTATTATAATGTTCACCTCTGTTGCTGCTTTGTTTTTATCCTGCTGTAATATCCAGATTAATTTCCGGACACTAGAACATGAGCCCCTTGAAGATAGGGGCCATGACTTGCTTAGAACTTATGCCTTTTTTATTTCTCTCTCCCAGTCCCTGGAGAGGTGTTTGGCATAGACAAAACCATATATAATATCATATCACATCACATCACACCACATCACATCACGTAAGATAATTATAGACAAATTTAAATGAATGAGTGAGCAAGTGAAGTTTTCACAGACACGTTCAGCACCTCTATATTATACTGGGCTTGAGCTTAGACATTTTCAGGAAAATACAGACCAACATGCAGGGATGCTAACAGTTCCAAGGACCCTTCACAGCTATTCACAACCCAGAGTTTGGTGGGAGAGAGGGGAGAAAACAGAGATGGTGGAATCCTAGTGGTAATCCCTTAGGGTTTCACTTGACCTGACCCATTCACTGATTTACTGTCAGTTCTTCTGAGTTAAAGTTCTTCAGAAACTGTTAAATTCAAACCTCAAAACACAGAAAAACTCAGAGCTAATCAAAAGCCAAGGTTTTTAATTACTTTTATTTTAAGTCACAATTTTCTCACAAAAAGCTGCCAGTGGCTCTTTCTGAGCACTACTGAGATAGCATTAAGTTGTGATTTGGTAATTCCAGTCCCGTTTTACACAGGATTTCAGTCTCCCTCCCTGCCCCTATGAGAGACTGGCAATCAGTCATGACATATTTCCTACCAAGCCTGGATTTGGCCTAAAAATCCTCTCAACACAGTACTCCAAAAACCATACCAACCTGTTCCACTTAACTATTGCTGTATAACAAATCACCCTAAAACTCATGGTTTAAAATGATAACCATTTTATTATCTCCCACAGTTTTGTGGGTTGTCTGGGCATGGCTAGATGGTCTTCCAACCTGTGTAATGATGCCTGGGTTACAGTTATTGGAAAGGCTGAGATGTCCAAGTGAGCTTCCGTGTTCTGGTTGTCAGTTGGTACTCACTTTCAGCTGCGAGCTCACATGGGGCCATCAACGGGAGCAGCTCAGTTCTTCTCTGACTTCTCTGTATCACTTGGGCTTATCACAGTACGGCAGATGGGCTGACGAGTAGAAGCTGCCCAATCTAAAACATCACTTCCACCACATTCTATTGGTCAAAGTCAGTCACAATATCAACCCACATTCAAGAGTATGAGAAGGAGAAATTATCTCCACCTCTCAACGTGAAGAGCAGCTTGTACATACTGCCAGGGGAGGAATGTTGGGAGCCAAACTTTGAGAGCTACCACAGAAATATCATAGGAATTCATGTTCCTCTCATGTGCAGGATATATTCCCTCTCTCCCTAGATCTCCAAAAGTCTCATCCTGTCATGGCTACAGCATCAGCTTAAAGTCTGAGATTTCATTATCTAAATCAGATACAGCTGCAGATGTGTGGTCCCCTCTGTACACTCAAGTATGGTTCCTCAAGTTCAAGTAAAGTAAAGGTAAGTTTTCTACTCCCCACACACCCAGCATACAGCAGTGAGAAAGGGACAGGATAACCACAACAGACGCTCCCATTCATAAAGGGGGGAGGGGTATGGGAGGCACATGGAAGTCACTGGTCCATAGCAATTCTGAAATCCTCCAATGTTCCTGGCAAAGGGCTCACTTCTGCCCCGTGAAGTAGTTTTCCATGGCCCTTAGTTCTGCCCGCTGAGTCATTTCTTCTTCTCCATTAGAAATGCATTGTGTTTGATGCAGATTAGCTTTCTTAATCTGCTTCCTGACCATTAGAGGTTAGGGCCTCAGAGACTACTTTTGATTTTTAAGCATGTTTGTCCCTTTTAGTCCATGCTGACATAATTATTTTAAGCTTTTGTGGGCTTCCTATATCAAATTACAATTTAATCCATTAAAAACAACCCACATTCATAAATCTCTCCAAAATAAGTTCCTCTCTGCCTTGAACTGACAGTCAAGGTGCTATGGGAAAATGCCATGAAGACTCTTGCAAACTCTTTGTTAAAATGAGACAGTATAGGAAATAGGTTCTTACAATTCTTAAAACCCTACTGTCCAGCTTAGAAGATCTACAAGACACAAATTTAAATCCTTCTGAGGTTTTCACAAAGGGTCTTACAACCACATCCTTGATCTGATTTGGACCTCCAAGGTCATGATTTACCGCCAGTGTCATGGAATTAATCTCTGTTTCCAGATTTTAATTTAAGAATTTTTTTATAGGCTGGAGAGGTTGGGAATGAGAAACTGTTTTATTTTCCAGCTCAGCAGATCCTGGGCTGGGAATGTTCCCTCGTGATTCTGCTGGAAAACGAAATGGTTCCTTCTCTAATTTATCTCTCTCCATCTGTACCTTATCAGGCTCCACAAAAAAACAATCACTTGGCCCTTCTTCTCAGGAAATCTTCTCAGGAAAATCCACAAGTTCATTACATATTTTCTATCTTCCATGTTATTACGGTGTCACTTACCACCATTACATAATTCAGGTCACCTTTTCTCTAGTCTCCAATACAATTTTCTTATTGTTATTAGCATTGTGTCAACATTCCTCTCAAGATTCTTCTAGAGTTTATTCACTGCCCAATCCCAAAACCAATGCCACAGGTTTATGTTTTTATAAAACAATGCCCCACTTCTAGGTAAAAATTACTGTTTCTGTAGTCTATTAATTGTTGGAGAAAAATAAAAACTTACTCCAAAACTTAGTAGCTTCAAACAACCATTGTTATTGTTTCTCAGAGTTCTGTGGGTCAGGAACTTGGACAGGGCACAACAGAAATGGCTTATCTCTTCTTCTCATATCTTCTGCTGGGGCAAGAACATCCAAAGAGGCTTCTTCACTTATGTGTCTGATGCTTCAGCTAGGATGGTTCAAAGGGCTGGGGGTAGATGGAATGACTTGCCTGGGTTCATATGGCTAGAGCCTCAGCTGCTGGCTGGGCTCCCCAGTTCTCCTTCATGGAGTCTCAGGGTCTCTCCTCTCTCCACATGGCCTCTCCACATGGTCTCTCTAGCAGGGCAAATAGACTTCTTACATGACAGCTTAGGGCTCCCAGGAGCAAAAAGCAGACACTGCCAGGTCTTCTTAAGGCTTCAGCCAAAACTGTACAACCACACTTCTGCCACACTTTACTGGTTACAGCAAGTCAGAGGAGTGGCCTCAATCTGAGGAAAGGTGGTCACACAATGATGAGAATACCAGGAGGAACAATTTACTGGGGGCTGGGGGAGGGCACCGATATAACCGACTACCACACAATCTACTGGAACTGCCAAGGAAGATGAATTCTGTTTGCCATTCCTGACCTTTTGCTAGATCTATTTGTTCTAGTCTGAAGCATATCACAGCTTGAAAACAGATGTGTGACATCACATAGTAACATTGCCACATGCTGGCTCTGAGGCATCTCACATGGCCTCTTCTTCCCCTTCCTTTACTACTAATCCCTGCATATCCCTTGACAGACTCAAGTAAACCATCAGTGTTTGGTTTGTCTCCTTCACTCATGTCGCCCATAGAGCATTTTGGAGAAAAATGTTTCAAATTGCCTCAGTCAAACATTAGTTATTAATAGCGGTTCCCATTTCAGAAGGCCAACTGTTTGCACCAAAAATACAAAGGAGATACCAGATAACCGCTACCCACAGACGGAGAGCATTTGTGTCTCATCTGCTCTGGGGTTAAATAGCAACTGAAAGCTTAAATCTGGGATAAGAGGTAAGGAACACTGAGAATTTATCTATCAGAAGGTGTCTTGCCACAGAGTCCATAGATGGGCTGCAGGAGTCTATGTACTATCAAAATCACATGCAAAATTTTGGATGGTTGTGTGTTTTTCTGGGGAAAAGACCCATTAGCTTTCATCAGATTATTAAAAGGGACTCCATGATTAAGAAAGGGCTGAGATGGGGCGCCTGGGTGGCACAGAGGTTAAGCGTCTGCCTTCGGCTCAGGGTGTGATCCCGGCGTTATGGGATCGAGCCCCACATCAGGCTCCTCCGCTATGAGCCTGCTTCTTCCTCTCCCACTCCCCCTGCTTGTGTTCCCTCTCTCGCTAGCTGTCTCTGTCCCTGTCAAATAAATAAATAAAATCTTTAAAAAAAAAAAAGGGGGCTGAGAACCTGATCGCACATAGAAATATATGACACACTTTTTCCATCACTCAAGGGCCAACTTGCAACTCATCTTAAAACCACAACTTACCATCTCAATATGCAGAAATATAGACTTGATCAATTATACATATCAAAGATAAGAACAATGCACCTTTATTATTCTCTGCTGCATGATCATTATGCTCCTCCTCTCTGTCTTCCTCTTGTCCTTACTTTCTTTCCCTCTCTATATCCTTCCATTCCAGGTCATCTGAATATTTTAAAAATATTCCAGCCAAGCGGAGTTTCTGCCTTCTTCCGGTTCCGGCCTGCTGAGGGCACGTTGTGGTGACAGGAAGCTTCTCACGCACAACCTGCCCAGCTCGCATGTGCAGGGGGTGGGGCCCCATGGCTTCCCTCTGCACGTCCAGGCCACCGAGGTCCACATCAATCCCGTGGAGTTCAACCCCGACTTCCTGGTGTGTATGATACCCAAGGTGGAGTGGGCAGTGCTTTTGGAGGTGGCAGATACCTTGCATCTGGTCGAGGTGCCCAAAGGGCTGACTGAAGGATATGATCATGATGAGAAATTCCTGAGGCAGATGCACCATGTGCCGCTGGAGGAGGACGTGTTGGAGGGCACCTTGCAGTGCCCAGAGTCTGGGCATCTGTTCCCCATCAGTCGCAGGATCCCCAACATGCTGCTGAGTGATGAGGAAACAGAGACTTAATCGTGCAGGCACTACTTTTTCAGTCTGTTACCATGAATGTTTTTGCTTATGTATATCCTGTTTCCTAGGTTTGTCCTGTACCCTTGACCCAATGACACAGGAAATACAGTGTTCTTGAGCTCGATATATTTTTCTCTTTAAAGGTTCAGAACCAAATATACATATATATTCCAGCCAAATCCCTGATCATGACTTTACCTATTTCTGACACTGAATGGCCTGTAATAGAGAGGACCTTACAGCTGGAAGAAATTGTGTTACCTTATACCCATGGAATAATTTGAGATGAGAACTAGTAGATTATATTGAGACACTGGTGCATGCTTCTGTGTGCTTTCTGTCTCATTTGGAGATAAGCTTTCCCTTTAACAGTCCCCAAGAATAGATCTGACTTATGTTGTATACTATTCTGATTAAATTATTCTAGTGATTTTCAATAACACCTTGTGTGGAAGTGCACAAATTTTCCCTTTTTATTTATAGTTTTCTGTTCCAAATGGGACAGAGGGCAGAGAAAGAATTGGTTGCCCCATTACGATGGAGAAGTGCAGATTCTGTGTATGAATACATCCACTCACAGATAACCATTAACCCTTCTTGCCAATTCAATTCATTAAACATAATGAGCCAGGTGCCCATCTAGGTCCAGTGGTGAAGACAAGGAGGAATAAAACATTTTCTGCCCTCAAGTTGCTTATGGTCTAGTGAGGGGGACAAATAAGGATGTATGCAAATAGGAAGAGGAAGTGGAGAATCAGACTAGAGGTCTAACAATCTCAGAACGAAAACAGGAACAAGGAATTTAGTCATATCTCCCACCTCTGCCTTCAATTCCTTCTAGAACTCTCTGTTCTTGATATTTCTCCCTTGTTGCTTTTCTTAAGTAACGAAATCAATAGAGTACCAGTGAAAGTAGAAGAGCCTCTCACTCCAGCTTCATGTCTTTCCCCCCTTTTTCCTTCCAAGTGCTTTTTCTGTTCTGTTTTGGTGCCCTCTGCTCTAACTTTTTGCGCTCCGGCCCCATCCCCTCTGCCACCACTTCACCTATAGGCCCCTTTCCCCCAAGAATGTGTGCTGATCAGCAAACACGCCCATGCTCTGCGCTAGGCTCTAGAGACATAAAAATGAATCCAAACACTGTCTAGAGGGAGCTTGTTTACAGAACTTTCCAACTCCTAGGGATCTCTCTCACTTTCATATTATGTTCCTTTTTTATTTCTCCCACTCTCTCTCCTCAGACTATTTTTATTTCCATCTCAACTGCTGTTAGAGGCCTCCTATGAGAAGGAAATTATCTATAATGGAACAGGAACATTAAAAGCCTCAGTTTCCTTAGAAATTATTGAACTCATGAGGGGTTCACATTGGGTTTTGAATTTTGAGAACTAAGTTATAAGAAACTTTGCTTTTCTAACCAGATTATTTTAGCACTTGCCCTTTCTAGCTCTTCTTTAGATACTGTTTTTTAAATGCCTGGCTGCTAGGATTTTCTATAGGCTTCCATCAATGCCAGATTATGAAGGAATGCCTATCCAAGTTGCTAAACTTGAATTAAATATATCCAAAGTAGGAGGCCTAGAAGCAGTTGATACCCACATCTCTGCATGGGCAAGCTCGAATGTGTATACAGGACAAGATGTTGTGGAGATGACTCAACTGGCCTGTGTGATCTGCTGATGTGCAGCCCAAGTCCAAGGTAACACTAATAACAATTACCAGTTTTTGACCATCATTCATCTATTTATTCACATAAATATACTCTGAGCACCTACTATGTAGTAGGCACTAAGCTGGATGTTGGGATTTTAACAGTGCACAAGACAGACATTAATGCCTGCTTCATTGGAATTTTCAGAGCAGCTAGGAATATGGACAATCCAATATGCACAGTAATTCTTTTTTAAAAAAGGATTTATTTATTTATTTGTTTATTTATTCATTTATTTATTTGAGAGAAAGAGAGAAAGCACAAGCAGGGGGAGCTGCAGGCAGAGCAGGCAGAGGGAGAACCAGGCTCCCCGCTGAGCAAGGAGCCCGATGTGGGACTCGATCCCAGGAGCCTGGGATCAAGACCTGAGCGGAAGGCAGACACTTAACCAACTGAGCCACCCAGGTGTCCCATGCACAGTAATTCTAATAAAGTGTCCTGTGCGATAGCACTCTCTATGCACCAAGCACTGGGCTCGGTGTTCATAACACCCTATGAGCTCAGCACTATTACTCTCCCCAATTTACATATAAGGAAACTAAGACAAACTCACCCAAAAGTCACAGAGCTCTGAACTCAGGTCTCCATAACCAGAGTTCTTACCCACCACACTACACTGGTTCACACAAAATGGAAAGACAGCCCCATGCTTGACATCATAAACTGGCTGTTGTCAGGATTGGGAAAGAATAAAACGAAGCAACGTTAACAGTGTCTCGAGCTACTCATCTGCAGGGAGCTCTCTTATGAGAATTAGGAATAAGATAACAACATGCTTTAAAAAGGTCATTCTCTATGACCCAGACCATTTTCTAATTCTAGGAGTGAAAAGAATCTCTGCAAAATGAATAAAAGTGATAAAAGAATTGTTTTTTTAAAAAGATTCTCACTCATTTTCACAAAGGCTGTATTCATATTTCCATGGCTTTGTCAGAAACTCAAGACTAAAAAGAAAAAATGATATAAAGACTAGCTCCCCTTCTTAAGAGGAAAAAAAGATAGATAGAGACAGAAGAGACTATACATGAAAGCACAGTTTAAAAAATTCTGTCTCTGGCCAAGGTCAGCAGACTGCCCAGATCCAGACAACCCCAACTGGAACCCAAAGTTTGTAAATGCCCCATATCTCACTCCCTGGGATGTGATGGGACATATTTCTACAGCTGTTATTACCATTTGGTGGGTCAGAGAGAAGCGGCTATTCTTTGACTTTTCCTGGGAAGATTTTCTTTTACCAGCAGAAAAGGATAAAACTTAATTCTTGTAAGAAGGAGAGGTCTCAAGAAGGTGGATTTAAAAAACAATCCACTCCGGCAAAAATCGCTGCTACACACACGTACTTGCAGTCTGTACACGATATCTTAAGATAGCTAGTGTACGGACTGCTTGTTGAGATGTTCAGATTCTGGTTCCAACTTCGGAATAACTAGGAGGGTCAATTTTTGCAAGTCATTTTACTTCCCTGGGCCTCAGTTTTCTTTTGTATAAAAGGAGAGTATTTAGACTTTGTACTTCCCCTTCCAGCTCAAATAATCTGTGATTATATTCCATGAACCCTCTTCTTAGTTACTTATCCTGATCATCTTTCCAAAAGAAGCATTCCCATGGGAAACCAGACTCTCTGAGCATTTGTAATAAGTCCTATTTACATCTGAGTATGCAGGCCACCTGGCTTTGATGCCCTTCCTCATGCCAGGAGAAGTTTAAGATAGGGCAAAACTCAAGAGAAAATTAGTTAAAAATGCATTGTATAACTTCCTGACCTGGGAATATAATGAGGTTCATACTAACTAAAGGGAATTTACGTCATGAAGATAATATTTTCAATGTAATATGCTCTTTATACCTTTTAGCTCTTCTTCTAACTTATGTTTCATAGCAGCCACTCTATACCTTGAGCACAAAGGAAGTAGAGAGAGTGAACTTCAGGCAGGATGACGTAATGATGTGTGTGTCGGTGGGGACAGAGGGAGGGGTCCTCCCACTTGACTGAAAAAGAAAGTTAAAATCTGTCCTACTAGTCCCCAGTGGACTGTGTGAAGCATAAGGGAACAGGGGTAAGAGAGAAATGACAGGACATGAATGCTGTGAACAATTCTTCTCAGCTAGTTCTTGAGAGTTAAACACTGGTGCAAAATGAGTCTCCATAAACTTAGTATCTTAGAATAACATGCATGTATTATATCACAGGTCCTCTGCTTACTGTCTTGCAAGGCAGCAATCAATATGTCAACCAGCCTGTGTTCTCACGTGCAGGCAGGCTTCCAAACTCAGATTGTTGGCAGTTTTCATTGTCTTGTGGTTGTAAAACTCGTGGCCCTTGCTTCTTATTGGCTGATGTCTGCTGGGCCCACAGACCCTAGAGGTCACCCACAGTTCCTAGAGTTCAATCACAGTTCTTGCCACATGGGCTTCACCAACATGGTGACTTCATCAAATCAGCAAGGAAAGTCCATAGAGTGAATCTACTAGCAAGATGGAGTCTTCTATAATATAATGTAATCACAGGACTGATACTGCATCCCTTTGCCATATTCTGTTTGGGAGAAGCAATTACAGGTCCCACCCATACTCAAGGGGAGGAGGAAGTGGGGAACACAGGGGGTCACCCTTGAGTCTGTTAGTCCCAAATACCAAAAGCAGAGAGGCCCCTGTCCTCG
Organism: Ailuropoda melanoleuca; assembly: GCF_002007445.2. Lineage (NCBI taxonomy): Eukaryota > Metazoa > Chordata > Mammalia > Carnivora > Ursidae > Ailuropoda > Ailuropoda melanoleuca. Next base: position 57,836,294 of record NC_048219.1, on the reverse strand, counting down.
TCTGAATCTCTGAGGAAAGACTGTCTGTTTACAGAGTATTGCCCCTACCCCCATACCCAGCGATAGCCATATCATAGCAAAATCATGGGGTTAGGCTGAGAGAAGGCCTGAGCTGGTCTCCTGAAATCTCCTTCTTATATGGAAAGTATTCAGAAGTTCCTGGGTGCGCTAGAGAAGGAACTGGAAAGTAACTGACTTGCTGGATAGTCAGCTTATCAGAGGGATTGTCAGGATGGAGCAAAATGACCCTGCAGCCAAGGGAAGTCCAGGCCAGTAGCACGTGGGGGTTACAGCCAGACTTCAGAAGGCTACGTGGCACCAGCTGGGTGCTCTCAAAAGAGAGGCCCAACAGGCCATCACTAAACTGAGAGAAAAGAGGTCTAAAGTTTCCAGGAGCAGATGCCAGCTGGGCAAGCACTAACAACACAGGGAAGGTACGAGATCCAGCAGGGCCAGTGTGGACTCCAAGAGCCCCCAGGAGCCTGCATGAAGATGTCTGGGACCACTCCTCTTTGCCATGGAGACAGAGTAAACTCCCCCATCTACCACCTTGAGGGGAAGGATTCCGAAAGCCTGAGCATTTACCTGAAAGAGATGGTTTTAAACCAAAAGGAGACTGACATATTGTTAATTGGCTCATTTAAAGTTCACATTTGTTTTCCTTCTACCTCAGGGCTGAAGGATCTTGAAGAAAATTCAGTCAGTTATAGAGAAATAAAGAAATTACATTGTCTTTGCACAATTGGATTTTGTGAGTAAATTTGCAATCTTGCTACACCTGCTATGTAACAGACACTACACACATATGTTTTCATAGAGTTCTCCCACAGTCCTATAAGGTAAGTGTTATTATATTCCCATTTCACAAATGAAGTTGAAACTCTGAGAGGTTAAGTAATTGGTGCAAGGTCACACAGCTGGTAAGTAGAAAAGTTTGTAAAGAACCCAGAATTGTCTGATTCTAATTCTTATGCTCTATTCACTGTACCTCTGTATTAGAGTAGGCTAACTCCTGTAACAAGCATTCCCCAAATCTCAGTGGCTTTGCGCAATGAAATCTTGATTCTCACTGTCACAGTCCAGTGCAGGTTGATGGAGGGGGTTTGCTTTACATAGTCATTGAGAAACCCACATTCCTTCCACCCTCTGACTTCACTCTCCTCTAAATCCTCAGAGTCCTCTCCACTCAGCCAGAAAATACAGGAGAAGAGAGCATGGAGGGTTGTGTAGGGTAATTTTATGGGCCAGCCTAGAAATGGTACACACCACTTCTGCCAACATCTATAGGCCAGAACTCAGTGACATGATGCCCTAATTGCAAAGATGGCTTGGAAATGTAGTCTAGGTGTGTGCATAAAAGACAAAGGAGTGATACTTGGTGGACACATACTATTCTTTGCCACACCCCATATACCCATAACCTGAAAGATGAATGTGGCATCTTTCCCACTTCCCTCACCCCAGAAGCATCAGATTTACCTATTATATCTGAAAGTCAAAATTCAGAAGATTAGTCTGGTAATAAAATGGTAAAGATAATAGATGCAGCCAGAAAACTTAAATTTCCCTTCATGATACTCTACATTTCATCATGAATCATCTATGATCAATTTTGGAAACCAGTGGCTGAGGTCCATGTTCTCTGGGTTGTCTGTAGGAAGAAAGTGAGCTATGGTTGATTCTCGTTGCTTAGTGAAATCATAGGGTGACCAAATTCTGTGATGTATTCATGCTCAGATGTTGATGTTCCTATGGGAGGAAAAATCCAAGACAGCTCATTTTTTTTTTTTTACTGTGGTCCTAGAGTGGCCTTAACTGCCGGGACTTAAATCAGTCTGAGAAAATAATAATTATATGACAACTTAGAGTAGAAGCTATCATGTCATACTGAATTTTGTATTCACAAGACTAGTAGGCACTAGAGGAGTACTTATTGATTTGATTTTACCAATAAATTTCTTTTAATGGTCACCATATGAACACAGGCTATAATACGTACCTTTGACTGAGATTAGGACAATACTTTTCTTTTTGAAACCACTGATGTCTTGAAATAATATTATGCTTGATAAATATAGAAATGGGACAAATAACTTTCCACTTAGGGATGATTGCCATGTGTCCCTGATTTAGGATGAGATCAGTGATATTCCAGCTGTGCCTTCTGGTGTCCTTCAAAATTTGATGGGCGTTGCTGAAGAAACCATGACTTATGGGATGTAGGCACAAGAAGGGCACTGATCCCCTAGTCTTTTTTTTTTTTATTTGCCAAATTGGGCCACCAAGTTTATTATACTGTCGTTTCTTAAAGGCTCCGATTTACCAAAACTGCCCTTTCTTTTTTTTTAATAATAATATTTTTTATTATATTAGTCACCACACAGTACATCCCTAGTTTTTGATGTAAAGTTCCATGATTCATTACTTCCATATAACACCCAGTGCGCCATGCAATACGTGCCCACCTTAATACCTATTGCCAGCCTATCCCATTCCCCCCACCTCCCGAAGCCCTCAGTTAGTTTCCCAGAGTCCCCTACTCTTAATTTAAGCCCAGGAGCTTTGTCTTGATCTCTTGAACATATTGGTTTACCATATAAAATTTGAAGAAAGGATACTTAGGCTGAAGTCATTGGTAAACCGATGGACTAAACCACTAGATTTGCTTAGGCATCATGTGTGGCATAAATAATTCGGCCTATCTCTCTGTGCCTGAGAAAGGAATAATTGGGCAGGTGATGGTTGGCAATTCAGAGTCTATCTTTCTCAAAGGTAATTTGGAGACTGGAAAGGGCATGGGCTCAGGAAGCAGACAGCTGTGAGATCAAAATATGGATCTTATTAGTTATGTACAGTAATTACATGACTTTGCAGGCTGGTTATGAAGAATCTGCAAGACTGCAGATTCAAAGGGGGGACTATATATTATAGTGGTTATGAGTATAAGATAGGGAGTTGGACTGCCTGATTCTAGACTCTGCCTCTTACTAGCTGGGTAACCACAGGAGAATTAACTTCACTGATCTTGGTCTCCTCATCTGTGAAATGGATTTAATAATAATACTCACCTCATAAGCTTGTGATAAGGACTAAATGAATCAATGTCTGAAAAGCACTTAGCACAGTGCCTTTGATTGGTGGAAGTGTAAGTGATGACAATTATTACAAATTAGTAACATAGATCCAGATATACAGTGGCATTCAATAAACCATAACTATGACAATTTTAAGACTAGCTCTCTCCTTGGACAACGTAAAACTAAAGTGAAGGAAAAGAAAGGGGGCATGGATTGCTAATACAGAATGGAAGAGTAATCCTTTTTTAAAGTGTTGAAAATGAGTAGAAAAATTAAACAAGTAGATAAGCAAAAGAGTGGCAGTCATTCATGGGCTTAGGGACCATAGATAGACACACTTGGGGCCAGTTTCACGCTCAGATACAGATATTACCATGTAAGAGTTAAAGCTAAGAGGACTAGCATGACTCAGTGGGCCTTATTACAGAAAAGGAACAGGCTCAATAAAACGGTCTATGAACCCATATCTTGTGTCTTACGGGGATGACCGTCCAGCTCAGAGTGATGCAGGCAGGCAGCTGAGACGAAGGAGGCCAAGTAAGGAGGGATAGTTAGCCCGGAAAGGGGTCAGCTCTGTAGTTGGGACCTTCACTTTTCAAATCAGCTCCCGTCATTTAACAAGCAAGTGTTGGTATCCAGTTATGCAGGGTTCTGCATTAAATAACAGACAAAGAGAATAGCATATATGTAGCTCCTGCCCTCAGGCACCTCAGGATCCAAGACTCTTCAGAGAATCCTTTTCCTAGGCATCCCACCAGGCAGTAAGATCAGATGTTAACTTTGCAAACTCATGTTTTATCTTCTTAATATAAAAGCCAAGTCCCTCAAATTATCCATTAGAGGCAAAAGAAAAGGAAAAAAACCACCCTACAGTAACTTCTAAAATCCAAACTGATTAATTTCACAAGTGAATAATTTAAATCTTAGACATGAAATCATTTGGAAAAGAGCTTCTACTTTAAGTAATTTCATGCTGTACCTTTCAACACCAATACATGCCACAATTTCACAAAACCTAATGTCTGTCCCATCGGCAACATGACGTCAATACCACCAATCAAAGGGGGCAAAGCTGGGAGGAAAGCCAGGGCAGGGTTCCCAATTCTGAAGAGGAAAGGGCAGAACAAGGGTGAGCTGCAGCCAGGTCAATCCCTTTGCCCTAAGCAAATAGATCCTTACGGGTGAATGGTCAGGAATTGAGATATTAATCTAGAATTGTTATCTGGAGACTAGATGGTCTATTCGTCTTCAAAATACCTGAGTACAGTAAGATGCATCTTAGTGATTACATTATAATCTGTCTTTAATGATCAAAGCCATCGTAATAAATGTTAATTGTCATTATATGGCAGTTGTGTGGAAACATATTCAATTACAGGCATGCCAGTTGTAGGTACAGCAGAAACATCAGGACCATGGGTTACCTTGACTCAACCATTTATTATCTGTGTGACCTTGACTTACCTCTGCACCTCAAGTTACTAATCTATAAAATGGGAATAAAGAGATCACTTCTCTCATAGTGTTGAAGTGAGGATTAAATGGTTGATGTAATCCAGGCATATAAATCAATACAGTATCTAACACATAGCACTCTTTTTCATTATTATTATTGTCGTTATTATTTTCAGGTGTTGCAGCATGGGGCTGTTTTAAAATGCACCCTTTTCTTCCTTACATCTCACCTTTACGGTTCTCTCCAGACCCTTGAGATATGAAAGAGAAAAACTCTCTGCATGTGCTGCTGTGACCTATTTCTCTGAGATCCTGGAATCCAGAATGCACTAGACTTGATCTCAAGTCCCAGTTGTGCCCATTACTTGCTGCATGACCTTAGACAAGACATTCAACCTTCTTAAGTCTCAGTTTACTCATCTGTGAAGTAGGATAATAGAATTTTTGAGGATTAAACGAATTTCTATATTTAGGTCATTCAGCACAGCACTAATTCTAGTAATAGTAATATTATTAGAGTAATAAGCTTCACCTGTCCGGCTTCAGGATCCTTTTCTCCAAAATAAAGGAATTAGACTAGATTAATCCTAAGATCCTTGCCAGAATTAACATTTTTTAAATTTCTGAATCTATTGCCACTTTACAGATGCAACAACTGAGTCACAATTCACAGATAACAAATGCAACGGTTTCTTAGACCACTACCCTCATAACTAGACTCTAAATAGTTTATCCTGCTTTAATTTACAGGCCTACCAAAAGCCTGGGCCTTTTGAATGTTCAGCTGGAATGTTAATTATGGGAAATTCCAGAATCCGTGGCCTAGAGACAAATTCTCATTTACTCTGTTCTCTGGCACTGGGAACCTTCTTGCCTTGCCTTCAGAACACCGACTTTCTTTCCAAAGCCCACGAAACTGGAGCCAGATGGCAGTGTCACCTGGTCCCAGCTGCCTGGGGCCCTCCCAGCCCTGCCAGTCCTCAGAGCTCCCTCCCTGGGTCTTCACTTACTTGTCCTCCTCACCCCAACCCCAGGTCTCAAAGGTGGCTCTAAAGAAAGTCTTGTTTTATACGACTTCCAGAAACACATTCTAAACATTTTCCTGGGCCTGAGCCACTATTAAACAGGAAGAACTACAGGTTCACTTGTTCTTTATCAGATATAACCACCATTCATTTTGTTCGCCGGTGTTTTACTTTGGTGTCACTTGCTTTCACAGCAGTGGCCATGCATGGTAATGGAACGTTTTACCAGCGGACTCACCCGCTGGCTTAACTCCTCTCTCCGTAATGCGGGAGCACGGAGTTTCCAGAGACTGGATCACAAAGCCCAGGGCTCCTGGAGTCACTAGCCGAGCTGCTTTGCCTCCTCTGCCGCCTGACTTCTCAACTCTATAGGTGACTGGGATGCAGAGAAAGGCCACACTGCTCCACGATGGGAGGTTCTAAACATATGCTCAGTGGTAGAGGTTTAGGAAGAGGGAGATGCTAGGTATTCAGAGAAGGGGATGGTGTAGGTGCAAAGGATCTTCAAAATCCTCAGAGCAGTCAGAAGAGAGAAAAACAAATCAAAACAACCGCAGTATTTCAACTCCCTGATTCCCCCATATTCTTGTAGGCAATGATCTTTATGCTTCAAGGATAATCCTGAGGGGCAGAATCACTTTCAAGGGCAGAGGCACTAATTAACTCTTGTGGGTGGACCACGGGGGAGACCCACGTCAGTCAGATCCTACTCAGTTCAAGTGAAGAGAGGATGAGGAGGCAGATGGGTGCATGGTCCTTGCCCCTGAATAGCGGATGACTTGGTATGAATGATGAATGACTTTCACAAATACTTTCAGTTTATTCTCATTTTAGAGAGAAAAAAAAAATGGAGGCACTCCTGGATCAAAGGATTTTCTTTAGGTTATGTGGCCAGTTCAGCACAAGGAAGAACAGGATGGCTGGCTCCTGACCCCCACCCAGGTTCTCTCTGCAGGAGGTCACTGTACCTGCTTTGTGCAGGACAAGAATCATCAGAGTTTAAGGCATTGGCCTGACATGCTCAGGTGGGCTTACCTTCCCTTCCTTCCTGCAGGGAACCAGTCACCTTGACAAGGGAAAATGAATTTTGCTAGGACACCAGCCAGAGTCTTGGAAGCCTTCATTTTTCTCCTCCAAGTACTCAACTCCCAGAGAGCCAAGCAATCTGCCTAGTGTAGCAGAAAGCCATGTCCATTTTTATTTGGAGCTATTTAATACATATTAGCAACATGCCAAGCACTGTTCCATGATCCCCAAGAGCTTTCCTCCCCGCTTTGGACTGATTTATGCTAAAACAATTACACACCCTGGAGCTTCACTCAAACGCTTGCTATGAAGGCCGCCCCATGGGACCCTGTGATAAGTAGAAGGGTTAGAGCAGTATCTCCTTGGCATTTCTATGGTTAGGCACCTCAGGTGCACTCTAAGGCAGATCGGCTTTATGTCAAGTGTGCAGGACACGCAATGGGTCTGGCTGAGGTTTCAGTGCACTGTGGGAAGAGGTGCTAGTGGAACCCTAGAAGCTCTCTCACTCGACTAGCCAGCTGCTCAGGCTACAGATGCTCTCACGTTCCCCTGGAGGACACGCTGATCGAGGCCCTCAGCATGTGAACACCCGACGGCAAGGGCCACTCTAGGAATCCACAGGCTTCTATTCCTACAATCTCAAGTGTGTGCTTATCAAGAATCAGTTGTGTTGTTGCTTAGACTTTCTTCCAAATTTCCTTGTTATTACAATTACATAATTTTGGTCAATATTATGTAACCTGATGAAATATGAGTTCTGGGGACCAAAAAAGGCTTTTCTGTGAAAACTAAACTACAATAATCTGGAAAGAATTGGTTAAGGCAGTTGTTTAAAAAAAATTGCTGTCTAATGAGACGTGGGCAAAACAACTGTAAATAATTGGGCAAAATAGTATAAATTCAAAATGGCCCTGCATTCAGATTGCTTCACAGGAGTCTTTCAGTTTGCTTCCTACATTAAAAGAAACCAAGCTGGAAATCATAGGTATTGAGTTATGGGTGTGGCTTATGCAAAACTACTGGGGGAGATCCAATCAGTGGACCTTTTACTCAAAGAAAAAGCCTTGGCTCTATATTAGGAAGAAAGGAACAAAAGGAAGGAAGGAAGGGAGGAAGGAAGGGAAGGAGGAAGGAAAGGGCTAGTAAATGAAAGTTCATTTATATATATTAAGATAAAATAAAAATATTTAAGAAATAAATGCATAGTTTTCTATAATACTCCTTTTAACTGATTTTTTCAGGTGACCAACTACCAGTCTGAAACGGAAAATTCTACCGTATTAGGAGATAAATATACCAACTTACAAAGTGCCCAGACAGTGAATTAGACAAAAGAATGTGCGGCCACAGACCTGAAGGCTTTGTCCTCCTTTATTGCTTCTCTGGTCTTTTTTCTTTCGCTTGTTCATTTCCTGAGTTTACTGATATCCTGAAGCACCTCCTGGGAAAGGAAGGCACTATGCCAGGAATTAGGATGTGGCGAGGAGCAAGGTGGATGGCAGCAACCCCAGGGGGCTCATTTTGCCAGAGCTCCATCCCCCCCGCCTCTGCACCCACTTTCCTTCCCACCTACCCCCTAGCCTGACCCCACCTCACCTTAGCCCCATGCCACTGTAACCCCCTCAACTTTGCTTCTGCTATCTCCTTTGCCCAGAATCCCCTACCTCCGCTCTCAGTCTGCCTGAAGCCTTCCCATCCCGCATGCCACCTCTTCCTCGGAGCCTATTCTCTCCACAGGCAGAGGCAAGCCCTTCCCACTTTAACTCCCACGGGATTTCCTATGTTACTCCTTCATGAAATTTATAGGTTTCTGCCTTAGACTTAATCCCCTTCCTAATTTGCAAGGCCACTTTGGTCAATAACCAAGACTTATTCATTTGGCATCTCCACACCACCTGGTCTAGGGTCTTGTTCATAAATTCTAACTGCTGCTTTGGTTGCTAAAGTGCTACATATAAAGATTAACTAAACACAGGAGATGATCAAGAAAAAAATACCCCTTGATAGATTATGAATGTGTCTCCTTGTCCCTAAGAAACATTTTTAATTGACTACGCAAACTTCAAAGCATCTTTTATTCACCAGCTAGTTTGCAAGTAATACAATGAGATCTGCTAAAAGGAAAATTCTTTTGGAAGTTTTATTTGTTTGGGAACTTACATTCTACGGAGATTTTCCTTCCTGCTGGAAAACATCTGGATATAAAATGAAAGAAATTAAGTTTTTCCTCATATTTCTAGAAATATTATTCTTCCAGGGATTTTGTTTATTCTCACATGCCCAGATGGAGAGGTAAGGGACTATGAAGCACATGATACCTCTTTGGAAATTTCAGAATTCTAAAAGCATTATTCTCCCAATTGCATTGTAAGGGATGTGAATCTGCCTTGTCATAACCTAGGCAACAGTAAATAAGAATGACCTAAGGAATTACCCAAGATGGCCATGATTCCAAATCATTATAGCAGTTAGCCCTATGAACCAAACACATTCATAGGTGCCCAAAATTGCAAGTCTCTGAAACACAATCACTTCCAAAGAAAATAATTACACTCAGTAATGCTCTTTATGCTGTTAATGAGAGTTGGTCGGTGACCATGCTGATCCTGTGTCCTCATAGCTTTGGCTAATGTCCATTGCTTAGCATGCCACGGAAGTAGATTATGCCTCGAAGGAAATTCGTTTACTGACCTTTATAAAGGACTTGGAGAGAAGCAGGACCTCATAGTAGAGAGATCACCAGCCAGGGGGCCGAACATCCTAGGCTAACATTCAGCTTTGCCTCTTGTGAGCTATAGGACTTAGCTTCCTCATCTGCTGAGTGGGGAAAAGAATATACTTAGCAGGGTTGTGGTGAGAAATAAGTGAGATATCATAGGTAAAATGGCTTGTGCCTAGATTACTATGGATGTACTACTGAATTCCTTACTTTGGTTTGTGTTCGCTGCTCATAAAACATTTGCATACTCAACTCATTTTGAGTCTCTTAAGCTCCCTGTGAGAGAGGCAAGGCAAAGTCTATGGGTTGAATTGTCTGAAATGGCGATACTTGAGTATTGTGACCTATTAAAATAGATTTTGGATCCATCTAATATTACCCTATCTTACAGATATGGAAACTGCAGAACCCAATAGTTCTGTCTCTTGGCCGGTACGTGGTATTCCACCAAAGGGTCTGTCACCAAAGTCTTGCTCAAAATAGAAAAGACAAACACAGCAAAAGAAACGTAGGTAAAGCCTAAGAGCAGACATTGCACAGAAGAGACACAAATGGCCAATAAATGCAAAGAAATTGGGCAAGGATATAAACTAGTAATCAAGGATATAAACTAAAACAAAATGAGATGCTTTCTCCCCACCCCCATCAAATCAATAATTTTTTAATGTTACTACTCAGTGTTGAAGAAGATACAGGGACATGTATATGCTCATGCATGCTGGGTAGGTGTGTGAAGCAGTGTAACTTTTCTGAACTTAAATATGTATTAAAACCCTAAAATAGTTCAGGAGTCAGTGTCCAGGAATTTATCTAAAAACACACTTAAAGACATGAAAAATCAAAGATGCATATTACGGTATTATTTATGATATAAAATTGTAAACAACCTAAATACCCAAAATAGAGAAAATTAATTAAATAAATTTAGCAACAGCCATATATTTGGACTCTGCCCCACTAAGAAATCATGTTTTAGAAAAATATTAACGATACAAGAAATATTACATGTTTATATGAAGCAAATGAGTAGGTTTAAATGATGTATATAATTTGAATTTTGTAGTTATACACACATATAGACCTACTCATGCATTAATAAAATCTAACAAGGAATAGAAAACAGTTTTAATAATTATTCTCACTAGGGGTAAGGAAATATGCATTTTTCCTGTTTCATACTCCTTTGTATTTTCTAGATTTTCTTCAATGAACATATATTATCAGAAAAAAATTTTGCAAAATATCACTGTTTCTAAATCAAAAGATTACTTGAAGCAAAAGAAACAATTTTCCTAAAGAACAAAAAAACCATAGTCCTCATGCATCATCTTACCAGACAAAACACTATTTCAATGTGCTAACATATCAAAAAATTATGCTAAGCATTACACCAAAAACAGAGGTGCTAACCCTGTCACGTTCAGGACATGACTGAAACTGATCCAGGAATCAGCAATAGGATGTGGCAGATAAGGAAAAATAAGGATGTAGGACTTAACTTACCCATCAAACCAATGATCAGTGTCATCAAGGTAATGAACAGATGGTTCTTGAGTTCAACGATTGGAAATCTAGAAATTGGTGAAAACAGAAAGGCCAGGCAGTTGAGAAGATTCAAGTAAGGGACAGAATGGCCATCTATTAAACATATTTGTGGAGCGAAAAGGGCAAAAGATCTCTATTCCACATAGTCTGATAGCTTTTTTTGATTGCTTCTGTTGTAGACCTTCATTATTTAGCCTTCTTTTATCCTTCACCCATTCTATAATAATATGGCTCAATCCATGCAGCTTAGTTTGGGCCAACATACCCACAAATTGCCCTCCACACAACACATGCAAGATCTTTGTGTCAACCTAATCCTAGCTGATAGAATCCTCTAGTTTCATAGCCACAGTGATGACCTCGGAGGTAGGCATTGGACTCAGTCAAACCAATCTATCTTTCCTGGTATTTTATCACAGTTCTTGAGAAATATAATTATTTGGGGTTATCAGAAGCCATCTTGGTATTCATGGAGAGAAACTTCCTGAGAATTAAACCAAGCATAGGCAATGCAAAGAAAAGAAATGATAAACATTACTTGAAGTGCTGGATCCAACTATTCCTGGAGCTAGCTGCTGCTCATGAACATATTGTAGCAGTCATTTTGCAATATATGTAGATATCAAATCATTATGTTGTACACCTTAAACTTATATAGTATTATATATTGATATCGCAATAAAGCTGGGGGTGGGGAAGAACTAAATGTATACTCATTCACACAGTGTCAAGCACTGAGGAGGCACTGGGGCCACAAAGAAGATGAAGACAGTCTCTTTCCCTGTAATAAAGTGATATACAAGGTGGTCTGGGAGCCCAGGAAAAGCCTGAAATTCCCAGGAAAGCTTCACAAAAGAGAACTTATTTGGGCTGACTCTTGAGCAGAATTCTCCATTTGGACAAGGGAGTGGAGAGCTTTCCCAGGGAAAGGGAACAACAGAAGTCTAGAGGTACAGAAGAGCTCGGCATAAGCAATCAATGGCCAGAATGTCTGTGTGACTGGAACATAAGTTAATCCCATGGAGTGGTGGAGAGGAGAGGCTGTAGAATTTATGAGAAAGGGCAAGTTTTTCATTATATGAACTAATATTGTATGAAATTCAGCCAGAACGATAAGAGAGAGCATCCACATGGATAACACCAACAAGGTAGTCAGCCTCTGCTGAAATTCTTGAGCTCCTGCTCTGTGCCAGGTACTCTTCCAGGTGCCTAGTGAACAAACCAAAGATGCCTGCCCTTAAGGAGCTTATATCCTAATGCAGAGACAGACAACAATAAACCTGATAGACAAGCAAACTACATAAGAAGATAGATGATAAGCAAAAAGAAAAAAAAAGAGTAGGATATAGGACAGAGTAGGGAGGATCAGCAGTACAGAGGCTGGGGAGACAGATTTTGTGGTTCTAACTAGGGTGGTCAGGGAAGACTCCCCTGGGAAGTGAGATTCAAGCAAAGACTTGAAGTAGATAAGGGAGAAGCCAAGCAGATGCAAGAGAAGAGCTTCCAGGCAGGGAAGGAAAAAGGTCCTGAGGTTGGAAGACCAACAAGGCAGTCAGGGAGTGTGGTGTAATGTGAGCAAGGACAGAGACACAGAAAATGAGGTCAGAGAGCTGATGGGGAGCCAGATTCTGTGGGGCCGTGTGGCCACTGTAAGAACTTTGGCTTCTCCTCTGAGTTGGGAACCATGCTAATGGGAATACCCCAGTGGAGGGTCAGACATCGAAGATGGGAGAGGTAGCAGTACCCTTGAGTCAATGATGAGGATAGGGCAACACGCACAGGCAGAGGGACTGGCTGGAAATGGGAGCACAGTAGCTCTTCTGCAGGAACAGCCTGCAAGGCCTTGTCTGTAGGTGCAGATGGTAGTAGGTGGGTGGAGATGGGGTGGGAACCTGTGCACTTTCTTGTCGGACGGCTTCAATTTTCCTCAGTGAAGTAGGAACCAAGGTCATTAGCTGAGAGTGAGTGTTGGGGGAGGAAATGAGTTAACTGAGAAAACGAAAGGACCAGGAACTAAGCGTTAAGGGCCCACTAAAGGTTCATGGTCTTGAATTTAAATTGAGGCCTATCTGCATGGCTGTGTGTTTTTCCCAGTCATATTCAGGTGCACGGATGGAGGAGGAAGAGAGTTGGTTTTAACCAAGATTGTGGTTTTGTCAAATGAGTCTGAGGAAATGAGAAAGGGGCAAGGGGGTCAACAGTATATGGCAGGATCTAATTATGATGATTGAGCATGGAATTTAAGCGCAGTAAGAAGAAGAATGAGGACATCAAAGTGGTGAGGGATGTGAAAATGTGGAAGAATCAATAGAGTATGGTCCTGGTGGCCAAGGGATTGTTCAGGCTGGGGTACTACACAGAATGAGCTGGAAAGATAGGAGGTGGGGGCCAACAGCAAGCACATTACTTTGAGATTACAGAAGAGCTGTCATTTTGGCAATGGCACAGGAGTGAGTAGCTGAGGCAGGGTCGAGTAGTTAAAGAAATCACATCTGGGCTACCAGTGGTAGGGGTAAAGATTCAAGGGTCATGGGTGTTTGAAGCCATGTTGAAACTGAGAATCCCAGAGAGAATTCAAATGAAGTGAGACAGGGCCGAGCTCAGAGACTCAGGATGTGGGACACTGGACAGAAGGAGGGCAAGCAGGAAAAAGTGGTGTCCTAGAAGCCAACAGACAAATAGTCTGGAGAAGAGAAAGTCTGCCAGCAGAGTCAGAGTCCTCAGAAAGGTCAAATAAGTAAGGACCGAACATTGTCCATCAGCTTTGGCAGTAACACCTCCTCAGTGATTTTAGTAGCAGCTGGTGGAGTGAGGAAGAGGTAAAAAAAAAAAAAAAAGAAAGAAAATATCAAGGCAGCAAGTGTGGACCCCAGTCTCTTTGAAGAAGCTTGGGAGCAACTCAAGCCAGTTGTTAGACTACATCTGATGGTTACTCCCTTATGGCTATAAGCTGAGCCTACTGACAGGCCTTTCCCTAGAAATACAAAATGAAAAGAGAAAATACAAAATCATTTCATTGCTTTAAATCATGCAGATCAGCATGCATACATCTGTAAAACGCTGTTGTCAAGATAACTGACAAAGCCTCACAAGCCCATCCCTCACTTCATTCATCTATCACCTTGGTCTATGCCTGTGGGGGCCTGCCTTCTTTCTGATGCTGTTACATAACCTTAACGTAGATGAGGCCCTGACCATTTCAGACACAGTGAAACCATCACTATTTTTGGAACGGACAACTGCCCATTTGAGGAAGTGGTAGTGAAGAGGACCTGAAGCAGCAGATACAGGGATGACCATGACCCAACATCCAACATGCGAGATAGGCCACTGACAGTCCCAGTTGGACCACAGATGGCCTGAAGAATTATACATATATATATGCTTTAAGGGTCTACTACCCACTTATGTGAGAAACAGAATGAAAACATAAACCACCTATTTCATAGGGTTGTTGGAGAATATATTATTAGTAACTACATAATATGCTAAGGGAAAGTAAAGCATTATAAATATTTTAGTTATTCTAGGTCTTTTGAAACCTTCTTGGGCATTGACTCAGTTTAAACTATAAATAAGGAGAACCTATTTCATCTAAGTTACTGACAAAGGTATATAGGGTGGCTTCCGTGATGCAATGAGCACTGGGTATTATTTAAGACTGATGAATGACCTCTACCTCAGAAACCAATAATACATTATATTTAATTAATTGAATTTAAATTAAAAATGAAAATAAATATAAATTTGTAAAAAAAAAATAGGGTGACTTCAAAATGTTCAATGGAATTATTCTCAAAGTGTTATATGTAACACAATCACTAATAATAGCCCTATGTCTGGGTACCCTAAGAAATTCAATAGATAACAGACATCCTAGATGAACTCTGCATTATCTCTCTTTGATAGATGAGAAGGTAACGTAAACGGTCCAATTTCACATACCTGTAAGTGCCAGAACCAAGATCGGAACATAGGTCTATTTGACTGCAGTGCTGGTAGTGGGTAAAATCTGAAGGCAAGCTCTATGTGTGTCATGCTCTCTCCAACTACCACTGGAGACATTCACATTGGAGTAGTGATGCATCCCAAACAGAGACCTGAGTTAATCAATGCAGGTGGAGAAGAACGAAAACCCTAGATAGGAATGTCTTCCAGTCCAGAATGTCTTAAACACTCAGCCTCTTTTTTTCTCAAATGTGTTCAGTTTGCACAACCACACTTGTTACCTGATTTTTTTCTCTGTAACCTTTGACACTGTAGCTATTATGTGTCATGCTGTGGACATCCTTGGGTTCATCTTGTTGTGAACTCTCTGTGCTGCTTGAACTTGGATGTCTGTTTCCTGCTCCAGGTTAGGGAAGTTATCAGCTATTACTTCTTCAAATAAATTTTCTGCCCCTTTTCTCTCTTTTCTCCTTTGGGACCCTTATCATGAAAATATTTGACTGCTTGATGTCGTCCAAAAGATCTCTTGACCTATCCTCATTTTTAAAATTCTTTTTTCTTCTTGCTGTCCAGCTTGGGGGCTCTCCATAGCCTGTCTTCCAGATTGCTGATGCACTCCTCTGTATCCACCAACCTACTGTCGATTTCCCCTGGTGTATTTTTCATTTCAGTTCTTGTCTGCGATTCTGCTTCCTTTTTATATTTTCTCTCTGTTGAAGTTCTCACTGAGTTCTTCCACTCTTCCCTCCAGCCCAGTGGGCATCTTTACAATCATTAAACTCTTTATCAGGGGCATTGCTTATCTCTGTTTCACTTAGTTCTTTTGAAGTTTTTGTCTTGTTCTTTCATTTGGAGCATATTCCTCCATCTTCCCATTCTGCTTCACTTTCTGTGCTTGTTTCTGTGAATTAGGCAGAGCAGCTACTTCTCCTAAACTTGAAGGAATGGTCTTGTGTATAGTTGTCCCCTGTGTACACTGTGTGTGTCTGGTGACTCTGACTGGCTGGCTGGAGCTGTGGCTGGTATAGGCTGGGGGTCCAGGGGCACTCTGTGCTGGGATTGCCCTGGTGTGATGGCCAGAGTTGAAGTGGGCATGGGCCAGGGATTCCTGGAGATCTCCAGACAGAATACACCCTGGCAGGATAGTTGAGGCTGAAGTGAGCGCAAGCTGCTGTGTCCGACGGCTTTCTGCACAGGGGGCACCCTGGCAGCGCAGCTACAGCTGCAGCAGGTATGACCCAGGAGGTCTCTGTGCCAAAGGTGCCCTAGCGAGCCATCTGGAGCAGAAGTGGTGCAGACATGGAGTATTCCAGGGTGCCTTGTGCCTGTGTCACCTTGGTGTCACAGCTGGAGCTGTAGTGAGCACGGACCAGGGGTAGCGCCGTGTGTGCCTCACTGGGGCTCACTGAGGCAGCCTTCTGGCTGGGACACTCGGAATCCTGCTCCCGGCCACACTACCCACTATCAAGGTGGAGGTGGAAGTAAACCATGGCGCTCACCAACCCCTCTGACCCCGAGATAGTTCCACCAGCTACCTCACTGTTGGCAGGGTCCTAGGCCTGGTTCCTCTCTTTTCTAGTTGATCGTTCAAAGCCCGACTTTTTCTCTGTTCCCCAGAGCCTCCGGGCTCCGCCCTGCCAGGGTGCTGAGGCGGCAGGCTGTGCCCTAGCGCAGACGAATCTGCCCACCTCCCTTAGTCCTGTCGCCGCATGGTGGTCTCTAGTGTCGGGGGTGTGGGCTCCCTTCCGCGCAGGTCGCAGACTCTTGCGGTGCTCCGTGTGGTCACCCAATCCTTGGTTGTGCAGAAGCTGTCCAATCAGCCCTCAGTTCTTCGGGAGGAACCACTCTATACAGAGGGTTAGGATTGGTGCGCCCCTGGCAGGGGCGGGTTCGGGTCTTCCTACGTCGCCATCTTGGACCAGATAAAACCGCTTTTAAAAACATTCTCCTCCCCGGCCATGCCCTGTCAAATGGACTTCCCGCCGCTCCTGAAATTGTCTTCAGCTGACGCGTGGACTTTTTCCCATTTGTTTTCATTGTGTAAGTCATAGTGAGCTAGATTGATTCATCATGGAAATCCCATTTGTTTTCAGCAAGCTAGGGTGTTGGACCACGTGATAGACTGGAACCCGCTCCCAGGAGCCACCGCAGCTGTGCGCACGCTGCTGACACTCCTTTTGCCCTTTCACCTTTGGGCACGTGCTTTGCTAAGCCCATTCGGGTCATCAGGCGCACCTGGCCTCACAGTGGCAGGGTGACAGGCCGTGTCCTTGGCCTTGTCAGTGCTCAATGGGCTCCTGAGTTTTATGCATAACAGCAATGGGTTGTTACTCCAATTAAGTCCGCAGCTATTTGAATGGCTTCTCTGGGAGGAGGGTGAGCACAATATGTAATTTCAGATTTTTTTTGAGGAGTTTCAACCCTGCCATGAACTAAATCATTTTATCAGTTTTTTTAATTTTTTTTTTCACTTGTCCCATTAAACTACAGAACTGGAACATACTCATGAATGGTTTCTTTCTGCTTTTACCCAAGGAGTTCCTGACATAACAAAAACTGGTAATTAACTGGCTCGGAGACTTTTACAATAGCCTCTTTAAATAAGTTCCAGTGCGTGGCCCGGCAGTCCCGACTCCACACTGCTGATAGCGCCGCAATGCACCCGCCATTAAACAAGCTCTCTCTTCACGCCCTGGTCCCCCCAGCTCCTGGCCGCACTGTCTTGCTGCTTGGAAGAGCCCTCCTCTCTCCAGTTTCCCTCCTTAACTAGGCCATTCTCCGTGTGTGATTCCTCCCTTACTGCTTCCACCAGGCTCTGCACTCCCCAAAACGGTGATCCTGCCGGCATCGCAGGACATGACCTGGGGTGGCCGATGTTTCCTGGAAATGTGGCTGCAAGGATTGAGCCAAGGAGAACGCCACCTTGCCATTGGCTCTCACAATAAGAGGTTATCGCACCGTAATCTGTCCCTCCTCTTCCACTTCCCCTGCCAGCCTTGGCAAGGACAACACCAATGCCTTTCCGCAAATAATCCAGTGAGTTCAACACATTTACACAAAACCCCCTGAGTGGTTTTTCTGAAAGTTTCCAGATTTGCCCGCACTACCCGCACCTCCTTGTCCACAAAGCAGCCAGAACGTTCTTTGAAAATGTAAGGTGTGCGCCCCTCCCGAAGGTTCCCATTGCCCTTGGAATGAGTCAAATTCCTTACCGAGACAGCATTACCCGGGACAAGCCTACCTGACCCGGCTCATCTCTTCTGGGAGTGCTTCCCCGACCCCCAACTGCAGGCATGCGCACATGCACACACGCACACAGGACCAGTCGTTCTGTCACATCCTCCAATTTTATTTTATTATTTTTTAAAGATTTTATTTATTTATTTGAGAGAGAGAGAGAGCGGGGGGGGGGGGGGGGGGGAGANGGGGGGGGGGAGAGGGAGAAGGAGGCTCCCTGCTGGGCAGGGAGCCAGATGTGGGGGACTTGATCCCAGAATCCTGAGATCATGACCTGAACCGAAGGCAAACTCTTAACCAACTGAGCCACCCAGGCATCCCTCCAGTTTTATTTTTTTAATTTCAATCTTCCTCTACAATTACTACTGCAATCCTTTATTTACTGGGACTTGTGTTTCACTCATACAATGGAAGCCCCTCTCAAAGCAGGGACCTCATTTATCTTGTCATATCTACTCTATCTGGCACGTAGAAGATGCCCAGGGAAAGTTTCTCAAATGAAGTTGTTTGTGACAGGAGCTATGCTAGACACTAAAACTATACCGATGACCAAGTGCCTGCTGTCTGGGATCCACAATCTAGAGCAGGAAACAGACAGAAAAATACCACTTAAGTCAAGAACACTTGGAAAGTGCAGTGGTGATACACTGTGGTGAAGCTCTGCATGGAAGCAAAGCCCTGCCTTCGGATTAAACCACCACGGCATCTCCAGAGCAGGGACAGGTGATCTTTGGCAGAGATTTGGTTCTGAGACCGAGTGACTGTGCCCGAAGTTAAACACCGAAAACCAAACTGAAAAGAAGGTGGTTCCTGGTTAAATACACCAACCCTGTTACTAACTCACCCTGCTGTGCAAATTTATTAAAGCAGTCTCCAAATAAACAAGTCCTAAAACTAATCAGGAAGTGGAAAAACATAAAAATAATCCCCAGCCCACAACACACACCCATGAAAACAAGAAATAAAGAAAAATGTTCTATATAAAACCCATGGGGCCAAACTCTGTCCTCAATTAGTGGTGCAGGCTGCCAGCTGAAGTCAATGGAGGTTTTCAGTCCAATAATAGAGGCAGGATTTGGGTCCCCCTATGCATTGCATTCATTTTTAGGTAATAAATCAGGAATGTCAAGTGGGTGTGCATTGGCCTTGCTGACATGGTAATTAAACCGAACAGTACTATCTTCCACACTGAGATCCACTGGAGCTCATAGCAACCAAGGAGGTTCTGGTGTGTGTGTGTGTGTGTGTGTGTGTGTGTGTGTGTGTGTGTGTGTGTGTGTGAAGAGATATCCTTGCACGGGCTGTGTTGGACATCACTGGGTGAGGGGAGAGAACTCTGCCAGCCAAAGCCAGGCCTATGTCCCACCCAGGACTGGCTACATAATTTGTGGCCCTCAGGGCAAAATGGAAGTGCCCCACGTTCAAAAATAATTCAAAATTTCAAGAAGGTGACAACAAAACATTAAGCCAAATCCAGGGCCCTTTAGAGTACAAGGTCCTGAAAGGCTGCACATTTGCTCACCCATGAAGCTGGCCCTGACAGCAGGAATAATTCTGGAAAAGAAGCTTGGGATCAGGTTTAAAGCTCTCCATCAGTATCAGAGCTGATAATTTTGAGCATTTCCCATGTGCAAGGGAACTATTTATTCTAAGTACTTTACATATATTAACTCCTTTATTCCTCACAATAAGCCCATAAGAAAAGAAGCCTAATTATCCCCATTTTCTGTTAAAAAAATCAGAGCTGCTGAGGTCATACAGCTTGAAAGTAACCATGCTGAGATTTGAAGCCACAGAGAGGGATCTTAACCACCTTCTCGCCTTGTTAGTCAATGCACATGCCATTCCATGTTTCTCTCATTCTCACATTCACCTATGTCTCTTGAGACCCATTCTCATCACAATCAGGGACTAAGTTCAAATACCCACTTGGTGGCTTGCTACTTGTGAGGCCTTATGCAGCCTTGAACGAGTACCTTGACCACTCCCAGCTTCCTCATCTGAGTAAAAGGGATTAAAATAGTGCATATCTGGGGCGCCTGGGTGGCTCAGTCGTTAAGCGTCTGCCTTCTGCTCAGGGTGTGATCCTGGCGTTCTGGGATCCAGCCCCGCATCAGGCTCCTCGCTGGGAGCCCGCTTCTTCCTCTCCCACTCCCCCTGCTTACGTTCCCTCTCTCACTGGCTGTCTCTCTGTCTGTCAAATAAATAAATAAAATCTTAAAAAAAAAATAGTGCATATCTCTTAGTGTTGTTGTAAGAACTTACCGAGTTACTTGAAATGAAGTGTCAGGTGCATAGAAAGTACTAACAAATGTTAGCTGCATCATGCAAAGGGACTTGTATCCAGAATATATAAAGAACTCTTAAAATTCAACAAGAAAAAGACAACCCAATTAAAAGTCAGCAAAGCATTTTAAATATTTATCCAAAGAAAATATATAGATGACCAATAAGTACACAAAAACTTGTTCAACATCATTAGTCATCAAGGACATGCAAATCAAAATCACACTGTGATACCATTTCACACCTGCTAAGATGGCTAAGATCAAAAGGATATACAATAACACGTGCTGGTGAGGATCTGAAACAATTGGAAGCCTCATTTTTTTTTAAGATTTTTTTTATTTATTTGACAGAGATAGACAGCCAGCGAGATAGGGACTACAAGCAGGGGGAGTGGGAGAGGAAGAAGCAGACTCCCAGCAGAGGAGCCTGACGTGGGGCTCCATCCCAGAATGCCAGGATCACGCCCTGAGCCAAAGGCAGACGCTTAATGACTGAGCCACCCAGGCGCCCCAGGAAGCCTCATTTTTTGCTGGCAGGATGATAAATGGTGCAACTGCTTTGGGAAACAACCAGGCAAATCCTCAAAAAGTTAAGTAGAGTTTGTATGTGAGCCAGCAATTCCATCATAGGCCTGTACCCCAGAGAAAGGAAGACATATATCCATGCACAACTTCGTACACTAATGTTCATAGCATTATTTGTAACAGTCAAAAAAGTGAAAATAACCAAAAATGCCCATCAACATATCAGATGCATAGATAAAATATGGTTTATTCACACAATGGAAGATTATTCAGCAAGAAAAAGGAATGAAGTACCCATGCATGCTACAACGTGGATTAATCATGAAAACATTATGCAAGTAAGAGAAGCCAGCCACAAAGACCACACATTGTAGGATCTTATATATATGAAATGTCTAGAATAGACAAATCTGTAGAGACAGAAAGTAGATTAGTGGTTGCCAAGAGTTGGGGGAAAGGAGAAATGGGGAGTGATTGCTAATGTGTATGGGTTTCTTTTGGGAGTGATGAAAACATTCTAAAATTAGGTAGTGCTGATGGTTGCACACTGTAAGTATATGAAAAACTGCTGAAATCACTTTAAAAGGGCAAATTTTACGGTACGTAAATTATATCCCAATAAATCTGTTATTAAAAACAAAACTCCCAAATTCTAATGAGGTCAGTTTCATTTCCCCTGTTTTGTGGGCAAAGGAAGTGAGGTTCAGAGTGGGTGAATAACTTGCTCAGGGTCAAAGAGCAAGGCAGTAGGGGCTTCGATTTCAACCTCCATGCTTCTCATTTCCACCTCTATGCCTTCACAAACTGCCAGCAAAGCTTTGGAAATGAGAAAAATTCCTCCTCAAAAGAAGGAAGAGACTCAGCCACAGCTGGCTTAGATCTGGGGTCACTTAATGCAATCCTCATTTCCCATGTCTTTTACCACCAGCTTGATCCTAGGTCCCTGGCAGATGGGCGTGTGGCAAGGCACACAGGAAGCCTATGAAAGGTCATAAACCTTATGTCAGTGTGACCACCGACCCAGACTGTGGCCCACTGGCTCCGATCGAGAAGTCTATCCCAACAATTGATAGTAATGGCAGAGGTTCAATTCAATTGCTCACAAATCCCCATCCATCATTAGGACAGCAGAATGACAGCCCTGGCCTTCCTGAAAGACCTAGCCTTTCACATTCACGGGCTTAATGCAAGTAGATGGTCCTCTCATCCTTAATGATTCCCCATTTCGGAGCACTGAAGCTTCTCCTGAAGGAGCACCCAATATATACTCCTATCATTTATTGTACATTGTATTTACTCTGTGCTATATATCATAATTATCTGCTGACCTATCTTCCTCTACTCCCTCTTCAGTGTGACTCTTAAAGGAAGACTGTGTTCTATTCATTTGTAGATTTTCCATACCAAGGAAACTTCCCATCACTTATTAATAAAAGTTCTGTTTACACTTCCTGAGTGTGCACTCTGTGCCCGGCTCTGGGCTAAAGTTTTACAAGCCTGATCATATTTTGATTCTCCCAACAACCCTAGGAGTATCACAACCTCAAGTTTACAGCTAGCAAGTGGCAGCCCAATAAATCTCTTTGAATTTCTCTGGACTTCATTTTTTTTTTAAGATTTTATTTATTTATTCGACAGAGATAGAGACAGCCAGCGAGAGAGGGAACACAAGCAGGGGGAGTGGGAGACGAAGAAGCAGGCTCATAGCAGAGGAGCCTGATGTGGGGCTCGATCCCATAATGCCGAGATCACACCCTGAGCCGAAGGCAGACACTTAACCGCTGTGCCACCCAGGCGCCCTCTGGACTTCATTCTTGGTCATTGTGAATATTCTTCTTTCTGGTTCACAGACGCAGTAAAGGCAGGGGCTATATTTTCACTGATTTAGACCATGTTGTATACAGCTGGCAAACAGAGATGCCAGGCAGAGTGGTGTCAACTAGAACACAACAGATGAACAGCATACTCGTGGATTTGCTCATAAACACCCTCCCAGTGGTCAGCTGCCTAAATTCCAATCTTCCCATTCAGAAGGCAAGTTTATACAATATTCCGCTTGAGAAGGACCTTTGTTAAAATTTCTGTTTCTCTACTAAAGCCAAGTGAGAAAAGGTGCTGTGTTTTCAAAGTCTGAGGAATTTAGTTGAATGCCTTTCTTTTTCTTTTTGATAGAGGTTGGAGTTTCCCACCATTTGGAGTTATTTCTCTAACTGCAGGCTGTGGTACCTGCAGTCTGACAGTTGGTAACAACTTTCTGGAATTTAGGTGATCACTTTCAGTGACTAAGGCAAATTATTAAAAATGGGACCGTTGTTCCTCTCTCTTTGCAACTGGCTGGTTAAAGAATTTAAGGTGCTTTACCTCCATTCCAAGCACTCATAATGTTGATTTTTAAAACCAGCTATCCACTTCCAAATGCATCAGCCAGGACTTGAAAAGGAATATCCTCGAGTTCTTTCTTTGTGATGTCAGCATAGATAGGATTCCCACACCTTATCATCTCTCCATAGCATTCAGAAAGGCCCATTTTAATGGGCCTTCCAGTTTCAACTTCACACTTGGGGACAGAATTTAAGACATCAGTTCTCACTGGCATGTACATGAGAATAACTAAGTAAGGCATAAAATATCTCCATGGCCACCTTCTGTTGCCTTGGCCCGATGCTCTATTGTAAATTACCGTTTGTACCCCATGCAACCAGGTCACCAAGACTTTGATGTCCTTGTCTGTTCCCACCTAACCTTACCACCATCTGGAAAGAGGTGTTTTCTTATTATGATAGATTTTGTTGAGGGCGGAGAATGAAGTTTCTACTTCTGTGTTAGTTTTGGCTTGGGATATGTATTTGTTTTGCTTTATTTCATTTGGCAGAGGGAGATTTATGAAATGGAGGTTTATGAAAAAACTTCTTTTTTTTTTTTACTTGTTGCCCTCTTATCTTGGACTCTGCCTCTCTCCCACCTCCTGGTGCTCTATGTTTCCTAATATCCTTGCCCCCAGTAACTCAGTTCCCCTCTCCTACCTGCTGGCTGTCCTAAGCCTATACATAGCCCAAGGAAAAAAATGGGGACATGGGAGAAGAGAATGTTTGATGTTGGTCAAGATCAGAGCAGGCTGGGTTAGTTTGGCAAAGCCATGAGCTGTTGGAACCTAAGGTAAGCCAGATGCCAGCCAGAGACCCTCAGATCTTTGTGGGTATGAAGAAAATTGTCCAAAACCACCTCACCCATTCTGTGGCCTTTGGAAACCCCAAGCTTTGCTCCAAGTCTCTGCTCATCCCGGGGCCCCCTCCTCAAGGTCTTTGGCTGCAACTTCTTAACTGCCTCCTCCCCCCCCACCCCCCCAACCCTACAATGAATGCAGTACTTTCTTCATTTTCCATAATCAAAAGGTGAAACTCCCCTATCCAACTCTTTTACAGGTTTATAAACTTTACCAAAATGTCCCAGGCAGGTTTACCCCCTCTCTCCTTCCTCCCACGTCTGCTCTTACTCACCCAATTCCTGATTTCCACCCACCCAGCTCCAAACTTTTCTCCATTTATCACACAGAGCGGCTTCCTTTCCCCTCAGGGCCAGTTCAGACACCTCTCTCCAAGCACCCATCAAGACATCTCTTTAACCAAAGATACTTCTCCCCTCAAAAACACTCTGTTGCCAATTATAATAATAAAAATTTCTCCACCCCATTCCTCTGGGAAATCCTGGTGTTGTTCAGAAAATGGGAGGAGGTCATGTTCTGCTGAGATGCTGTTGGGAACAAGATGAATTTAGGTAATAGTGAGGACAGGTGGGCAGGGATTGAACAGGTAGAATAAGATTTGGACTGCACAGATACCAAATAAGGAAGGGGAAAGAGAAAGAGAGGGAGAGAAGAGGTATTCAAGGAGAAGAAAAATCAGTGGTTGGAGGTCTGTGGGAAAACTTAGGTGACAGAGACATCAAGGCAAGGGCAGCAGGAAAATCCCTGGGGCTAGGGACTTCTTCTCAGAACTACTTCTCAGCTCTGTAGACAAGGGCTCACTCCCAGTGAAGGTGGGATCTACGCCTCCCAGAACACTGTCCTGAGCCACGGGTAGGCCCTGCTGTAGAAATGGGTCATTCGACAGCTCAGCCTCCAACTTAAGACCCTGGAGTCTTACAAGAGGCTCAGAGTACTTTTGTTTCCCTTGGCATCATGCCCTCCCTGCAGCCTCATGAGCTGACTTCAGCAACACTTGAGTTCCCTCACTGTAGGTGAGGAATGTGTTGGGTTCAAATCCTGATTGAACAATTAACTAGCTATGTTACCATAGGCAATTACTTTTGAGTCTCAGTTTGAGTCTCAATTTCTTCGCCCATCAGATAGAGACAGTGACAGCCGCCTTACAGGCGTTCTGATGAGGACTAGAGACCATCTATAAAAGGCACAGGGCTTGACATATAGTGGTGCTCAGTAAAGGGCAACTGGTTACATATATGAATGTGTATAAATAATTAATGTTTAATTATCATTGCAAACAATAATGAATGTAATGTCCCATTAATTTTGTTGTAAGTTTTACTGAACTATGATCAGTGGTGTGTTGATAAATACATACCACTGATTATAGCTAAATGACAACCAGACTGGGGGAGGGGAAGCCTGATTGGAGCATTGGCTGACTTCCCATCGTGTCACTACTCCCATCACGGTCAATTTCGAACGACCAATGTGATGTCACTGAGCAGGGAGCTGGGAAGAGACTAAGGCTGTCCTGCACATCACTGACTATAATGCTCCAGTCTGCACAGATGTGTTCAGACATCACATATCGATGCTCACACATTACAATTATGCACTTACAACTTAAAACAAGAGGAACTATTGTAGAATATTCGTACTAAATCAAGAATTGCCTCTTAACAGGAAGCAGGGATTGTCCCTTTAGATCTCCATATTCTCCCAGTTCCACATTGTGCCCCTTCTTGTCAGCATGTGTTTTCATGCTTTTTAAAGACAGAAACCCCCCTAGGGTGCATACACACATGCATGCACGGGCTTTGAGCTTTTCCACCCTTTTCTCTGACGATCTACATAAATATGGATTATATTTGAAAATCAGCCTTGACTAAACTAAACTCCTCTAATAGCTTGTAACATCAATTTAATGATCGATAAAATAAAGGAACATTACATTCTCGTTCACTTAAACCCTAAGCCGTTTTAATTGTTCTACAAAACAAAACAAAACAAAACAAAAAAACCAAAAACTAGTTTCTCCCTGTAATTATCAATGTATTTCCATCACCCCAGAAAATAAAAAGTCTCCTTTCAGGGGCATTTTTAACACCTGTAAATCCCCCAGACGTTGAATGAGTCTGTGAGAGTAGAGAGAAAAACGTTTATTTTATAGTCTGGCAGTTTCTCGGTTTGCTTTTTTATTTTTTAAATCCTTTCATTGTATTTTTGATTAGTAGTGGATAAATAATGTTTGGATTAAAAATCCCTACTGTATGATTATACTCAACACTCCTGCTACCAGTTTCCCACATTGAAAAGTTAATGAACAGACATCTAGGTCTCAATGTAAGAACCATGACAGTCATACCTAGAACAGGAAGGAGCCAGAGGGTTCCTCTTACCCCAACTTCTACTTGGTAAAGGAGCACACTGAGGTACAGAACGGCACCATGATTTGCCCACTTGGTGTCGTATGGACTTTTACACTATGCTAGTCCACCCTCCAGACCCTCACCCCCACTACACACACATACGCACACGCACATACATACAAGGTGGGATGTATAGTTACAAAATTCAGCAGAAGCCATAACATTGGATATGCCCCCCCAAAATACAAAAGTAGGAATTTTAATAATTATTTAAGAAATATTTATTGGACACCTACGATATGTGGGGTACTGCCAACTTGATACGATCTGTGCTTAAGCTTTGATGCAAACTCTTTTCCTTAAGCTCCTATGACACTAGTGTAACGTGCAGGCCTCCCAGATGTTGACTTATCCATTGTGCTCACCAGAAACTCGACCGCAAAAAACCATGAGGTTTGGATTTACATTGATAACAAAACCTGGTGATTTTGCTCTCTGCTGTTTCTTTGCTTAACTCTGGACTTTATCAAGACAACAGAGGATTTGTGGGAATGAGCAAACCCTTATTGTGGAAGAGGAACACCGGATGGCTTGCTAGGCAGTTAACCGAAACAGGATTATGGCCATAAATTGTTTTTTCCCCTAAGTCATGCCACCAACTGCAAAAGAATGGTTCTTGAATGAGACAGGTCTGGGAACATACCCAGCTCCAGCACTTACCTGCCGGGGGAACTTCAGCAAGTCACTGTACTCCTCTGAGCCTGTTTCCTCATCTGAAAAAAATGGGAACAATCACATTTAGTGCAGAGTCTTGTCAGGAGACAAAATTTAACCCCCTAGGCAGCAGAGCAGCCCACAGGGTAATCACCCTACACACGTGAACTCCCTTTCCTTTCATCTTCCCTACCCATCCCGATGGAAGGGGATGTGTAAGAGAATGGGAATTCGGGGAGACCACAAACAGGAGGGGATGGAAGCAAAAACAAAGGGGCAAGGAATGGAAAAAGAATGGCCTAGATATGGAACCCCAAGAATAAGAAAGGGAGAGAATGCAGTGAAGAGCAAAGGGGGCTCAGAGCCCTCCTTAGGCGATGTTAACCCCCAAAGGTTTCAGAAAGCCTCAGGGAAGCTTTAAGCCTTCTCTGACCAAACGCTGAAGGTCACGTGATGGCACTTCCACTGTGTCCTACTAGCGTAAACAAGTCACAAGGACATCCCTGCTTCAAAGAAGGGGCATTAGATTCCTCCTTGAAGTCAGAGTGCAAAGGCACATTTTAGAAGACAGGTGGGATAGGGTATCCTCAGAAAATACAATCTACAGCTGGGGACCTGGGACAAACACCTCTGCTCGTCTTCCCACACTATGGTACCTAAAACACCCAATTACAGCTGTGAGGCCAAAGCACCTTTGAGAGAGTCTGTGCTCTGATCTAAAAGTGTTTGTTCACTCAGTTCAATCCCGAATGCCCACTTCCAGCCATCTGGGTCAAAGGTTGGTAGTTGACTCTGGCAGGGCCAGTAGGGTAGCAATTTGGGACATCAGTCTACAGAAGGGTCTAAAATAACACTTGGACCTTAAAAAGTCTCTGGAAATGTAAGAATACAAAGAAAATTTCATAGATCAGAGGTCCTCTAAGGAAGCATGCTATGTATCATTGGAACAAATAACTCAGTGAGGTCTCAGAGGTGGGAAATGAGACTCAAAAGGAGGCATGTTTAAGGAACAACAGAGTGCCTTCCTCTGAAGTGCCTTCTCGGGAGGGTGCGCTTTCCTGGGTGGGTTATGCTTTCCTGGGGGGATTACACACATCTCAAAGCTCAATGGCTTGCGAGTAGAAAAAAGGCAGATGTTGCCATTAGAAGCCCTTCATGTCTGCCCATCCCTTGTGTGAATTTCAGCCTCTCATCTAGAAAAATAGTAAACAGATCATTAAAAGGTGGTATGTCACTGTCTTGGCCTTGGGCTCCAGATCCATTACTCTGAGCATTCCTGCCAAAGTAACCGTGGCTCAAGGTTGGGTGATGTTCTCCTTGTTGGAGCAGTGGGTTTGAGACTCAGAGCAGGTCTGCCTTCCATAGACTTTGTTCTCTGGGGTTCACTTTGCATTTGGGAAGATTTCACCCCAATCTGGAGCCATCTTTTTTAAATAGGGACAATAATAATACTCCTCTCCATAGCACTAGAGTATAAATGAGATGAGATAATGCACACTGGCAGTCAGAGCCTACTGGAGATCACGTTATTGCTATTGCCATGGTGGTGGGGAGGGGGTGTTCTCATCCCTCTTCCTAAATACTTGCCTGGCTGCCTCCCCAGCCACAGCACAGTTTCAGAATGGCATGGGGTTGATCAGTGTCACTGCCACCCTTACGAAACTTTCCCTGTCTACAAAGAGTTTGGCTAATAGTTCTCAAATTAAATAAAACACAAAAGATAATCTCCCATCTCAGAACACACAGTACTTGATATTGCAGATCAGGGAGCTTGCATTCTCCCGGAACCATTCTTTCTACCGTAGCAACAGAGGCATTTTCAAATAAATATAAATTCCAATAGGGGCCATGCCAAGACCCAGTTGTGACAAAGTGACCAGCCAAGCCAGTGGAGTTATTAGGAATTATCTCTTGAGAGAACTAAATGTGAAAACTATGTAATGCTTGAACTTCACCTATAAGCGTGGTTTTCTTTAGGATTTGGGGTGAGTCACCTAACTTCAGGTGCCTGAATGTATTCAGGAGTCAGACCACCCGGGCTTCTCTTAGGAAGTATGAGATGGGCCAAAGGGCTCCCCTGAAGGTGCCCCAGAGGAGATCCCTCCCCACCCCGTATCTCCTGCTCGCTCACCCCTTTGCAGATGTAAACATGCCACAAAATGGGGCAAGACGACTGTGAACCAGCTTTGCAGCTGCTTCATTACTCTGCTAATATCAATATTAATTTTTGCAGGCTTCCTTTTTCAGAGCATTGGGCTGAAGGTACAATTTGTACAGAGCCTGGTGTTTGGGAAGGGGAGTTGTGAGTCTGCTCAAAGGTGCCTCCCCTGCCACTTCCTCCATGGCATCATGCAAAACTCTAGTTCGAACCCAGGGCAGCAGGGAGACAGGAGAGGAAGTAGTCAAGCCACTTCTCCTGGGCCAAATCGCAGAGGCTGAAAAACAAGTACCTGGGTATTATGCGCCTGCCTCTCTGGTGTTTTTGCCGCCAATTTCCCACTTGGCCACATGTGCACATTTAATTAATGTTCTGCTCGTCACCTCCTGCAAGTCATTAATAATGATGCTCTGTAGATAGCGGCCCATCTCAGAGCCTGCCAGAAGCATGCCACTGGCTACCATCTCCCAGGCAGTCCACAGCCGCCCACCGGCTGCTCGCGTGGCCTTCCAGCCAGGTTGCAATCCATGAGACAGAGCTCAGAACCAGCTTGGCTGAATTCATCTTTCAAGTGAGATTTCTGGATGCATCCATTTCATTTCCTTCACCCACTAATGTTGTGGAGGGTTTTTTTTTTTTAATTCTATTAAAAAATGCAATTAAATTTGTCTCATGGAATTTGCTCTTTAAAAATCCAGACAGCTGCTTGCTCATGGTGGCATTATGCTCTTGATTCTTACGCATTTTTTTCTTCGTCTCCATTCCATTACTTTACTGAGGATTAAAGACAGGCTTACCAGATGGCAAATGCCAGGATCTCTTCCCACCCCCACCTCCCATTCGGAAGACTAGTATCATATCAGCCATAATACATACCCCAGGTTCCTCTATGCAGCTCTTGGAAGAGACAGCAATTGTTTCATTTAAATTCATTAGCTAATGCCCAAAACCCATTGAAGGGGCAGGAGGTTAGGAATGAGAAAACCTAAGTACTGCTCACAGGAACTTGCTGGAAATGCTACAACCAGCCTGTCCCCCACCGTGCCTCAGTTTCTTCATCTCTCCCACCTCACTTGCTTCCTCCACCAGCTCTCAGCCATAAAGCACTCGTTAGGCTGGGAAGCAAATGAGGTAATGTCTGTGGCAAGATGGTTTGTGCATTTCCAAAGAAAGACACCATATAAAAAGCATTCTGATTGCTAACAGTCAGAGATGCTTAGGATTTGGCCTGGCTGGCTTCATAAACTATTTAACTGCCTGCTTCTTGCAAAAACTATTTTTATCAGTTAATTACACATTTTTCTTATTAAATAACAATGTCAAAGCATTTCTTGCTCATTTTCTTGTCATGATTAATTTAATCTGCCTTCCTTTATTAAAAGTCCAGTTTTCCTCCTCTCATCTTATCCACCCTGCTAGACTAGTAAAAACCCCATGACCATTCAACTTCTCTGCTTAACATTAACCCATTCTATTTCTGTTCTTTTCATTTTCCCAAATCCATGAGATAGCCTCCTTCTCTCACACAAATGTGTGTTTGGTGTCTAAGGAAGCACAGAACTCTAAAGAAAGGACGTTGCCCTAGTGAATGGCTTCTCTTCTCTCTTTTCTTGGGCCTTCTACCAACAGGCAAATTCTCAGAGGTAGACCAGATTTAAAGGCAGCTCTGGGTCATAGCCTGCCTGGGGATAGACGAGAAAGTCAGAGAGAGAGCACTGGTCATGTTTGATTTCAAAACAGGCACACATGTGATGTGCCCAGGATTTGGGGGAGGGAATAATAAGAGAAATGCCAGGGGCGCCTGGGTGGCTCAGTCGTTAAGCGTCTGCCTTCGGCTCAGGGCGTGATCCCGGAGTTCTGGGATCGAGCCCCACATCAGGCTCCTCCACTGGGAGCCTGCTTCTCCCTCCCCACTCCCCCTGCTTGTGTTCCCTGTCTCACTGGCTGTCTCTCTCTCTCTGTCAAATAAATAAATAAAATCTTAAAAAAAAAAAAAGAAGAAGAGAAATGCCAATGCCAATGGCATTCACCACCCTGTAAGACTCTTTCCTAATAATAATACTATTACTGTTATTAATTATAATTACTGATTATTGAAATAATATTAATAATATTGTTATGATTATATACTTAAGCCCTTGACAGAAAAGGGGACATAAGACATTATTATTATGTGGTTCATGCCATTGCTTGGACTTACAGAGAGACACTAGAACTTTGAGAAGAGAAACCCAATTTTTGAGGCAAAGGATTTAACCACAAGAATTACAGACAAGGCAATAGAAAAAAGAATTTCACATGTCTCATTATTATTTTTTTTTATTTGCCACTTATGGTAGTAGGCGGCCTCTAAAATGACTACCTCCTGATATTCACTTCTCTGTGTAATCCCCTCCCTGTGAGTGTGGGCTGGACTTCTTAATCCACTTCTAACGAATGGAATTCCCCATAAATGATGAGACATCACTTCCAAGAGTGCGTTACACAAAGTCTTCTTTCTTAGATCCCCTCTCCCACTTGCCAGCCACCATGGGGTGAGCTGCCCTATGATGAGGCCCAGGAGGTAAGGGCTGGAGACACAGCCAGTGAAAACTGAGGCCCTCAACCCTATGACCCATGAGGAACAGAATCCTACCAATAACCACGTAAGTCAGCTTGGAAGCAGACCCTCGCCCCAGCTGAGGCTACAGATTCGACTGCAGCCCCAGCAGACAGCTTGATTGCAACCACATGAGACATTTCGAGACAGAAACACTCAGCTAATCACACCCATATTTCCATACCCCACGGAAACTGTGTAGAGTAGATGTTTGGCTTTTTTAAGCCACTACATTTTGGGGTAATTTGTTACTCAGCAGTTGGTAACTAATACATTATTCTTTCTACAGCAAAGTTAATCCAGAAGTAACACCACGTACTACGAGGATGGGAGAAAAAATACTCTGCTTCCCTATCATTTGCCCATGAAATTATTAATCAGCCAAAACCTTTTTTCTTGCCGGATGTGATCTTAAAACCTTCTCAACACAACTGTCCAAGCGGCCATCCCCAATTAGATGGTCTGGCAGATGAGAGAAAATCTATTTGCAGACCCCTGAACAGTGTAAAGAGAAGACTTGGAGTTAAAAGATATGATTTCTACTTACAAGAAAAGAGACTTTGGGTGAATCACTTATACTCTCTTAGCTTCATTTCCCTCTTCAATAAAATGGAGGTAATCTGTCTGGGTGTTCTGAGGTACAAGGAACAAAATACTCAACTAAGATAGCCTGAGGAAGATTCCTCTTCTTTCCAGCTGGCTATCTTCAGCATGTTGGCATCTCCCCTTATGGCCACAGGACGGTTATAGCAGCTCCACACCTCACATCC
This sequence comes from Ailuropoda melanoleuca, assembly GCF_002007445.2. Classification (NCBI taxonomy): domain Eukaryota; kingdom Metazoa; phylum Chordata; class Mammalia; order Carnivora; family Ursidae; genus Ailuropoda; species Ailuropoda melanoleuca. The sequence continues at coordinate 57,803,634 of NC_048219.1, read as the reverse complement.
TCCCAAAAGAATGCCCCTAGGCATGAAAAGGAAGCATTCTTGTCTCCTGGTCCATATGTGAGAAACAGTTTCTCCAAAAAAATCCCCAGGAGAATTCCCCAGACATCATATTGGTCAGACCTGCCTTACATGCCTACCCCTAAGTAATCACAGGCTAAGGGGATCCAGCTGAAAGCATGATCAGCTTAGACCATCCCCATTTCACCCCTGAGCCTTGAAAGGGCCTACTGGCCCCTAAGCAGATGGCCACCCAGAGAAGAAAAGCAAAAGCAGAATTTGAGCTGCTTCTCTTTTTAAAGATTTATTTATTTATGTATTTATTTGACAGACAGAGAGAGAGCATAAGCAGGAAGAGTGGCAGGCAGAGGGAGAGGGAGAAGCAGGCTCCCCACTGACCAGAGAGGGCAACACATGACCTGAGCCAAAGGAAGACGCTTAACCAACTGAGCCACCCAAGCAGCCCCAGAATTTGAGCTTCTATGCACACAAAATGAAGAGGGGCAAATTAATGCTGGGTAAATGTATTAGTTCACATAGGCCAACTTATGCTGGAGTATAATATATACGATGGCTTAATGCAACAAAATCTTATTGCTTGCTTGTACTCCATGCCCCATGCAAGCCAGTCAGGGCCAGGCTGACAGGGGCTCCACCTCACCCACACCAGGCCTTGGGACTGGCTACAGTAGCAGAGAAAAGCTGGAGTGGACTTTCCCACTATGTCACTTTTACACTTTTTGGCCAGAACCAGTCAGGGACCCCACTTAATTATATGAGGGCTGGAAAGTCTAGTCTTTCTTGTACTAGAAAGGAGGAAAATGGAACAGGAATGGTTTTGACCCCAATAGACAAACAAGACTGTCTTCAGTAAAGCCTTATCTCCTCAAAAGATTTTAGGAGGTTCAAATGAGACAATGTATTTATCCATTTCTCAAACATTCATTAAATACATAAGGTCTACCAAGTACTGAGCTGGAAGAACTCAATAAAACAAAATCCCCACCCACCTCACAGATATAACCAATGAGTAGGTAGTAAAACATCTGAATGTCAATCAAAATTTATTTGCCCTTGGGGGCGCCTGGGTGGCTCAAATGGTTAAGTGTCTGCCTTCAGCTCAGGTCATGATCTCCAGGTCCTGCGATCGAATCCCATGTCAGGCTCCCAGCTCAGTGGGGAGTCTGCTTTACCCTCTCCTTCTGCCTCTCCCCCTGCTTGTGTTCTCTGTCTCCCCTCCCCTCAAATGAATAAATAAAATCTTTTAAAAAATTTATTTGCCCTTTTCTTCCCCTTCCAAGTCTTAAGTGCTCACCTCACATATTTTGTGTTCCTATTATTGGTTTTAATCTTGTCTTCCTATTGTTGATTTCTAAGTCTTTGCAATGCCCTCAAGAGGAATCATGGCCAGAAAAGACGAGGGGACGAATCTGGAGTGGCAGTGTCCAGTGATGTGCGGCAATGGTTATCAAGACAACACTGTAGGCAACTCCAAACTGTCATCTTTCTTTGATTCCCCCTCAGCTTGCAGTGTTAAAAGAACCAGCTGTTACCTTGTTTCTTTCCAAATCCCTTTACCTGTGGCTTGGGACCTCATGAGACAGAAGAGACTCCTGCTTGAGTCAGTTCTAAGAGTTCATTCACTTCCCTCCTCCTTGGGGTTGCTGATTTCATCCTGCTCCTGAGTGTCATCTTCTTCAGGAAGGTACCATGACATTGGTAGGGTGGGCTAGTCTGCAGTTACAGAGAGACCCCGGAATGTCAGTGGCTTCATACAACTGCTTGCTAGGATTGCCTATTCAATTCAGGTCTCTACAGAGGGTTATCCCCACATGGTCATCAGAGACTCAAGCTGACAGTGGTTTTGCATTTTCAGCCATGGCTTCTAGGCTTGCCCTCAGCATTGACAGCCCTACAAACCAGAAAGGAAAATCATGGACAGTACACAAGGGAGATTTACAGCAGGCTGGGTCTTGAAAACAGCATCCTTCACTTCTGCTCATATACCATGGGAGCGAACTCGGTTGCATGACCACATCTAAATGCAAGGGAGGCTGGGAAATGTAATTTAGTTATGTGCCCAGGGAGAAAGGAGAACAGATTTTGGTGGACAGCTAGCAATCTCTCCCACACTCACCCACACAGCTTCCTATTTTTCAACTTGGCAAAAGCTGAGTTCATGGAGTATTTCTATATAGCATTATATTCTTTGGCCTGCCAAGGCAACGATCTTTCTGGGAGAAGATTCACAAATCTCACAGTGCAATTAATGGGGAGAGGCCTGATCCACGGCCCATTTTGCCTGTGGTATCTCTCCATCTCAATTCTTTATCAGGTTCTCCAATCCTAGATGTGATCTCGAAAACATTAAGCGATCTAGATGTTTCCAACTTAGGTACAAGCCAACAGACGCTCCCCATGAGAGAATCACCTTTCCCAGACAGTAACGAGGAGACAAAGTCTTATGTGAAACACATTTCACCAGACATGAGACTTTGGGAGAGGTGCTTCTCTGAGCATCTTTCATTCACACTGAACAAATAGTTATTGAACACCCAGTGTGTGTATCAGGCACTATGTTAGGACTGGCAGTAAATACCATGAGGAACCAGGCTGACATGATCTGCTGGACCCTACAGTCTAGACCAAAAGAAGAAAGTACATAGAAATATAAAGGAAATACATACTATGATAGGTAATTATAAAAGAAAAATTGGGGCAAAGGCAGAGAATAATAGCAGACGTGGGAGGGGTGACAGGTAACTTAAGACGTGGAGGATAAGGTATAGCCATGCAAAAGAGAGAGGAGCAGGAGTCAAGGGCTCCAAGCACAGGGCATGGCATGTGCAAAGGCGGTGGAAAGGGCAAGAGCCTGGCATGCCTGAGGATCAGAAAAGTAACTGGTGTGGCTGAAAACGATGAGGGAAGAATTGGCGGGAGAGGAGACTGGAGTAGTGGGCAGGGCCAGGTCATGAAGAGCTTTATGGGTCCGAATGTGGACTTTGAATTTGAATCTGAATAAAACAAGAAGCCATCTGGGGCATTAAGTCATAAAAGGACGTGATTCCACACCGAAGTAGCCTGCTACGGCTGCCATCACAATAACCACAGACTGCATGGCTCAAACAACAAAAACAGGTTGTCCCACAGTTCCAGAGGCTGCAAGTCTGACATCAGGTATCAGTGGAACTCGTTCCTCCTGAGAGCTGCGAGGGCACATCTGTTCAAGGCCTCTCTGCCAGCTTCCGGTGGTTTGCTGCCATCTTTAGCATTCCTTATAGATGGCACTCTCCCCGCATCTTCACGCCGGGCGCATCTCTTTCTCTCCACTGGGCATTCTTTCTGTAAGGACTCCGGTTGTACAGGACAGGCGTCCGCCCTACTTCAGTATGAATGACCTCATCTTAACTAATTATGTCTGCAATTATTCCATTTCCAAATAAGGCCATATCTGAAGTACTGGGTTAAAACTTCAGCATATGAATGGGGAGCGGGACAGAACTCAACCTGTAGCAGGAACTTTTCCAGATTTATGCTCTGCTCCGCTTGTTACGAATGGGGGGAAGATGGAGTTAGGGAGAAGTAGAGAAGTAATCTGGGAGGCTGGTGTCACTGTCGCCAAGGTGAGAGGTGATGTTTGCCTGGTCCAGATGTCCAAGGAGATTTAAGATATATTTTGTTGATAAAACTAGTATAACGGCTGATACATTGTATTTTATTGGTGAGGGAAAGGGATGAATCAAGGGTGACTCCTTTTTTTTTCTTTTCTTCTTCTTTTTTTTTTAAGAATTACTCTTAAGTTTCCAGCTTGAGCAAGAAGGAAGTTGGGGATACAATTTGTGAAAGGAAGAAGGATTGGGGGAGAGACGTGTTTTGGGGTCGAGCCTCACAGTTTCATTTTGGATGCGTTAAGTTGAAGTATGTATAAGCCATTCAAGTAGATAGACCACACAGGCAGCTGTATATAAGAATCCAGGGAGAAATCCAGGCTCGAGATAGACCTGTGGAGTCGTCAGCATATAGAGAATTTAAAATCACTCGATATGTTGAAGGAGGGAGTTCCCCTCTCCCAGCACATCTGGCCCCCAGCAACCCCAGCACTACCAATGCCTTTTATCTTGGTGTCTCTGTGGAGTTGCCCAGGCCTACCAGGGGGTTCTGAACTAGAGTCTCAGAGGCTCTGTGGCTCCTTCTTGAGGGAGGCAGAGGGCTAAGAATCCTGTCTCAAATGCCAACCCCTGCGTGTCCCACCTCGGTCTCTACACACATTCTATGGATCCTTGGTTTCTGGAGAAGATGAAGACTGTGCTCCCAGTTTTCTCAGGCTTAAACAAAGCGTTTCATCATCTACACCAAAGGACTCCCACCTGGCCCAATGTACACGTCCACCCAAATCGTATGAACATGGGGGAACATGCATACATATACCCCATCCCTTCAACAGAAATGACCTAAACTTTGTGAGGTTCACATGTCCCTAGAGATGATCTCATTTGCCTGCTTCAAAAGCGCTTTGGTCTGCACAGCCTGTAGCAGCAAATTTACACTTCAAAAAGCAGACAGCTTTTTCCACATCTTATTCACTTAATGGGTGAGAATGTAAAATTAGTTCCGTTGCTGATGAGGACCTTGAGCCAAATGAAAAGTGTTCATTTGTCAGCACAGACTTACAGCCTGAGACATGATTATATAGCTAATCCAATAATGGGTTTTGATGCTGAGCATTTATTTATATACAGTATGTCTTGTTATCTGTTGATAATCAGGACCTACAATTTACTCTTTCTTGTGCGTGTAGTGTAAAATAGCAACATCTCCCAGACATATTGCATTTACGTACCAACATGCGAACACATACAAAAAGCGCCATCATCAGCAAAATATTTTATTTGCTTTCTTTTTAAAAAGAAAAAAAAGAGAGAGAGAGAACCAGTGCTTGAATTCGTGCTTTTATATTTTTAAACATAAATAGTAATTAAAGTATGAGGTGTCTCTCAGGATGATCTAAGGGTAAAAAAAAGAGCTCAGAAAACAAGATTTCTTTTATCATCTAGAACCACCCTAATCAAGGGATTTCTCCTTCTTGTTCTCTAAAAATTCTATCTGCAGGTCAAATCCTACACACATCTTTACATGTAATGATATAAGCAAAAAAGATGCGTAGAGAAAAATCTTCATGATGCCACCACCTGACTCTGGGTACCTGGATCTTACAAACACTCTGCTGTTGCAAAGATGCATGTTATCACCATGTGGGCATGGAAACTGTAATAATTATCTCAAGCAAAACCTTTCCTTAAAAATTAGCAACTTAAAATTTAATATAAAACCACCACGCTTCTAGAAACTCTTTCAGAGACAACATACTGCTACATTCTATTGTTTCTTACCCTGTGGATGAGCGTAAACGTCTATCACTAAAATATAGGGACACTTTCGGCCTAATATAAACATAAAATGCATAAAATCCAACATTTAAAACAAGCAGGCATTTTTATAGGTATCATAGAGTATGATGCATTGTAACATATTCCAGCTATAATAAAGCCTATGGGAAAGAAAAGGCACATCAGGATTAAGTATTCTGTTAATTGCAAATGTGCAGCACACCTGCAAAATCTGTGAAAAATCCTACAACACTTGGAGAAAGTCAGTGTAAGTTCCTTTCCATGCTACCACCTCTTGGATGGGCCTAGAAAAATCGAGAACAAATGCAGGGAGGCATCAGAGAACCCTTGTCTCCAGTTGCCACTGTGCCCCACTTAGCAGTCTCTGACACAAATGAAGCCGAAAAGACCGGTCGGTCTGAGATATATGAGAAGAAAGGGGGGCAAGGGCACTTTTTTAAGCTGAAATTTATTCCGCAATAAATACTTCAATGTTGGTGAGACACGATGTTTTATTGGATTACACTGGTTTGCTAAAGAAATCACATTGGGAATAGCAAAGCTTGCGGTTTTGTGGGTAATGCGTTTGTAATGGGAGGGCTTTACACTGGAAGAGTGTTGGAGAAGGATAACAAGGCAAATTAGGAAGTGGCTAAATGCATGCAAATCTCTATTATGGTAATACTTGGCCGCCTAAGTCCAAGAGGTTTTTGTGGTGGTTGGTTCACCTAGGCTGGATAATTCATTAGGTTTTGACTCGGGTAAGGAATAAATGAATATAGCATACATTACATTCTTACCTTCGTCTCGGAAACAAATCTTTCTTGTACCAGCCAGTGTAATCTTCAGAGTTTTCCTTATATAAAACACCTCAAGAAAAATGCACCTCAGTAAGATTTACACTTTATTACTCTAATGATTCTACAAACACGACCACAATGTGATGAAAGACAGAGCAGTCCCGGACTGATTGAGAGCTAATAAAAATCAGTACTGAAAACTGAAAAGAGCACCCTTATCATCTTTCTTTCATTTAGAGCTGATTACTAGGGGATTATAATGCAATCACAGCTATGTGTGAGAGGTAGCTATGGGAACCAGTTTTAACTGTTTATCTAGCCAAAGATCTTAATTTAAGTTTGAACACTCTGATTCATTTATATGTAAGACACCAAGGAGACAAAATGCAGAAGAAACAGATGCGCACTTGTTCTTTCCATTTAACTTCATAAGCTACCAGCCAATTTGTCTTTCAGGGACAAAATTAATTTCTGATGACAATGTGAGCAAGTAATAGACTAGAAGTTCCCGTCCTGGGAAACTTGTTAATGCCATGTAATGTTCTGGAGTTATTTAGGAGGGGAAAAAAGAGATTTGCTCCTGGAGTTACGGGGATGTCTGTAACAAACTCGCCTCTGTCCCAGCTCTCAGTCACTCCTGCAGAGGCTCAGGACACCTTTGCTAGAGGTTGAATTGGAAACGTTCAAAAGAACCCAGGTTGCTTACCATTTCTTTCCTATGGAGTATTTTTAAGCTGCTCATTTTCCTTCATATTCTCTCCCGTGATTCAGATCTGCTCATGGCACAAAGCTCCAGCTCGTGGCTTCCCAGCCCTGGCATAGGGGCAAGGCGACTGGCGAAGAGATGAAAATGAATCACGGACGTCCTTTGTGAAGCCCGTGTTACGAGCAGCCCACAGCCCCTTGCACGGAACACTCCATGAGCGGCTCAGTGCCATGGCAATCACTTCGCAGAGGAACCTGGGCCGTGTGCAAGGAAGTCCCGGCGATGGGATTAAATGTGCTAATCCACTGCCATGGAGAAAGAAGGTGCCAGCACGTCTCACAAAATGCATGCACATAGACACTCAAGTGGGAAACAAGGCTGGCCACCACCCCAAAGCGGTCTATAAGCGAGCTATGACCTCCTGTCAGTGATAATAACAATAATAGTGGTAACAATAATAATAAAAGACAGCATTCATAACACACTGTATACCAGAGAATAAGGCGGACACTCGACATCCATTATCTCATTTAATCAGCACCACAATCTTCGTGGGAGCCATTTTTAGGGCCATTTTATAGGCGAGCAAGTAGAGTCACGTAAAAATTAACTTGCCCACTGCCACAGCTAGCGAGTGGAAAAGTCAACAGTGGAACTCAGTCTGTCAAACTCCAAAACTTATATTTTCCAGCACTCTCCTCAGGCAAACCTCAGCAGTCTTATTCATCTTAGCCAGTATTCTTTTCCCATCTCATTATGTATCCAGTTTTTTTTTAGTATCTCTGGACTATGTTGGTCCCTTAATCCATAGCTTCTGTGCTCTGTCTCCCCGCGACTTCCCCAGCCTGTATTTTTCTGCTCTCCGGGGGAACTCCCTACGGCATAATGGCTGTCCATTAGTGTGTTTTCAAAACCTCGCTGTCTCCCATCCTCTGACAGTTTTCATATGCTCCACATGAAGGATCCTTTTCCAGAAATACTTTTGAAGAAAGTCTAAAGTAAGCTGAAAAGTATTACATTTTTCATCTCAACAGGGAAATGGATTTAAGAAAAGGAGAGAAGAGCCTGCAGGTCTTTCAGATTTTAAAAAGAATTCAACACACTGCTGCACTGGCACTGGGAACACATCTATCACAGAAACCAAGAGAGCATCTGCATTTACACGCCGAAACGGTTCCCTGCGTCCTTGATCACGATAATGACTTCAAGTTCCGCTGAGCCTTTCATCCGGAGGGACGCCATGGCCCCTGCAGAAGCCGGCCCAGCGAGCAGCTCCCTCCACCACCAAGGCTCCGTCTCCTCCAAGGTGAAGGGGGAACAGCTCCACTGGGGGAAAATTGAAAAGGACAAGTGAACACTGTAAATTCTATTTCCAAAGGCAACTAAAATAACAGTCCGACTGTCCGTATTTAATTGCCCCATCTGGAACTCGGCATAACAATTCAGTCCCAAAGAAACCTTCTACCAGGCATCAGTAGCAATACATGAAAGAGGGGGAATGCTTTCAGGGCCTAGAGAAAGCCTTGCACTCCGAGCACCAGGACATTTTACTAATTGCCCTATTTCCGGTTTTTAAAACCACGTCAGGCAACTGGGGGACATTCCTTAGGACAGTTCTCGCAGGCTTCCTCTTGCCCTCAGGAGTCAGTACCATGTTTGATGAGAATGAGTAAGAAAGACAGAATGGTCCAGTGTGCAGTTTGGGGAAGAATGAGATCTAGCACAGAGCTGCTTCCTTTACCAAGTGCAAGCAATTGTATAAAACATGGGCTGTGCTCGGTGGGTTCTAGAATCCACGGTCAAAGTTGGACTCGCTGTCAGCAAGATGCAGGATCGATGTTGCCCTTCCAGCCATGCAGTGACCTGGCCCTGAGCGGGTCATACATGTGTTACCTACATGTGCTGGGGCCTCTACCTGGAATTCTGCCCTCCTCCTTGCCTCTTCACTCCTTTTCCACTGCCAACATTCAGCTCAAGTGTCCCCCTCTCCAGGCAGCCTTCCTCAAATTCCCTTCTCTTCTTCCACAAATCTTGTTGTATGATAAACAGGCATTATCATTGAACGCTTACTGTATACCAAGTACTTTACACATAACCGTCTCTTTCCATCCTTAAAATCATCCAAAGTACTATTATCCCCATTTTATAGGTAAGAAAACCGAGGTTGACGAGATTAAAGTCTCACAACTAGCAAATGGCAGAGCTGGGATTTGATTCCTGTCCCCCAAGCCCATGCTCATTCCCCCCCCACCCCGGTTTCTGCACTCTGACTCTACCCATCCCAGTGTCCCCAGCACTAGTACATTACCAGCATGTATGGACACGGGACACACTCTTGTTGAGCTAAACAGCACTGTGGGACACGTAAGGAGATCTCACTGACCTGGATTGGGGTAAACTGGGCCAGAGTAAACTGGCCTTATTAGCCTGGAACTCAACCAGCTGACTATTCCGATTTGCCTGTGTGACAATAGAGCTACTTTTTTCCCTGAGAAAAGAAAGGTAGAAGCAGTTAAGCAGAGTCCCTGGTGACATGCTGACGCACCAAAAAATGTGTTGTCTTCCTGAACTCAGGTGTTCTTTTCACTGAATTCAGTCCGGCCAGCTCTGCGTACTGACACAGGAGGTGTAACTGAGAAGGATTCCATTGTCATGCATCACTGCATAACCACTTCTGTCACCCACTGCTGTCCCTCTCCGTCAACGGTGCTGCCGCCGCCACTGGGACACAGCTGCCAATTTCCCTGGAGAACACTGGGGGTGCAAGGGCTGTGACGGGAGAGCCCACTCTCCCTGGGAGCACAGAGTTCATTCTGTCTGACAGACGACCGGCCTTGCTCATCCTTCTCCTTCCTTCCCCACATCCACTTTGTCTTCATAAAGGGTCTCCCTTCCACCCCTTCTTGTTGTCCCTGCCGCTGCCCTAACCCAGGCCTTGATCAGGTCTCCTCTGGACTTCTGGCTCCAGTCGGTCCAGGTCTTTCTGCATGCCCCCACCAAATTATTCCTCCACATGGCTTGTTCACTGTCTCACCCCTCACTACTCTCAACAACTATTTGCGGCTCCCACAAATAGACTTTCAGAATAAAGTCTAAAGGTGATAGACATTCAAGCCCTTCACCAACTGGTCTGCTATTCCCTAACTCAGCCCCCCAGGCCACTCAGCTGTCTCCTCACAGGTCCCCTGTGCTGGGCCTTCTGTCCATCCACTCACACCCCACCTTTTTGTCAAGGCCCAGTCCCAGTGCTTCCCGTTGTCTGGCATCCCAGTGACCTTTCTCAGAATCTCATGCACTTCCTGTCTGCTTTACAGTCACTGGTTTGGGACATCTTAGAGTGGCCATACCTTTTGGTTTAATTTTGTGAATATTTGCGCCCAACATCCCCGGTGAAAGTACAGGCTCCTTGAGGGCAGAGACCATCTGTCTCTTCTACCTCTGCCCCATGAAAACCTAGGCAGTCAGTGTTTTAGTGACAGTTCCAACGCCATTCAGCCATTTTTGCTGTCTGTGAACTCTATCCCAGGCAAACCAGAGTCCTTGTAATTCCCCAAATGAGCCATTTTTCCTCTCATTTCCAGATACTCGTACGAGATGTTCCTTATGCCTGGAACTGTTAACCGCCCATGCTGTCCCTTCCTCCAGCTCCAGTTTTCCTGGAAAGGTACACGGACTCAGCTTAGATGTCTCTCCTTCCAGAAAGTCATCCCTCATCCTAGAAGACCAGATGAGGGTTGATTCACCCAGCAGCTATGTTAACTCCAGTGTGGTTGTCGTGCTGTGTGTTACTTAGGACTCTGGGTATATGTAATGGAAAGCCAACTCAAACTGGGGGGGGGGGGTAAAGAGGGAATTTATCATCCTGGGTTAACTGCAATGGCCTGGCAGAGCTAGACTCAAAGTAAACGGTCAGTTTACATTCTCTCTGTGTCTCTCCTTATTTTCTTTCTCTTTTTCTCTATCTACTGACTCTGCTTCACCCTGTGTGGGCCTCATCCTCTATGCAGCAGAAAGTAGGGGGGTGAGTGTGTGGGTGAGGGAGAGCCTGACTGTGGAGGATACTGGGTTTACATCATTCCATGACCTCAGAGGAAGCAGAGCTGCTTTCTCCTGGCAGCCACATATTAAACCCCAGGGAATTATTCCCGTTGGCCTGGCTTGGGTTGACGTGTTTATTCCCCAGATAATCACTATGGCCACAGGCACATACCACCTGCCCCCAGCTTCCCATGGTGTTGTAGGATGGAGGAGAATTGCTCTGACTGGTGCTCTCTGCAGACCGCTTGAAATTGGAAAAGAGAACTTCCCCATGGGAAGGAGAAGAGTGTTACCAGGAGAAAAGGAAGGGAGGGATGCTGGATAGACAAAAACAGTATACGTTCACAACATAGCATGTGTCTGCCTCCTCTATCGACTGAAAGCTGCCTTAGGATGGTATTGTGCCTCAGCCACTAGCCATCCTCGGTACCTGGCACATGGACATACCCAATAGTGCTTGATAAATGTATGAATGAACGAATGTTGTGAGTGCCAATTACCTTGAGTTCTGGATAAGAAAACACAGTGTCATGTTCAAAAAGCTTAGATCTGCAGATGGTGGCCCTTGGCTGCTGCTTTGCTTTCCCGGCCAACCCAATAGTGGCTGCAAATGAGTTCTTGGAGGATCTATGTTGGCTGCTCAACAAATTCCTAAAGTGTCCAAAGAAGGCCCCAAACTTCGCTTAGATCTGGCAGCGTGTGAACTGAAGGTCAGCGACCTACACCTTCTCACACCTGAGTTCATTCAATGCTGTGATCATAAAAACATCCAGAGCAGCATGTTATCAAGGAAGAGGACAACAGGGGAGAAGCTTCAGGAAAATCAAGAAGACTTCTTCACTTCTCATCAGATGGGAGTAAAGAAAGCTAGTAAGTGAATTGCTTTATTTGACCATCCTGTTAAATATATGCACACCATTAAGAATAATTCCATTTAGTGATTATAATGCACGTGTCATATATCCCTGCTAGATGCAAACATTTCAAGGAGAAGAACCTTATCTTTATCTCCATGTAATCCCCACAATGATTGGCACAAAAAAAGACTCACAAAGAGAAGGCTGGAACTAAAGTACCCATCTGGAGTTTTTAGAAACCTAATTTTACAAACCTAGATCTGAAGAGATCTTAATTTTCAGAGACAGAACCATCATCTTGATTGATTCATTGCTTCCAAAAGAACTCCGTTTATAATGCTAAAGTCCTTTTATGTCTTTATAGGTTCTGTAATTAAGGTAAACAAACATGCTTTTATGATCTATTTTAAAATGTGGGTCTTACCCATTTTTCTATCATCTGCCAAAAGCCTGGAGTCTTTTTCTAAGATTAGATGCCATAATATAGCCATTGTGGGGATCATACCCAATGGTGCATCATTAAATAATTTTGCACAAGCACACACACACATACACACACACACACACACACACACACACACACACCTTTGAAAAATCAGTTCCTTTAGAATTCCTATTGATATGATAAAAGAAAGTCATATTCTTAGTCTTAGAATACTCACAGGGAATTTTGGGATAAACTTTAAAGTTTAATTCTTAAATTCATTACAATTTTTGATTTATCACTAAGTAAAGCTTGCTGTTAAATAACTGCTGATATTGTCATCTATTTTACAAAGCTTCTGTTAACATTATAACCTAAAATGGTAACTTTTTTAAAAGGTTTTAAGTAAGCTCTACCCAACATGGGGCTCAAACTCACAACCCTGAGATCAAAAGTCTCACGCTCCACTGAGCCAGCCAAGCACCCCTAAAATGATCCCTTTTTTTTATTAATACCATTGATATAATTAGCTATTGGCTATCTTTCTATCCGGTCTTCACATTATTCTCTCCCATGCTTCACAACTGTGATTCATGAACACATCTTGAGCACATTGCAGCCTTCTCAAGCACATCCCTAATCATGTACTCCTCCTCAAAATCTTTTGACTGAGCAAAATTCAAATACCTTAGCTGACATTCCAGAACTTTCACAAGGATCCATCCCCCTTGCTAACAGACTTGATACAACATGGACATTTTGTGCTTACCTTGCCTACCTACCCACCAAACACTGCACACAGCAGCCTCCCTCCTCTTAACCTCTCTTCTCCATCAGTCTAACTCCTATTCTTTCTTCAAAAGTCAGAGTACAGTAGCCCCCTTATCCTTGGGGGGATACATTCCAAGACTCCCAGTGGATGCCTGAAACCACAGATGGTACCAAACCCGACATGTACTTTTTTTTCCTATACATACATACCTATGATGAAGTTCATTTATAATTTAGGCACAGTAAGAGATGAACAACTCCAAGAATAAAATACAATTGTAACAATATACTGCTTACAAATTTTGTGAATATGGTCTCAAAATATCTTATTGTAACGTACTTACTCTTCTTGTGATGATGTGAGGTGATTAAATGCCCAGGTGATGAGATGAAGCAAAGTGAATGACGTAGCATGTGACACAGCGTTAGGCTACTGTTGACCTAAGGAGGGTCATCTGTTTGCGGACAGTGGTTCGCATCGGGTGACTAAAACTGTGGAAAGTGCATTTTCAGATAAGGGAGGTTACTGTATGTTGTACAGGCTTGAGCTGCCTTCTGTGAGCGCCCCCTCCAGGCCTACAGAGAGTCCCTGCCCTATGAAATCAGGACCCAGGCAGGCTGGCCTCAGGTACTGACCTGTGACCTACTCTCTGTTGCCCTTAACTTTTTCTTCATATCTTTTCAACTTTGCTAGGTAATGAGTATATTGAGGAAAGGAATCTTACCTTTGTTTGCATTCCCTACACCACTTAGCTCAAGATTGTAGCAGTTTTTCCACATATATTTAACTTTTTTTTCAATTTCTGATCCTTTTCTCACATGTCCAAAGAACATTAGAAGGAACAGTCCTCTATCTTAAACCACTTCACTCTTCCCTCTCTATTTCAGGATAAGCTGGAGCTACTGAGACAGTGGACTAGAATGGAGTTTCAGTTAAGAAAGTTCTCTCCTGAGAATTGATTTCTTCATAGAGTGTTGGGTTCTGGGTGTATTTAGGGAAGGAGAGGACAGAATAGAAAAGGCAGCAGTCTCTAGATGGATCTTTCAGTGTTACTTGATGGTTTACTTTGAGGCGGTGTTATACCCAGGAGAGCAGACACATCCACACTCGGATGCAAGCGCAAAAGCACAGAGCTTTTGAACACGGAGCTCGGGTTCATGACGGTGTCCTGCGCGCAGTATCTGCCTCCCCTTCCTCCAAAGAGCCTAGGGAAATTGCAGAAAAGAAATGTTTTGAAATAATGAAACCAAACCTGTTCAAGAAGGGTGGGATGCCACATCAATGGGCTAGAAATGGAGGAATTCATGGAAGACAGAGCATGGGACAAGGGTGGCAGAGAAATGAAAAGTGAAGAAAACTGCAAGGAAGTCCTGGACAAGTTCCAAGTTCAGAGGCAACACATGCAGAGCTGGAGGGGGAGGGGGAGGTGGCGGGTGGGGAGTGAGAAATCATAAGAGCAATTAATTAAAAGAACTACATTTGGAACAGCTGAACCAATGAGGCAAAGCACTCCCCACACCCTATGCTTGCAGATCAGCTAACAATTAATCGCTTTTGCCTTCTGGGTGAAGCCTAGAGAATTATTCTCTAGAGAAGGGGAGTGATCTGCCTAGAGCGGGGTCCTTTATTGGGGCTGGGCACTGAAGGAGAAGCAGAGCAGAGCCAGAGACAATTCTGGACTTCTATAACAGCTGCCAGGGAGAAAACTGAAAAGCAAAACTGCTCTGCCTTGAGTAGGATGACCAGTCATCCCGGGTTGCCCAGAATGTTCCAGTTTATGTTGTAATCCCCACACAGTCACTAATAAGCAGTTTTCCTTATATGCTCAAAAAGTCTCAGTTTTTTGTCATTGGTGGATTTTTGTTTGTTTGTTTCTTGCAGGGAAAGGCTTGTTTTATTTACAAAGTGGGGGAGGTGAAAGCAACTAAAAAACAGAACTTTGGACCCATGAACGTCAAGTTTCAGAGGAAGTGGGTAGGGGAAAGACCCAGATTTGAAGGAGACAGTGGCCAGAGGCAGGATCAAGGGGAAGAAGCTGAGAGTATATGAGCGCCGGTGTGGGGTTTTCTGCAGACCCCAGCTGAAAGCGAAGCCTGGTCCAGGAGGCTCCTGCTGTTTTAAAACGTAGGTTTTATTCTTATTTGGTATGATGAGACCCACAAATCAGGAAATGGCTGGATTCAGGGTCCTTGGCTTCTCCTGCTCACACTCCTGGGAGATCCAGAGAGTTCAGGTTCCAGAATTTCTGCAGCATCACATCCTTGTTGGGGCCCCTCAGAGCCAGGTCCAGCTGTTGGTATTCTTCTTGGGTGAAGTCCACAGCCACTTCCATGAGTGTTACCAATTCCATGGCTTCGTCATCCAGCGGTTGGACACCCATTCCTCCACTGCCCACGGTGGCTAGGGACAGGCAGCCAAGTTTGCCAAATGTCTCAGTCATTACTCAGTTTGAGTAATAAATTATATAGTCATCTTATCCATGAGTGAAATACACTGAAGCCATGTTTCTCAAACCAGAGCCCAGGAACCATGCATGAAGTCAGTCCTCCCCAGACTGGTCTGCCTATGCAAATCATCATCTGTGCAGAGGGCACAGATATCATTTGGGCAACACAAGACATGGATGTCATGGTATAAACATAAATGGAGGGACGCCTGGGTGACTCAGTCAGTTAAGCGTCTGTCTTCAGCTCAGGTCATGATCCCCGGGGTCCTGGGATCAAGTTCCCCATCTGGCTCCTTGCCCAGCAGGGAGCGTCCTTCTCCTCTGCCTGCCATTCCCCCAGCTTGTGCTCTCTCTCTCTCTCTCTGACAAACAAATACATAAAATCTTTTAAAAAAATGCAAATGTGGGTTCTGACCTTGCTTGACACACAAGATATTCCAGAGTGAGCAGTTGATATTTTAAAAGATTATCATTAAAATGAAAACCAAATTAGAAAATGATCTTAGAGGATTCACATGGACTTCTGAGAATATATAGAGAGAGACACATTCTAAGGATTATTAAATATTTAAGAAAATTATGAAAAAAAAGAGAGGGAGCAATTTACCTCACAGGGAACAGTGATTATGCAGAAAATAGAAGATCACTTTGTATAAAAATTCAGTTAGTTTCAGAAAAATTTCAAGAGGACAATGGATCCAATAACCAAAAGCAAGATACTGCTTTTCTTAAAGTACTCAGAGAACAAAATAAGAATTCTTGAAAAAGAAAAAACATAATGTCTAAATCAGAAATTCAGTGGGTAATCTACCTAATTGAATGTGTTGTTGATGACAAATGAAGATCTGGCAAACTCCAGGAAATCTCTCAAAATTGGCACAAAAAGACAAGATAGCAAATATGAGGAAAGGGAAGAAATTTAAGAGATTAGTAACTGGCTAATGGGAATTCTAGAAGCATAAGACAGAGACTACAGAAGGGAGGAAATAACCAAAGACATAATACAAGAAAAGTTTTCTGAAATGAAGAGAAGATGTGAGTCCTTAGATGTAAAAGACCCACTAAACAATGAGCAGTATGAATGAAAAAAAAAGAAAAACCTATTTTAAGATATATCCCAATGAAAACTCGGAAATCCAAGGATCAAGAGAAAATCTCAGATTTACAGAGAGAAAAAAATGGACTACTCACAACAGAATAAAGATAGGATTGACATGAGATTTCTCATTAAAGACTCTCAATGCTAGAAGGTAAATGCCTTCAAAGTTCTAAGAAAAATTATTTCAAACCTAGAGTTCTATCACCAAGCAAACTACAAATGTAGAATGGAGACAAAGTAAAGATTTGCAGAACTGCAGAGGCCACAAAGTTTGCCATCATGAATTCTACATGAAAAATAACTACGTAAGAAAAATAAACAAAAAAGAGTCAAAATAGAAAGCTACAAGAGATAAAGGAAGGAGTACAGTTAAGCTAGAAGAGATGAATAAAACTAAAAAGACACTTTGAAAGAATCCATCTGACCTTAAGACACTCAGAAAATTCTCTTTTGAGGGAAACAGGCCGGTGACCCAGAGTTAGTTTGCTTCTCTTTAGGTCTAACCACAGACTTCTCGGTTTGCAGTGAATAATATTTGCACAATCGTAGGACTGTTTTTGTTGGTTTTTAATTTTTTAATCAAATTACAAACTAAGTGCAGAACACATTATAATCACAAAACAAAATGCAAATATAAATTTAACAAGGCGAAAATGACATAATTAATCAAAATTGGGAGAAAAAAGAAGAGCTTCAAGAGTATAAGTAAACTAATCTAATTTTTCATAGCGGGAAATAAATAGAAGTCTAATTTCAATAAATCAAGAGGTAGAGTTGTGAATATATATTAATTAAAATTACAAAGATATTCTTTGTAATAACTAAATATAACTAACAAAATCTGAGAATGAGGTGGAGGAGAGGAAATGAGCAATGTTGCAGTTGTCCTAAATACTTCATGTTCCACATCAAGGAGTCAGTAGTTGGCACCCACAGTGACCAACCAATAGTAGAAATACACCATTTGGAGTTATCATGGTAGCTATAATAAAAGTTAAAGACGGAAAATTTTAACAGTGATTACCTAAGAGTGACTTGTTTTATATTACTCCACTTTTTATTATTCTTTACATGTGTTTGTATTACTTTTCTAATTTAAATTAACTAGTTTAAAAGCTCTGGATATATGCCCTTCAAAATCCACAGAGACCAAAAGAAAGTATCTCTTTGAAATACTGTTTTGACAAAGATTAGTCCATCCCTCAAATTGGAATTATTCACTTGAGCTAGAAGGAAAACTCATCACTGCCTGGGCAGCCTGCTCTCAGTGGGCTGTGTGGCAGAATGAAAGCATTTAGATGACCCAGACCCCTTTCTGTAGCCAGCTTACGTCCAACACACTTCCATATTAATGTAGTGACTGGGACAAACACCAGCCACAGGACAGTTCTCCTGGTGAGACTACCCCATCCGAAGGGTGTTGCATTCTTCTTGTGAAGGCGTTATAGCACTGGGGTAGATAGGGACAAGATAATTATCCCCACATTGCAGATGATCAGATCGGGGTTCTGAGAAATTGTGGGACTTGTCCAAGACTTAAAGCCTGGTACTCTTACTCCATCACACTCCCTCATCATCTCTCAGAGTAGAGGAAAGGACTTTTACAGTGCTCAAGGCAAGAAATGAAAAGGCTACAGCATCCATTGACTAGTGACAGGGAAGTCGGTGAGAAAGCCATCAACCTCCACCACCCATGTATCTCCAAACCATTACAAATTCTATTCACCAAAATTTGGAAGGGAACAACAAAATCATCCCCTTTCTCAGCCCAATAGCTTAATTGCAACAATGATTTCCAAAACCAAACCGTTCTTCTATAATTTAAAGTGAACTTAGACAAAGTATCTATGACACCCGTTTATTGTGCACTGAAATGAAAACATGTTTTTAGACATAACCAGTTTATAATTGTTCATTGACCAATTATGTAGTTGGTGCATTATCCAGACCTTTTGCAATTTGTTTTATTTAATGTGTTTAATTGTATTCTTGCTTTGTTACTCTTTCACCATTCCTACTTACCACGATCATCATTACTATTTGTCCCATTAAATTTTTTGACTGAAAAAATTTCAATAAGTTTTTGGTATTTTCTGGGAATTTCATCTCCCTACATTAGGAATCCCCCCACACGAGCAAAAGAAAGGATCAATGTTGGAAATATTCTAGTCTACTCTATTCACAGTCATATCAAATTTGAATAGCATTAACTTAACTTGAAAGTAAATCTTGATCCTTACCAAGGGAACTTTTTCTCTTTTGTGAGTGCGAGCAAGTTTTCTTTATTATTATTATTATAAAAGTTTTATAGTAAAAATGGTAGTAGAAATGGAAAGGTAGTACATATATTCTCTAAAACAGAACTAGTCTCTCTGAACAAACCAACCAAAAGTCTGCAATTGCTGAATAGACAAGATTTATCAAAAAAATAAATATATAATAATATATAATAATATATAAACTATATATAATATATAATATATAATAATATATAAACTAAATATATAATAATATATAAACTAAATATATAATAATATATAAACTAAATATATAATAATATATAAACTAAATATATAATATATATAAACTAAATATATAATAATATATAAACTAAAAATAATAATAAATAATAAACTAATAAACTAATAATAAACTAATAATAAAACTAATAATAAACTAATAATAAACTAAAAATAAACTAATCAGCCAGAGCTTGGAAGGTCATTTTCTGACCCAAGCCTCAGCCATTCCTACTTCCCTTACGCCTGGGGGAGAATTGTTGGCTTCACAGTGGAATAGCTGAGGGGTCACGGCGAAATGGACTTTGCCTTCCTTTACAGTTCTGCACCACTTGACAAAATGGAACAGACTGTGGAAGTTTTAAAGCTAAGGAAAGAATAGGAGCTGAGATGCCTAATGGTAAAGCTGACATGGGAAGGGGGTGGAAGAAAGTACAAGCTTCCCTTGGCTTGAGCATGGCTGAGTCTTGAGTTGGGCTTTGCTAAGACTAAGGGCTCACAAACAAGAAAGCCAAGGGCTCCCAGAAGGCATGTTCTTCCCCCTCAGAGCTCTCCTCTCACACCCCAGCGCTCCTCCTCCATCACTGAACCTAAAATTTCAATCCTCAGGAAAGAGCTTTGCGCTTTACTGGGGGCTCCTTCTAAATGCAGAGATCCCCAAAGCCCTAACAGATGGGACCGGTGTCCATAGCCTCTGGGATGAGTTTATCAGGTTGTCTTCTCCAAAATAAATTGCAGAAGGAAATGGGCTGGACAGGGAGAGGGGAAAGTTTGAGGACTGATGAAATTGCAGGGCTGTGTCTGGAACTTAAGGACCTGCCCAGGAAAGGGAAGCAGAAGGAGACGGACATTTACTGAATCATTACGTCTCCCCGGCATTATGTGATGTACTTTACATACAGCTCTCCCAGCCGCCCCATGAGCAGAGATTATGGTTTCCATTGTCCAGGTAAGAAAATAAAGGCTCAGAGAGGTTTTGTAACCTGCCTATTTCAATGATCTATTACAGTGTAACAAACTACCCCAAAAGTTACTGGCTTAAAGCAATAATTTATTATTTCTCACAATTTTGTGGGTTGACTAGGGCTCCACTAGACCATTGTCCTGACGGTCTCACTTGGGTCTCAGATGGCAGATAAGGCTGGAACATCCAAAATGCCTCCGTTCCATCACTGGTGCCTTGCTGGGAATGGCCACAAGCACAGGCCCAGCTAAGATGCGGGGAAGACCAGGTCTCCCTCTTGCCAGGTAATTTTAGGGCCTGTCTCTCTTTGCATGATCTCCCCAGCAGGAAAGCCAGACTTCTTACATGATGGCACAGGGCTTCGAAGAGGAGGGAGCAGAAGCTGCCAGTTCTCTTGAAGGCTAGGCTCAGAAGTGGCACAGCGTCATGTCCACCATCTTCCATTGGTCAAAGCCAGTCACAAGACGAGCCTAGACACAGCACCGCCTCTCGAAAAAGAGGCTGACAGGGAATTTGCAACCATGTTTAATCTACCATGTTGTGCAAGGTCACCTGGGGGCAGCAGACCCAGAATATCTGACCAGCCTCGGTACTCCTGCACTGGTCGGGTGTGGGATGGGCTTAGTGCTATGCTGAGGACTCAGGGCTGTAAAGGAGTTGGAAGGTGGGGAGGGACAGAGGGACACAGGCAAGGACAACGATGAACAGCCGGGAGAGGAACAGCTCCCTAATCTAAGGCTAAGAATCCATTCTGGCCTGAATTGATGAATAAAGTGTTAGCCATCTGGGCCAAGGCTTCAGAACAGACTCAGATCTCCAGGGAAGACTGTCGAATCACCGGCACATCAGGCAAGCATTTTCAGTAAATGGAAAGTCCGGTTTCCTTCTCTAGCTGAGGAGCCGTCAATGGCAGGCCAGGCAGAAAGGTGTGCAAATGGGTCTGATTCTATTCTGTGGGTGCTGAAACACTGAACACATCCTACCATCACACTCATTCGCCTTATACCTTCAGGGCGATCCTTTGCTATCTTCAGCTCACTCACTCATTCATTCACACGACAGATTATTATTATCATCCACTAGGAGTCAATCACCGTTCTGCGTGTGGGCTGGGGACACAGCCATGAGCAGGAGAGAAAGTCCCGACCTCCACGGAGCTCACCATTTTTAGTGAAAGTGATAGGACCACGCACAATATAAGTAAATCATATCCTGTTTCAGACGGAGATACAAATGGAGCTAGAAACTGTCATCAGGTGGGGGTAGGTGGCAATTTTTTTTAAAGCAGAGAAGTCCGAGGAGGCCTCAGAGAAAGTGACGTTTGAACAAAGATGGGAAGAAGGTAAGAGAGTGAGCTCTGCTTATATCTGCAAGAAGAGCATCCCAGAGAGAGGGCGGCAGGTGGGGGGGTGGGGCAGGGGCAAACCCCTGAGTTAGCCATGCCTGGCCTACTACTGTGTTGAGGACAGGTAGCAAGGGTAGAGACATTCATTCTTTGATGCATTAACGTAACCGTATTTATGAAATACCTACTGCTCGCCAGCATTGCACTCGGCACTGGGTGTACACAGATACATAGGTCGCTGCCCTCAAGGAGCTGACACTCCAGAAGGGGGGGGGAACAGGCAAATGAAACCCCGACATGGCATTTAGAAACGTGAGGATGGGGTAAACAGTGGTTCAGCAGGCAAGCTGCTCAGCAGAACTGAAAATGTCGGTTCTCAGTCCATCTGTTGATGGATCAGAGAGACAAGGGTTGTGTTTTGTACTAGAAATAGAATCTGCCCATATCCTCAAATATTACAGTATCATAATTTTTATTAAATGCAAATTTTATTATTTCACTTTAAAGCAAAAGTACTGGGTAAACTGCATAATATAATCACCATATGACTATCACTTTGAATTAGTATTGCAGATACTTCTAACTACTTAATTATTTATTTTTAAAATATATTCCAATATTTTAATTATGTTCAGTTAAGTGTACTTGAATATTTGCGGCACTCTGCATTATTTATATTAGAGAAAAAGCAGCCTAAATCAACTTGCTCTGGCATTCCATAATTTGTGCTTGCACATCTCTAAAATAGATTTATATATCGCTATCAAATGGTTATTCCGGATACGCTATGATTTTAAATTTTTATCTGAATTTTATTTTAATGTACCACAAAAATAAAATTTATTGGTTTCTTTATACTAGTAAGTGTCTTATCTGATTATTCATATTCAATATTTGTGGAATACTAACTAGGGCTGCTCTCTCTTCAATTAATACAAATGCGTAGATTTCAAGTCCCGCACCCTAACCCCCAGCCCACTCCACCCCTGGCCGCAGTCCTAGAAATAGTCCAGATTTGAATGAATCAAATTCTCTAGCGGCTCCAGGGTAAAGAGTAAGGGAAACTGGATCAACTGAGAACAACACCATTACAAACAGGGAGGGGGAGAAATTAGAAGCCCCCAGGGAATTTACTATGTGGCACCGAGGAGCATAGCATATTACTGCTTATGAGGAAGAAACCGGATGGGGAAGCTTCCACAGAGTCGGGCTCTGCTATAACTGGCCTGAAAAATAATGAGAGCTGCTTTGTTCTTTGGTATCTGTCCAATGCCTCTCCTCGTTTCTAAATTCATTTAAGAGTGATTTCTGTACAGAGGATAAAAAATATTAAAGTTACAGTATTTCAATAACCCTCTTTATGTCATACAAATCCAACGGACAGACGCCCACTAAAGAGATTACAGTTTGAATACTTAATCCCAATTTGGATGCTTTTAAACAAGGCAAACCTGGCCTTAAATGCAATGCGTGCAATTTAGCTAAGTATAAAATATTAATGCACAAACATGACTATAAATACAGCCAGAGAATCTGGCAGGTGGAAGCCACCAACACCCACCTCCACACATCATTCTCCCCAATCAAGGCCTGGGTGAATAATGAACATGCCATTGCCGGGTCAAACGTGCAGGTGGCTCGTGACAGACCATCTCAAAGCTTGGGTAGGGAGAGCTGCTTAGAATGACAGTCACTTCAAAAACTAGGGCTAGGGGCACCTGGGTGGCACAGCGGTGAAGCTTCTGCCTTCCGCTTAGGGCGTGATCCCGGCGTTCTGGGATCGAGCCCCACATCAGGTTCCTCTGCTATGAGCCTGCCTCTTCCTCTCCCACTCCCCCTGCTTGTGTTCCCTTTCTCGCTGGCTGTCTCTATCTCTGTCGAATAAATAAATAAAATCTTAAAAAAAAAAAAAAAAACTAGGGCTAGGTTAGAAGTAGCTTTACTCCAACAGGGTTTGGACTCTCCATCTCTCCTGCTTTCTTCAGATTGTCTCTGAAAAAGAACCAGTAGAGTCTCCAGGCTCAGAGATGTGGTTTGTACCCAGGGCAACGTTATTACAAGCAGGGGCTCAGGAGCCATGTTGCCTGGGTTCAACTCTCTCCTCCACCAATTGTTAGCTGAGCCATGTTAGGTAAATTGCTTAATTTCTCAGTACCTCAGTTTCCTCATGTGACTGAGAAGTCATTAAAGTTGTCAGTGTAGAGTCATAATAGGAGTCATGATTAAAGTCATTTTGAGAATTCAGTTAGAACCAGTAAATGAATTCAGTAAAGTCTCAGGATACAAAACTAACATACAGAAATCGGTTGTGTTGCTATACACTAATAATGATCTATCAGAAAGAGGAATGAAGAAAAAAACCCCATTTGCAATTGCATCAAAAAGAAGAAAACACCTAGGAATAAATTTAACAAAGGAGGCGACAGATCTGGACTCTAAAAACTGTAAGACATTGATGAAAGAAATTAAAGATGACACAAAAAAATGAAAAGATATTCCATCCTCATTGATTGAAAGAATTAATATTACTAAAATGTCCATACTACCCGACGCAATCTACAGATTCAATGCATTCCCTATCAAAATACCAATAGCATTTTTCACACAACTAGAAGAAAAAAAGTCTAAAATTTGTAGCAAATTCTAGCAAAAAAGCAAAATAAAGATCCTGAATAACCAAAGCAATCTTGAGAAAGCAGAACAAAGCTGGAGGTATCACACTCCCTGATTTCAAACTGTACGACCAAACTTTAGTAATCAAACAGGATGGTGCTGGTACAAAAATAGACACATGGATCAATGGAACAGAGTAGAAAGCCTGGGAATAAGCTCATGCTTATATGGTCAATTACTCTATGACAAAGGAGGGAAGAATATACAATAGGGAAAAGACATGGTCTTCAATAAAGGATTTTGAGAAAACTGGTCAGCCACATACAAAAAAAAAAAAAAAAAGAAAGAAAGAAACTGGACCACTGTCTTATCCCATATACCAAAATTATTCAAAATGGATTAAAGACTAGAATATAAGACCTGAAAACATAAAACTCCTAAAAGAAAACATAGGCAGTAAGCTCTTTGGCATTGGTCTTAGCAATATTTTGGGGGGATCAGTATCCCCAGACGAGAGCTACAAAAGCCAAAATAAACAAATGGGACTACATGCAACTAAAAAAAGTTTTTACATACTGAAGGAAACTATCAAGAAAGCAAAAAGACCATCTACAGAATGGGAGAAGGTATTTGCAAATCATACATCTGATAAGGGGTAAATAACCAAAATATATAAGGAACTTACACGCTTTAATATCAGAAAAGCACACAATCTGATTTAAAAATGGGCAGATGACTTGAATACACGTTTTTCCAAAGAAGGCATACAGATGGCCAATAGGTGCATGGAAAGATGCTCAATGGCACTCATCATCAGAGAAATGCAAATCAAAACTACAATGACTTATTTACTCACACCCGTCAGAATGGCTAAAGTCAAAAACACAAGAAAAGTAAGTGAATTGGGGCAACCCTGTTGAGACCCCTCTCACTCTTGAGAACTTTTTCTGTATCTTCACTTAATAAATTTCTATTGCTTTACTCACTTTCCATTGTCCGCGAGGTTCGTTCTTCGACTCAGTGAGACAAGAACCTCTCTCTCCCACTTCATTTTGGTGCTGAAACCCGGGATCACTTCCATCGACGGGTAGGGGATAACTCCTACGGGGATCCTGAGATGGGAAACAAACCATTCTCCGCAGGGACTCCTCTGGCTGGAGTACTGCAAAATTGATTTGCTGCCCATCATGACCCCCCGGACATACCACAAGCCGCTGGACCCACCCCTGGATAGATTCTAACTGCCGCACAGCTGGCAGCCCCATTTCGGCAGGGAGCAGCCAGAGTGGTCATCGACCCATTCCCTAACACGCAGTTAGGGTTACTATTCCAGGAGGAGGAATGGGTAAAGGAAGGACGGGCTAGGTAGGGAGAGATAGATAGGGGGCTACATGATCAGGCTCACAGAAATCCCAAAAATGTGGAAGTGTGGGGAAACCAGAGATAAGGGGACATCGGACTACCCCGCCCTAGGTCTGCGGGGTGTAGGACTTTATGAAAAGCACCTGTGACCAACAAAGAATAACCAAATCCTAAAAAGGAAGTAAGCCATTGAAGGTGTTACCAATAGAGATGTTAAAAGGATTTAAGTTCCCAGGTTAGCTTTCTATAAAAGACCAAACCTAAAGGCCCTCCTTGGCAACCCTTTTAGGACCCTTCTCACTCTCTTGAGGGATTTTCTGTATCTTCACTTAATAAACTTTTATTTCTTTACTCAAAAATAAATAAATAAATAAATAAATAAAAATAAACTAAATAAATTGATTAATTAGGGAAAAAACACAAGAAACAACAAGTGTTGGCAATGACGTAAAAAAAAAAAAAAGGAACACTTGTGCACTGTTGGTGGGAATGCAAGCTGGTGCAGCCACTGTGGAAAACAGTATGGAGGTTCCTCAAAAAATTAAAACTAGAACTACCATATAATCTAGCAATTCTACTTTCGGGTATTTATTCAAAGAAAACAAAAATTCCAATTCAAAGAGACTATGTACTCCTATGTTCACTATGAAGCATTATTTACAACAGCATATATGGAGGGAACCGAAGTGTCCATCAATAGATGAATGAATAAAAATGTGAGATATGTATGGATATAGATAGATATAGATACAGCTATAATGGAATACTGGTC
Source organism: Ailuropoda melanoleuca (assembly GCF_002007445.2). NCBI lineage: Eukaryota > Metazoa > Chordata > Mammalia > Carnivora > Ursidae > Ailuropoda > Ailuropoda melanoleuca. The sequence continues at coordinate 57,777,533 of NC_048219.1, read as the reverse complement.
AGCCATAAAAAAGAATGAGCTCTTGCCATTTGCAACAACATGAATGGACCTAGAAAGTATTATGCTCTGTGAAATAAGTCAGACAGAGAAACACAAATATTGTATTTCACTGATATGTGGAATCTAAAAAAACAAAACAAATGAACAAACAAAACAGAAACACCCACCGATAAAAGGAAACAAACTGTTGGTGACCAGAGAGAGGAGGGGTCAGGAGGTGGGTGAAATAGGTAAAGGGGATTGAGAGATACAAATTTCTAGTTATAAAGTAAATAGTCATGGGGATATAACATACAGCATAGAAAATACAGCCAATAAAATTTAATAATTTTGTATGGTGAAAAATGATAACTAGAATTACCATGGGGATCACTTTGTAATATTTAAAAATACCTACTCACAGGGCACCTGGGTGGCTCAGTCGGTTAAGCATCCAATTCTTGGTTTCGGCTCAGATCCTGAGGTCAGGGTCCTGAGATCCAGCTGGGTGTTGGGCTCCCAGCTCAGTGAGGAGTCTGCTTCCCCTCTTCCTCTGCCCCTTCCCTTGCTCATGCACTCTCTCTCCCTGAAAATAAATAAATGAATCTTTGATATACACCTATGATATACATCTGAAACTAATAGGATACTGTATGTCAATGATACTTCAATAAAGAAAAAAAGCAAGCGAGCTCAGTAAATATGTGTTGGGTGGATACACTCCCAGGCTACTAACTCTTGAGAATGTCTGCTGCCGAGCGGCCACCGTATGAGTGAAATGCGCTTGGCTACTTTTAGCGCTGACCTTGCACATATTTTGGTGAATAAAATCTTGCTGGAGAAGATCCAGAAAGAAGGCATGGAAGACAAAGGGAAGAAGGGAGCAGAAAGAGGAGAGGGAAGGAGCACGGCCTCCTGTCCTTGAGGAAGCTAGCAGCAATAGTGGTAGTATTGTGATACAAAGTGGGGGCTGAAATAACATCCTATTCTTTGCCTAACTCAGGATCAAAGCTTATTTGCATTTTACACTGAAAATGGCAATAAAATTATAAATTTCACATTTTAAAATGTCTTGTTATAAGAACTTCACAATAATAAACACTTCTCATCCGTAAGTGGAAATAAAACCCTCACAAGAACTAGACATGCTAGTTAAAGAACTCTCGAGGGTTTTGTTTCTTCCTCTGGAAACCTCAGTAATTTCATCAAAAATTGGCCCTATTAAAATATCACAGTCTTATCTTCACAACAATAAAATTCATTCCTTCTACTTTGAGGTCCTCCTCTAACTCTGACAGCGGCCAGGTAAAGCTCAGAGATGTGGAGATGTGTCTGGCTCTTCCCTCTCCTCCCTGCAACGAAATAATCACACAACCCATTGTTACATGGGAAGACAAGACCGCTAAATTCTCTCCCAATTCTATGCTTCTCTCTTTGACAAGTTTCCTTAATTTAAAACAGAGATCATCTCTTCTTGGTAGGTTGTCACAAAGATAAGGTAACAAAAGAAATATCCTGATGAAGTAATTAGTACCTAATATTGATATTGACACTTTTGGTGTCATTACCATTATTGGTATTTTTACTAAGCAGAGAACTGATTTTGAAGAACTCCTTTAACCTCTCTTGCTCTCTTTTTCCGTATCCTTACAGCCAGAGTCGGGACCGGATTCTCTTTAAGGTCATTTCTGGCTGTAAAACTGGTATCTTCATAAGGTGCTTTCTATTTAATAAAGCACCTCTGTGTACATTTCTCATTCATTCTTCACTACCCTTTGGGGACAGGTGGTATTGTTTCCCATTTTAAAGTTAGGAAGTAGAGACTAAAAACAGCTAAGGAAATGGTCCAAAATAACTTATGCCAATTGGTAGAAAAGTCAGGATTCAAACCTTGGTTTTCTGACACCCAAACCATGTTCTTCTCAAGCACAGCACTGCTTCTCTTCCTGAAGCTGCGTGCACCTGTCCTGGGGATTTGCATTCCTTATGTCATATCACTGATCAGACCCTGGTTCATTTGATCGTGTCTTTACTCATTCAACAAATACTTATTTAATGCCAGGCACAGAGACATATACGGAGAATACAATGGTGAGAAAAAAAATATATATTCCTTCCCTCGGGGAGTTCATAGTCCAGTAAGGGAAGCAGACATGAATTAGATAATCATGGAAATAAATGTTAGATTAAAACCATAGAAACAAGATGCATTTAGGAGTCTGAAAACATATAATAACAAGATTTGGCCTAAATGAGAGAAGTCAGTGAATGCTTCCCTGAGGAAGTGGCTATTGAGTGAGTCCCAAAGGATGAAGGGTGGTGAGAAGAGTCTGCCAGACAGAATGAACAGCATATACAAAGGCCCTGGGCTAGAAGGCAGCATGGCCCATTCAAAAGACTCAGAGAAGACCATTGCAGGGAAAACTATGAGCAGGAGGGGCAAAGTGATTCAAAATTTTGCTAGACAGATAGACGAAAGCCAGTCCAATAAGGTATGAAAAATTTTAATTTTGCCAAGATCATTCCAGCTGCAGTGTCTGAAAGGTGGGTGGGGCAGGGCAAGAGTGGACGGACATGGACTGGTGAGGAAGCTGTTGCAGCGTCTAGGTGAGAGCTAAACCAACAGGATACAAGGGTGGATTAGATGTGGGATTATTTTGACAGGCTCCCAACTGTTCTTCCTACACCTACTCTTTCTAGTCTGTGAGCTAAGCTATGTGTCACTGCAAGACAATCCATCCTTCCATACTGTTTTTCCTCCATCGAATACCCATTATCCGTTTTCTATACTTGGCTTTTTTTTTTCCCTGTTACCTACAATTCCCTCCTTTCCATTCTCCATGTATATACATACAAATAATATCCACTCCTCAGTGTTCCACTTTAATCTTTCCTCATTCAAAAGTAATCACCAAATGTTTATTGAACACCTACTATATTCCAGGCACGTTGTAAGCGGTAGAATACGATGATGAGTAAAAAAAATTTCCTGACCTCATAGAATCTGTGTTCTAGATTTCTTTGTGTTCTCTTCTGAACACATACATATGGGTCATATCTCACAAGTTGGTGTTGTCTTATTTTTTTCTATTTGTCTCAGTCTTAATCTTGCCTCCTCAAATAAAATTAACCTACTCTTTGAAAGGAGAGACCAACATCTTAGTTGCTTCCCAAATTCTCTCACCACCACCTGTAACATACTAAGAATATGAATGCTTAATGTTTAAATGTTCAATGTTTAAAAGACTGTTAGTGTTTAAATGACTTAAAAAAAGATGGGTTGGGGGCACCTGGGTGACTCAACCAGTTGAGCATCAGACTCTTGATCTCCACTGAGGTCTTGATCTCAAGGTTGTGAGTTCAAGCCCCACCCTGGACATGGAGTCTACTTTAAAAAAAAAAAAAAAGATTGACTGAATGTTAAAAACCTTGTATTTTTAGAATCACAAACAAAGTGCTTTCACATTTACTATAGCATTAGGACATCTCCAAATTATAAAGCACTATTAGAAATGTGTTGTTATTATTAATGTTAATATTATTACTACTATTATAGTTCACAATGTCTACTGACTAGACAGTAAGTCTATTCCCAGTCCTGGTTCTGACAGGTTGTAAACGACGATTATTTTATAATTGGGAATCTACATGTAAGATAATATTTCTTTGTGAGAAAATCTAGTTTCTGAAGAGCAATGGACATCCACTGATAGTAATCTAAAATAACACAGACATCAAAGGTAAATAAATCCTCATTTATTTCTCTGGCAGTTTACAAGGAGACAAAATTCCAGAGACGTCCCAATAGATGGCTCCATCTCTCTTTTAATTATAGCCCTTCTCTTGTTGAAACTGTAATTGTCACGGGTTGAGAGATTGCCCAACCCAGTTCTAAGCACGCTGCAATCAGATGGCCCAGAGTCAGAAGGCTTTGTGATATCCCATCTGAAACTGGTAATCTACCCTTATTCCCCCAACCTCCAGAGAATAAAGATTAAGACAGCCACCTTTGAGATTACACTTTGTGGAAGCCTATAGAATAACAGATTTGGGAAGGAAATCAAAATATAATTTGTTGACAAAGACATATTTTCCCCTTTAGAAACGAGCATTGAAATTCAGTGTGTCAATAAAGCCTTTACATTTTCTTCCAGCATAACTAACATCTCCCACTGACCTAATTGAGGGCTTTGCATGGATCTTTAAGTGAGAGAAGAAAAAGCTCTAGGAATATCAGATACCCACAGATACCACACTTCATATAAACAACTAAGCAACATATGCCTTAAGTGGCATATTGCTTCATATTTTTCTAGAGAAATATTAAGAGGTGATTATCAAGGACTTAAAAAGCAACACAAAGAACCACATTAAAATTATAAGGACCCCAAAATCCTATGAAAGTTAATTTTAGAGGCACATGTTTTATTAAAATCTACTGTGGCATGTGGTTAAAAAGTCATTTTAAAATAGTGTTTAATGGGGTGCCTGGGTGGCTCAGTCAGTTAAGCATCTGCTTTCAGCTCAGGTCATTATCCCAAGGGTCCTGGGATCAAGCCCCGCATCAGGCTCCCTGCTAAGTCAGGAGTCTGTTTCTCCCTCTCCTTCTGCCACCCTGCCCCATTTTTGCTCTCTCTTTCTCTCTCAAATAAATAAATAACAAATAAATAAATAATATTTTTTTAAAAATGTGTTTAATATGTGTAATTTGACCATTTAAGCTCATTTCCAGTTTGGAATTTAAAATACTCTCTGGTTGTGTAATTATCATCCCACATTCAGAATCTCCCTGGCTATCGATGTTTGGTCCAGAGGTAGACATTTGACCCCAGCTGAGACAACCAGATTCTCTACTGAGGATTTGGAGTCGAAACCAAGGGAACATTTATTGGACTCTATAGGTGCCTGCATATATAGCATCTCTTCATGTGATCTGAGAAACAGAGAAACCCACAGAGAGGAGTGGATGGAGGGAGGGGAAGAAAGAAGGAGGAGAAGGAACAGGCGAATAAACAGCAGAAATGAGAAATGAAGAGATGCCTGATTTCTTTTAAGTATCTAGTTCCGTTCTGGTCCAAGAGTCTGGCTGCATTCTCACCCTTGGGTTCCACGAGACATCCCGGATGCTCACAATTCTCTCCTTTTTTGCAGAACCAAGTTCAAGTTTATTTTTTTTGCTTGCAAGCAAGGAGTTCTATTCAAACACCCTTTAAAACAATCAAATGCAGTTTGGTCTAGAAGCCCATGCATTCATTGGTTCCACAATCATTTCTAAACCAGACCTTGAAAACACAGACATGAATTAGTCACATCCAAAAATTTCATGTTCCATTGGGAAGGTAGAGAAATACATTTGAAAAAAACAAATACACAATGTGGGTATGGATTTGCTGATCAAGGACTGTATTGTGAAAGCTGGGTTTCAAAGGAAGGGGCAGTGAATGTGACCTGGGGAAACCAGGAAGGCCACCCCAAGAAGGTGATGCTGATAGGAAATCTTGTAGGATGACTAGTACAGTTGAGGGAAAAGTGTATCCCACAAAAGGAAGAGCATGCAAACAAGAGAGGATGGAAAAGTCTGGTGTGTCTGGGGAGTTATGAAGGGTCCCTTATGCTGCAGCACCTGGTTCAATGAGGGAAAGAGGCAACGAGACAGGAGTGGAGAGACAATGAGGGCAGCGTGGCGTTCAATATGATGAGTGTTGGCTCAGGGCTGGGTTCTCACAGGCCCGGTGGCCCCCTTACCCCCTCCTGTTCCTGAGGATGAGGAGATGGCACTTGCCTCTCTTTTCAGATCGGAAAAATGAGGCACTTAACAGAACTGCAGGACTTGCTCTTGAGATCATCTGGGAACTTCGGACACAGAGTCCCGTGACCGCCACCGGTTCTCACAGCCGTGCAAAGCCTCAAAAGAGGGCATGCCTGAAAAAGCAACCCCCAGATTGGGTTGGTTGACTATAGGTACAGACTTACTTAAAACTACATCAGGAGATGTCCTGGACAATAGAGGAGTCCTTTTGGACATTTCAATACATGTTTGGGTTGTTTTCTTCTTCTTCTTCCATTATATCTGTGCTAAAAGGACTACTGGAAAAGAAAAACGGGGAAATGCTTTGGGAGAAGGATTCAATATGACAAAGAGGACCCCAAAATATCATGGGGCTGAAATCAGAGAGAAAGAACAACAAATACAAAGACAGTAGAAATGTAGATAATAATCAAAGCAAAGTTTTAAAAAAAAGGAGGTAGGTGTGTGTGTATTTGTTCAGGGGGAGCAAATACCGAATTTTGAAGAAAAAAGTTATACTAGCATTAAATGAGATAGGATCAGAGACAGCCAAAGCAAGATGTAAAAATAAAACCAATTTTCCTAGTTCAACTTTCCACTCAAAGGTTTAGTGAAAAAAATACTTTCAGGAGAGAACAGCAGGTGGGACTAAGTTTCCATTCTTAACTATCCCAAAACAATTATTGATAATTGCTTGTCCTGAATTAAATTATTTCATCCTAGAGAACCAGATGGTCCAAGCTAGTCTTTTATTTGGGGGATTTAGTGAAGTTCAAACAAACTTTGCCACCACACAAAAGTTTAATAAAGTCAGAAGGAACGACTAGTACTTTCTCGCAAGCTGTCTTAGGACCTCTAATCCAACAGCTCTGGCAGGCTGGCCTGGGTGCCTGGCCTGCTGTCTTTTTATGTTGGTCCTTGATTGCAAAATCACTCCAGCTGTTGAAGGACTTATTAACCCTTTCTCATTAGAACAGCACAAGAGAAACAGAGCATCCATCTGGACCCGCTCAGCGCCGGGCCAACAGAATCCAATCTTAGAAAGGTGTTCTGCTTGCGGAAATGCTCAGTACGATTCCTCAAACCCACCAGCCAAGACAGTTCCCGCCTCCTAAGGTCCTTCTCAAACTTTATTGTGCGTGCGGGTCACCTGGGGATCTTCTTAAACTATAGAGCTGATCCGTGGGTCTGGAGCGGGGCCTGCGCCTCTCCATTTCTAACGAATGTTCCCAAGACCTTGATGCTGTAGACCAGACTTTGCAAAGGGAGGTCGTAGAGGGTTCCCAAAGGTAAGCATCTGAGCAATCGTGAAAGAAACCTAAAATATGCATCAGGTTCGATCAGGGGAGTCCAGAGCAGAAATGACCATAAGACATAAGAACTTCTGTAAAGCTTTCATATCAGCTCCGGCAACAATATCCCCAAAACAGTGACTTTCACAATGTGCCAGCTGGAGGTTGAGATAATCACAGGACTTCAGACATGGACTTTATTGCCAGGGCAGATAATCATACCAAAAAGGGGAAGAGAGCCAGAAGGCATTCAAATCTCTGGACAAATATGACTTGCAATTTATTATCATGTGAAAAAGCATAAGCGCCAGCAGCATCGTGATTTTTTTTTCAGGATACAGAGAAATTGATAACATCAGAGTTGAGCTATCTGCTGCCAGGGTCCCCTCCTGGTGCTGTCCCATCCACTGCAGACCTGGAGGGCCTTACTCATCTTCATCCGTCAAGGGGGTCATGTGTGATTACACAAGCTAGATAGAGAGATTGCGGAAGAAGCCTGACAGGACGACTGGCCCCTCTGCACCACAAGAGAAACGTTTGGAACAACGGACAATTATTATCCCGGAGGTAATGTTGCATCTGGTGTCCCTCCACTCCTGTTCAGTGAAGGAAAGGTCACAGACAAGGTGATGGAGAAGCGGGTTCTGGGAGAGTGGCTGGGATCCAGGTCCTCTCGCCTCCATACCGAGCCTTCCCCTCCCTGCAGCGCCTGGAGAGCCCCTCCGGGCCAAGAAAGGTGTCCTGGCTCCTATCATTAAGAGGCTCGGCTGTCTTCAGGCAATCGCTCAGATTTTTTTTTTTTTTTACCTTATTACCAATCTGCTTTCTTAGCAAAGGTCATGAAATGGACAGGGGACGTCTCATCTTCGTTATAATCCACTGTTTGAAACATTTCAATTAAGCTTCAGATCAGGCCCCAGAACTGAGGCTGTTTTAACGAGGGGAAGTAATGACCTTCTGTTGCAGGTGGTTTCTGGCACACCATCAGTTTTAATTCTTCTTGATCTTTCTGCACCCTTTGATAGCCGGGATCAAGGGTTTTCTTTATATGCTTCAAGCACATTGGAGGACTTTTAGGGACTCCACTGACATGGTTTTCATCCCTGCGTCTCAGCCGGGCTGGTTGTCACCTGCAAGTTCTCCACGCTTGTTCAATTTACCAAAGATGAAAAGACAGCTGAAAAGGCAGGGCCCATGTGCTGAACTGTGAGTATCTGCATGTGTTCCCAGAGCGAGTGAGCATCATGGGGGCCCCACCGAGACGGTGTGCTCACCCCTTTGATGCGTGCTCCCCGGGAGGAGGGACGCCTCTCAGAGGACGCAAGAACGGCAGTGTGGGCATGGTGGGTTTAATGGGGTGCATGCTGGGGGTGTAGGGGCTGTGTGGGGGGTGTGGGTGTACATGCGCGTGCAAGTGTGTCTGGAATCAAGTGCAATTTGAAAGTTACACTGGTTTCGTATTGGAGGGTCCTGGCTTTTGTGAAATTTCATTTCCTTAACAGTGACATGGATATTTTAAGGAAAGTAATCCTTTTGAAAAGGATTTATCACATTTCTCATCCTGGATAAAGGCCAAGAAGGACAGATAAAATACCTTCTTTCCTTTCAGTATTGAAGACTTGCCTTCGTTTTACTTATTCTTTAACAGTTCTTGGGCCCTACTGTGTTCCAGCCTCATTTTGGGCTGTCATGGGGGAAGGGGGAGCAGCAATGACTAAGACAAATGACTTCTGCCCCTAGGAGTTTATAGTCTATTCTGAGGAACTTCTACTCAAAAATACTTACGCAAATAATTGTTGAAAGTAAAAGGTGAACGCACTGTGCAGGAGAGGTGGGGGTGCCTGTGTGAACGTGTGTGAGGAGAGCCAGCCTGGTCTGAAGGACCACATTTTGGTGCGTGTTCCCGGGGGAAGGGTGAGATGGTCGGTTAGCATCACGGTGATGAGTCAGGGCTTGGAATAAAAATGAAGGCATCCTCACCAAGCCAAGGCTATTAGCAGGTGCTTGTGCGTGCGGATGTCAGCAAGAAACAGCCAGAAATCACAGTTAAATATCCACACACTTAAAAAAAGAAAAACATTTTATTGACATTTTGAGTTTACATATGTAATGAATACAACATGATGAGTTTCAGGAAAGGAACTTCACCTGTGAAACTATCACCACCAACAAGGCCACAGACATACCTCCCAAAGCTTCCCCTGCTCCATTATTATTATTGCTTTGTGTGTGCGTGGCAAGAACACCTATGGAAGCTCTCCCCTCTGAGCAGATCTTGAGTATAGAGTAGGGTGGTGTTTGCTACGGGCACTATGCCATGCAGCTGGTGTCCAGAGCTTACTCATCTCGCCTAACAGAAACTCAGTACCGCTGGCCGTCCCCTCCTGATTCCCTCCTCCCCCAGCCCCTGGTAACCGCCATTCTACTTTCCGCTTCTGTGAGCTGGACTATCGGAGATTCCATCTGTAAGTGAGATCAAACATACTTCCCTGACCTGCGAGGTAGAATAAGCTAGAAGCTCGAGGCTCGGCCTCGATACCAGAGCATCTGGTGCACTCAAGCCCTACCTTGGGCCCTCACGGCCTGTGATCTTGGGCAAGGTCCTTAACCTCTGTGGGCCTCCACTTCCCCAAATGGAAAAATGGGACCAGGAGGAATACAGACCTCAAGGGGTTTCTCTGCGGATTACATGAATTAACAAGTACAAGTATTTGATTTCAGTATGAGAGGGGCACCAAAATCATCTCTCCCTCCAAGCCCACCAGCCAGTGGCGGTTAGCCTGATGGGGACTTCAGCTGCGCCGAGTTACCCCAGTTCCCCGACCGGGGTGGGGGGTGTATATCCGGCCGCAGATCAGCCGCCTGCTTGCAGCGTGTTCCCCTCTCCTGTAACGAGGACTGTCCTCCCACCAGGACACTGGGGATGGATCATTTGAAAGAAATGGCTCCTGGTGCCTTTTCATTCCTTAAGCTGTTCTCACTTGCAACTAGACGGTTTATCAGGAAGGGTATCAGCAAATACTGTGTGCTTTACTGCCGTTAGACGGCACGGCATTGAATTGAAAAAGCCTTAAAAATGGCCATCAATCATTTGATATACGTAGCCAGTGATCTATATTGATACGGCTCCAGCTACCATCTGAAATGGTTTGTCTTTCATTTTACCCTTTATATGAGGGTTATTACAGTGCACACCACTTACAACAGACATGGTTATTATGGACAATTGGTTATAGTGGACAAAAACTGATTTCCCAAACCAAACATATTAAATCCAATACATTTTTCATAGGTTATAACCGACAGAAACCTTGGTTTCGGCTGACATTTTCTAGGGACTTTAATGACATTACTATAGGACTCCAAAGAGGGAAAGGAAAGATGGCAGGTATCAAAATGAGGCCAGGGAACACCAGAGGTTTCATTTATGACAAAATAATGATACAAGGGTGGGAAACTATTTTGGAGTTAACCCCCAAAGTGCCCCTGCTCAGGTGGCCAGGTGTCTGTTAGCCATGGCTCTGCACACCCCCACCCCAGCCGTGGGCCTCAGGATGCTGGGGGCAGGGCTAAGACAAGAAAGCGTGCAGCTTGTCCAACCCAGGCCTCCTCCCCAGAAAACAGCTGGGCTACAACGGCTCATGTCTTGTCCAACGAAGGTTGGTGAACACAGCTCACAGAGGTCTTTTTTTTCTTAATATATTCAGGCCAACAGACCCCCTTCAAGGAGTTGTTAAGAGGTGAAACAGGGGCAGGCGGGACAGACCTAATGACCTTTGGAATCCATGCCTTCAATTCTCTGTTTCTTCCTAAGCCTAAGGTCAAAGGGAATGCACATAAAACCTCAGATCGTGCTGTCAACACCACAAGTCAGCACACACTGGCTGGTAAGCTTGCTTCTCTGGGACCCCTCTCTTGCCCCTCAGAGACAAGGGCTCAAGGATCAGCCAAGTTTACTAGTTGTTGGAATGCAAAGTAAATTCCATTCTGCACAGCGTCTGTTCACCTTTCACCCAGAGCCCACCCTTCTCTTCCCTTTCCCCTCCTCCCCCTCCAAGGAAGAAAACAGGGTATGGTCCTGATAGGTGGAACATAAAAAGTGACATGGCCCTTGTCACTCAGAACGTGGACACCTCAAACAGCCTCAGCTTTGGAGCCCAGCACATGTGTGTTCCAATCTTCCTCCTACCTCCTAATACCATGGCACCTTGAACAAGTTTCTCGACCTCATGGAGTCTCAGTTTCCCTTCTGAAAATTGGATAATGATGCCTACATCCCATGATGTGAGATTACTCTGAGGCATCATACATGAAGGCCTCTAGAAAGTTCTGGCACAGAGTTGGCCCACTTGAGTATTTCATGCCCATCCTCTGTGCTCCCAAAGCTTGCTCACGGCATTCCTCCAGTTCACCCTGTGTTATTACTTGTTGACTTGTCTCTCTGCCCGCTCCCACACTTACCACCAGTTCTAGAAAGACTAAGACCTCAATTGCTCTTGGTGTCCCCAGTGCCAACGGGGCAGGGCAGGTGCTTGGTACAGATTTGTTGTTTCCCTCTTAGTTTACTTCCCTCATGGGTGGTTAAGATCTTCTCTTCAGGAAATCCATCTTGAGGGTTTTATTTCCAGGATTTGAGCATGATATTTCCTAATTTAAAAATGAAGCCTGGGGCACCTGGGTGGCTCAGTTGGTGAAGTGTCTGTCTTCTGCTCAGGTCATGATCCCAGGGTCCTGGGATGGAGCCCTGAGTCAGGCTCCCTGCTCAGCAGGAAGTCTGCTTCTCTCTCCCTCTGCCCCTCCCCCTGATTGTGCTCGTGCTCTCTCTCTGCCTCTCAAATAAATAAAATAAAATTTTTAAAAATGAAGCCTGAACCTCCTGTCCTGAATTCTTTCTTCACTTATTCTCTCTGCCCTCTCCAGCTCCACCTGGAGGGGTGAGTCATGTCTCCTCCAGAGCCTCAGACCCTATCAAGTTTAAACTCCCCACGTGCCCCCTTCTCAGGCACCCAGGTTCTGCTTGTGGGAGCAAGGAAAGGGCGTCTGTAATGCCTGCAGCATCCCTAACAGAGCAGGTCCCGGCAGGCAGAGCCCCAGGCCTAATCCTGAGACTCGTGCCTTTAGTCCAGCGCCTTCAACCCTTCCAGCCTCATTTCCTTATCTGTAAAATGCCCCGCTCTCCCTGCTGAATCTCTGGGATCCAGGGACAGAACACCAGGGAAACTACTGTAACAAGGATTGGAAGACCAAATTACACTTACCCTTTCCTGGTGCTATTTGAACCCTTCACTGCTCAAGTGACCCTTAGACCAAATCATCTATCGAGGTCATTCTTACACGACTGAAAACTGAGCAGCAGACGGAGAGTTTCTCATTACCGGAGCCTAGCCCCTCTCCTTAGGCCCACTGCCTGGGTGCCTGCACCCAAATGGCCTTAGACACCACAAGCTGCCTGCCGGAGAAGCCAGGCCCAGACACATCGGCGGAATATCTAGTTCCACTCCTTCTGCTTCACTAAATCAAACAAAATGACTTCCTTAAATAATCCACTCCCACCCTCCTCGCCTGAAAGAGGTTTGTTCTCTGGGGAAAGACAATTACGTGGGCCATTGCTAGGGAGGCGCTGCTTGAACACCTCCCCCACACGAAGCCCTTCTCACCTCCCCCGAGTCCCCACCCCTCTCCACAGCTCTGGAAGTCAGCAGAGATGAGAAGGCATGAGTTAAAAATGATCTTTTCAGGGGCGCCTGGGTGGCACAGCGGTTAAGCGTCTGCCTTCGGCTCAGGGCGTGATCCCGGCATTATGGGATCGAGCCCCACATCAGGCTCCTCCGCTATGAGCCTGCTTCTTCCTCTCCCACTCCCCCTGCTTGTGTTCCCTCTCTCACTGGCTGTCTCTATCTCTGTCGAATAAATAAAATCTTTAAAAAAAATGATCTTTTCATCTCTGTCATAACACCACTTATTAAACATAAAATTTAAACATTTTCTTGGGTTGGCCATCATTAAAAATATTTCAGTTTGTGTGACTTTTGCAAACACATTCCAAAGGAATGTCCACAGTGTGTTTGTAGACATGTTTGCCCACCCTTCCGGCTTCTGCAGCTTTTGCCACGGGAGGCAGGAGAACAGAATTAAAAGCGAAGGCGTGTTCTTGGAGCAACAATTCTAGGTTCTAATCCCAGCTCTGCCTCTGACTCTTTGGGTAAACTTGAGAAAGTTACATGCTTCTCTGTGCCTTGGTCTCCTCATCCGTAAAATGGCAATGATAACAATAATAATAGTACCTTCTGCAGAGACTTAGTCCATGTAAAGCATTTAGGATAGTACCTGACACAATAAACGCTTAAAATGGTTTGTACTTTAGGGAACAAAATCACTCCTCGTTGGAGCCTGGTGAAAATGCAATGAGTTGGATGCATACAAAGTGCTTGCAATAGTTCTTGGCAAGAAGTTTTCAGTGAATGTAAGCACCTTCCGCGGACCACTCTGCCCTTAGCTGTGCCTATGAAACGGCTCCTCAACCAAATGCCCACCTGGAGCCCCAACCCCCCCTTCCATGAAGCCTTTCCTGATTAGTCCAGGGGCAAGATGGCTTTCTCTCTCCTGACTCTGCCATTCACACAGGTAACGTAGTATTTGCTCACATGCCATCTCTCCAATCTAACTGGAAGCTCATAGAGGGCAGGGTATAGAGTCAAATTATATGCCCCTTACCCATTATAAGCCCTCAACAGATATCTGTGGATTTATTAAATCAATGAAAGAATGTTTTGATGGAAATGTAACTTCTATAATGAAAAGGCAGTATCTATGGGCAGAACTTTTTTTAAAATTCACTGATTTCTTTCAAGCCCCGCCCATTTGGGTGGTCACAGTCTCCTTTCCCTTGAGGTGGATAGTATGAGGGATCTCAGCTCAAATCATTTTTGAAGCAAGGCAGAGAACAAACAAATAAAATAAAATATAAGGGACCTAACATTCTCAAGATGTGGAAGCATTGGCAAAAAAATGAGTTCTTTAGGGGAAAAATGAGTTTTTCCTGGTGAGAGTGTAAAAAAACAGAAAATCTTTCTTTTGGTGAATAAGGAGACACTGGTTCTAGGCCTTTGGGCTTATGAAAGGACCCCTTCGGCAAGTAACTCTCTATTTTGGGAGAAGGCTAACTACTCCTTTTTGCCTTCATTTTCAAGCTGCTCTTTTGGTGGGACATAGCAGGGGTCACAGCTGGTTTGCAAACCGGTCAGAACACTTAGCTTGGGGTGTGTGTCTCTCCACAACGTAGCCCAGTGAGGCCTTTCTCGGCCACACTAGGGGCAGCGAAAGAAACCAGTGAAACGCGTCAGCTCAGTTCATAGACAGTGATTATGTGGGGTTTGAGGGAGAATGGGCTTGAGTAAGGCTTCTAGCTAAAACTAGGCTTGAGGGACTATCTGTGGACTTCACTTTACCCCACCCTCCCCCACACCTCCCTCTGTAGTCACCATGGAGAACTGAGAATTTAGACTTCCCCAAATGTATCCTTTGGGACTGGACGGCCTTGAGCATTTCCCATTTCAGACTGCTGGCCTTTTTGGGGTCCCACCTTCCCAGGAGGATCCGTCCTGAGAAAGAGGCGCAGGAGATGGGATTCTGCTCTAGGCCTTTTTCAGGCCCTTGCGAAACTCCATCTCTAGGGAATTCTCTGTGATTTGTATTCAAAGAGAACATATTTTCATTGGGTGTTTTTGGTCTTTTGTGAGCATGTTACCCATGATGGCCCCCCCACACACACCTACTCCTCAATGTTTGGTGAATGAAAAAAATGATTGTTCTCCCTAAAGAGATCAGTTGCAAGTCTTCTCAAAACACAGGGACCGTGTTCCAGTTCAGTTATTAGTTCCCACCCTCTGCACCCAGACCAAACTTAGCCCCAGGGGGCCCTCTTTCCATGGGTGGGACACACAGGGGATGCATTTGCTCTCACACAGATACAGCCCTCCCTGTCTAGTGAACCCAAGGCCCATAGGGCCCCTCAGCAAATGCTAAGACACTGGTGCCCAAGGCCATCCTTCTACCACCTGCAATTGCTCCTCTGTCACCCAGGAGCGTGGGTGTCAGCTGCAGTGGGCAGGGGTGTACGGAAACTGAGGCACAGACAGAAATCTTCCTTTGCTTTCTCCGTATATCAGTGAGTGGCAGAGGCTAGGAACAGAATTCTCCTTTGCTCTAAGTATTGGACCATACTCCACCTCAGAGAGCTTTTAGCAGAAGCTCTGGCCCACGAATTCTAGCCCCGGAATTTACCACATAAATTCCCCAGGGCCACGGCAAAGACCCCCCAGGAAGCTGGAAATGCAGAGTGAGAATTACTTAGTGGCTCAGATCAGAGAACTCAGTGTTGCCCATGGAAGGGCACGTGAGTGAACGATCCACATTTATACGGTTGTAATCACTGACTTATTAATCCATTCTTGAAGTGTTCCATAATTTAAAAACTTCCTTGCTTGGAAAGTGGTAAGAATTTCCAGTTAAAGACAATCATTGTAATCCCAACACCCACACTGTTCCTAATTAGCTCTGTAATTAGATTACCAATTAAAGAGAACTGAAAAAACTCTTCATTGGATAAAGTAAAATGTCCTTAGTTATGATGTTGCATCCTCAACAAACAGAAGCAGAAATATATATACATGCACACTGACACGCAAGAAATTAAATATATATGTACCCATCTATAAATGTCATCTTTTCATAGACTTCTCCATACCAGAGCTTCACGCTCAAGCTACACGCCAAAGTTGTGACTCTCCTTAGTTTTTTTAAGAGGGTGGGTGAGAGAGAAGAGGGACGAAGCAAGACAACTTTATTGGTTTAAACTTGCCTCATGAAAATCATGATATTGATCAAATTTATAGGGCTTGATTCAAAAAGGAATTGTTCAAGCTACTTCCAAATGAGAGCAATATAGTTTTTAAAAAGGCACGTTAGATGTAATGCTATCATCTAAACAGCTAACTTTTGCTACCTATTAACCTTGCTCTCTCACATAAAATCAGTTAGGATGGTCTATAAGATACAAGAGTGATTTAGGGGAGTCCCTGTGTATTGCGCCTTAGTGGGGTGTGAGGGTTGGGCTCTATAAACCTTCAGGTGGCTTTCATGCCTTCCCGATGCATAACACAAGAGAGGAAATAAAGACTGCTATGAACAGGGAGGAAAGGAGCTTTATTTTTTCCCCTCTATTTACATTTTACAAAATTGACCATTTTTCCCTGAGGGTACAGAATTACTAGTGTGTTAATTAAATTCACAACTGTACATACTAAGTCAGGAAATACCCAAAGAAGGGGGAGGAGAAGGAGGAGGAGGAAGAGGAGAGAGGAGGAGGAGAGAAGAGAAGAAGCAGGAGCAAAGGAGGAAAGAAGTCAAGAAAGAAAGAGAGAAAGATAAAGAGAAAGAAAGAAAGAAAAGAAAGACAAAGGAAGAGGGGAAGAAAGAAAGAGAGGAAGAAAGGAAGAGGGAGAGGAAGGAAGAAAGGAGAGGGGCAAGAAGAAAGACAAAGGCCTTCTAGCAGCAAGACTGAGTTGCTGGTGTTGCCCATGGCATGGAATGAAGTTATACACTGCCTACTATTCAAGCAGTTCAAATTCTGAATGTGCCAAGTAAATCACTTCTTAATTATTGGGGAGTTTAATTCATTTCCCCAACTCTCCTCTGCCTCCCTCCTGCCTGCTGCCTCTCCCAAAGTTACCCTACAGAGCTGTGCGTTTCAGTGCATTACTTTTTCAGTCTTGAAGCTAGATTTTGTTCTGTATGCTTCATCAGGGGGAAAGGAATTTAGCACAAACATTCCAAAGGAAATTCTAGTAGGGCGATGAAACTTGGGGTGGAAATTTTTATCTCAAAGGGACATGGGTTTGGGAAAGTTCTTATTAAGCGGCAATTTTCCACGGACTAACACTGAACTCTTGTCGCTGCTACCGTAAGCATAATAAGAGCTACATTTGGAAATATCCTCTGCATATCTATGCGTGCGTAATTTTGAATGAGTCCTAGAATGGAATCCCGACGTCTGCCGGGCACTTGCTCCTTTAAGGTCTGTGCGCAACTGGACAAAGTAAAACTGATTGTCCTTCTTCCCCAAACCGAGCAAGACAAAACCAGCTTCCAAGTATGTCTTGGCATTTTCCTGGTGAAAATTCTAAAAAGCCCAAAAGAGGACATAGAAGAATTATGCATCTCTTCGTAGTTTGTAGCTAACACACAGACACAATTTCCAGGGGCTGGCACTTTCCTCCCCTCGGTTCTGAGAAATGACGGAGGGCTGTGGCTTCCATTTCACAAATGAGGAACCTGAAACTACTGGTAGCTCCCATAACCAGTCACAGAAAACGATGGGCTGTCAGGCCACACCCAGAGATAACAGCAAAGCCAAGATCTAAACCCCCAAACCCGATCCTCTTAACTCTGAGAAACTTACGGAACTGATGAAAGCCATTCAGACAGAGTTTGCTCAAGTTTTGGAAAGTCAGCCTCTCGTCACCTCGGAGAGATGGTACATCTCCCAGAGCATGTGACGTTCTGTTTTTGGCTGAGAAAGCTGTACCCTATATCACACAGCTCTGCAGCAGGACCTCTTTCTACTAAACACACTCGCTTCCCACATGAGCTGCCATATGTCTTACCCTTCATAAGAAGTTGGGTGTGAATCCATTTTTATTTTAGCAAGGACTCTGATTCTGTTCGTCATTAATCTTCCCCCTTTGTCTCATCCCTCATCGCTTGCCAAATGACTTTTCAAGTACTCACTGAACTTATTTTAAAGGACAAAGCATTCCTATACTCCCTCTGTGAAGAGGTGCCATGAGAAATGAAGAAAATGACTGGAGGACTTTTTTTGTTTCGGGAAGGATTTGTGGACAGGATTTTCACATTTTAGTAAACGCCTTTCACTAAAGGGAACCCATTAAAGACGTTTAGTAAATCTACTCCAGCGGTCTGTTAAGCAGACCAGGTGACTCTCGAACTTCAGTATCCGCACAGAATCCAGGGCCCCATCCCTAGCCAGCCCAGGAGTCTGCATTTTTGAAAGCTCTCCAAGTAATCCTGATGCAGGTGGTCCCTGGACCCCACCTTGAAAAACACTGATCCGGTGGCTTTTTATACACATCTCGAAGGTAATTTACAGCCCTGGCCCAGGCAGAGCCTGGCTTCAGGACCCTGGAATGTTAAGAGGTCAGGGCCAAAGGGCCTGGGCCGACCCAGGGAATCCGAGATGTCAAAGGTCACCGGTCCACCTCTCTTCTGAGTCGAAGGAGCAACTTCGCTTCTCTTGTTTTCCTGAAGAAATGAGTTTCCAAACTCACCCATTAGCAAAATAAAGAGCAGTCTGTTCGATTCTTTCTATGACTCCTTCCTGGGTTCCTTAGGAGCAAAAGGCCTGTGTTCTCCCAGGGGTTGGCTTTGCCCTTTGTACGGGCCGTGTTTCCTTCTTCCGGTAAATTGTCGGTACTCAGCTTCGACAAAGCAGTTTTCTTGCTCTGAATCCCATTTTTCATGTGTACCATAATGAATCTGGACTTTGCAAATCAAAATGGAAAGTACGACATGTGATCTGAATGCAATTTTTCTCTTCAATAACCGGAGCTCTTAATAGTGTTGCTTCATGACCCAAGCCATGGATCCACAAGGATCCCTGTTTCTGGCCCCTTCGATTCACATGCAGAGCAGAATTCACACAGCCTGGCTTTCATTTTTTTTTCATATAAATAATTAATTCTACATTTAAAAACACGTTGAGATGTTTTATTTCGTAATCAGCTAATTTGACTGGGAAACAAAGATGCCTTTTATTCACATTCTCTTTGAGTCGTGTTACTGTAGTAAAAGTTCCCCACAAGATTTGGCCTTCGCTCACAAGTTCCGCGGCTGCCAATTAGTTTCCAGAGTCGCTATTTTACAAAAATGCTTCTCACTTTTAAAAAATGTAATTGAATGTCTGTTCATCACAGAGTTTCTTGTGTTCAAGCCCAGGGTGTTAAACATTTTTCGGGTTGACTTGGGTCAGCTTTGAAAAATTTCAGACAGTGAAACTTGAGAAGGGCCCGTATGCTATAGTGTGTCCCCCACATCCTGTTAAGTATTAAGTGGATATTTAAATGGACTTGTTATACCTCGAGACCGCCTTAAAGTGAGCCATAGAGTTTATAAGACTATTAATTAAATGAGACGATTGCATGGGATGCACATGTATTTTCAAAATCACTCGCATTGGCCCGGACAACTCCAGGGCCCCTTTAATTTTCAAACTAATGAAAGTAACACGCTGAACTGCCAAGGGTGCGTGGCCGCCTCTCCGCGTAGACGCTAACGTGGTTGAAAACAGCGTGGCGAATTTTTCTTTTTAAAGGAAGGAAAAGGAGTGGGAGAAGAAAGAATTTGTCTGATTGGACCTGACTCCATTCCATTCATGGCTCCCTATTTGTTCCACTCCTGGATCAAGTTTTTAATTTAACAAGACTGCATTTTGGGGGAGTTTTCAACCCCATCTGTTTGGGGCCAGAGTGTGCCCCACCTGGTGGTGCAATTGATTTTTGAATTAACTGAGCTTTATTTCAGTACAATAGAGCGATTGTTTAGTTGCTTTTAAGCACTAGGATTCTTGGAATCTGATGGGCAAAAAAATAAATCAGACTGCAACGTGCAGCTCTCTGGGCTGCTAATTGCCTTTGACCCATTATCCTCGGCAGCGCTGGTTCAAACTTTGACACAGCTGACTTGGAGTTTGAAATGGAAACGGAAGGCCCGCCTTTGCAGGTTATCACACTGCGGAAAGTCCATTTCTGGAACACTCTCCTGGGCCTGGAAACGAGAAGAAACAGATAGAAGCAATTAGCCCAGGGCTGTGCGG
This sequence comes from Ailuropoda melanoleuca, assembly GCF_002007445.2. Taxonomy (NCBI): domain Eukaryota; kingdom Metazoa; phylum Chordata; class Mammalia; order Carnivora; family Ursidae; genus Ailuropoda; species Ailuropoda melanoleuca. Next base: position 57,757,585 of record NC_048219.1, on the reverse strand, counting down.
CTGGTGGCATGGGGCTGCCAGACACCACCCCGGGCCCCTTCTCCCTCCAGCACCCCTTGGGCAAGGAGCGAGAGGGACGGTGGGGGGGGGGGAGTCAGGCTGCCCAAGAGAGCAGCCGTGGAGGTGTCAAAGGCCCGTGTGTTCCTCGCACCCAAGGAGATGGGGACTGAGGGGAATCTCCCTCCCGCCCCCCACACCACACCCTTAAAAAGCATGTTGCCCTGGCATACAGTTAGTAACTCCTCCTCTGCCTGTCCAGCTTTATCCTCAGCACAGCGCTGTGCCTCGCCACCCATGAAGCCTCTTTGAAAAGAGCACAGCATTGATAAAGCTCCTCTTTCTTTACAAAGAAAAGTTCCTGCCCTCCTGGGAAACTCATCCAAAAGCAATAGCTTGCCCCACTCCCAGCCTGGGTCTGACACAGGGTGTGAGTGTTCACCTTCGGCTCGGCTCCCCTGGAACCTCAGCTCTCTTGCTGAGGGCAGCAATCCTCAGTTGCTTGAACAGTGACTTTTCAAACAGGGCCAGGCTAGTGCTTTAAGAGGTGGAGCTGGGCCCCGAGAGGAGCCGGGGAGAAGAATGGAGAGCCCTGATGGGGGAAAGGTGGATTTCCAAGTCAGGAGGGACTCCGGGGACTCAGAGGTCATTGCAGCTGGGAAGAGGAATTGGATCCAAGCCCCAGCTCTCTAGGCTGAGAGGAAACTGGTCCTGAAAAAGGAGGGAATGGAGGACCTCTAGAGAGTAGGGCTGTTGTCATCACATAGCCACCCGAGCAGGACCTCCCTGGGCCGGGGTCTGAGGGAGCCCTGGGAGGTGCACCCAAGGCAGCAGTCCAGACAGGGGCATCTTTCGGGGTGACAGCCTCGTGAAGATCCCAACGTTGCTACATTCCTACTGTACAACCGTGGCCAAGTTATAGAACCCTTCTGCCTCAGTGTACCAGACGCTCAAATGGGGGCAGTAATAAATAGTAACTGCACAGTAGTGTTATGAGGAATTCAGTCTGAAAGCTGCCGCGTAGTAAGGTTTGCTAAGGTTCCAAGCAATAGTATCACGAGAACAAAGGTCAGGCCTCATCTTGTTTGCTGAGGAACGTTCAGGGTCTCCCAAAGACAAGCACAAGTACAGCCAACAACATCAACGCAGCACCCTTCTCGAGAGGCCTGGCTTCTGGCAGCCTGAGCTCCTGGCTGGATAGCGCCCACCATCGGGGGGAGGAGGCCGACTAGAGGCGCTGGGGTGCCGCGCTCCTCAAAGCCCCGTTGACCTTTCCGTCCAGCCTTACGGAGTTCTCCACGCTGCCTCTTTGAAGGGCGTGCCCCGCTCTGTGCCAAGGCGACAACGTCTCCAGGCCTGGCTAGGGAGGGCTCCCTATCCACCACTGCCCTTCCCCCCAAAGACTGCAAGTCGTTCAACCTAACCTTGCTACTTGCCGGATTTGACCCTGGTTTCTCTTCTCAGTGGGAAATCAGAAGAGGGTGCTTTGTAAGAGTTTAATTATAGCTCCTGTGTATATTAAAAGGAGTGTAAGGCCCCCGACTTTGGCAGGACTACAAGAGACATCCCACCCATGTTCTCGGCTCAGAGATGGAGAGATGTACTGTGTTCGGGGCCAGGTCTACACCGCACCTGGATCCCTATATTTGCCAGTAAATAGAAGCACATGGAGTTATTAATTAGCATTTATGAGCTCATTAACACTCATAAGTAATGTCAACACAAGATGATGAACTAAGCTGGGTTGTTTGGGAAGGGGAGGTGAGGGAGAATACTTCTCCCTCCACTTGGACTCATATAAATGTTACTTCCCTAGAATCAACCCCCACCTGGAAGTCAACAGAAATAAACACAAATACTCAGGGCAAGATAGTAAATTCCCGGTATATGCGGGTGGCCTCTTCAGAGTTTCTGGTTCCCATAACTAATCTACTTCATATTGAATGGATTTGAGGCTCAGTTTAAAGAAAACATACAGTAGCAATATCGCACCCAGGGTGGCCATATGTGATTCTTTTTCATGAAATGTTCAAGGTAAAAGGAAACTCAGAGATCATGACCTCATCCTACCACGCTTGAGGTAAGGAAACTCAGGTCCTAAGGTTGGTAGCAGAACTGGGTCTGAAAATGCCACATCTCTCCTTTTTCCATAACTCAAAATAGATAAAACGGATCCATCAGATGCGGGACCTAAAAGTCCATGTGTGTCCAATGTGATCCCTTTGTTTCAAGTGCCCTTCTTCCCCCCAAGAAGGCAGGCGGGCTTCTTCCATTCTAACATCTTCTGGGAACCAAGCAGCACTCACTTCCCTTCTGGGTCCATCCATGAGCCCAGCTTGACAAGAATCAATGGCAGCTGATGTCTGTACGTCGGTCCCTTCTGGGCAGGGCGACCGAGTGAATCACTGTGGGAACCACCCAGCTTCTAATAGAAACAGGATGGCAATTATTCTGGGCTAAAGGGCCCAATTTACTAGGGACTGAAAGGGGCTTTTGCAGGGAAGAGAGCAGTGACTGGGTGAAGGAGGGGACAGAGACAAGATCAGGAACCCAGAGGACTTTCGCCTCTCAGTTCCTCTAGCCATTTGGAAATCTGGCCGTTGCTAGGCAGATCTACATTTGAAGTAAATTTAATAGTAGTTTTAATCGGTTAAAAAGAAACCCATTTTTAAAGCTTCTCCTACATTCGATTTCTACCAGGTGTTTTTTGCTTACAAAAAGCTACTCACGAAAGGATGGTCCCACAGGGTTGATTATAGCACTTGATTTTTGTTGTTTCATATATGGTCTTAGCTGTATTAAGTGCTTGTCTAGTTTCTAAAGGGTACCCTGTATCTCTCAATTACGACGCCTGATTTCAAACCTGATTTCACTAGCAGACCATGAGAGCCACTCGGCCCCGAGTGTCTCTGTGTAGTATGTAGGTGATACCTTGGGCTATGCTGGGATACATTTGGCATTTGAGCTATGTAGACTAGATGGGAAATGAGGAAAAACCAAGTGCTGACCCAGGATACAAACTGTTCCATTCTTAGAGGTCTTTATGGCTCCCTCATTTGGAGCAGCTGGCCCAAGGGGGACATCTTGGTGACATAATTTTTCAATAATACCACACTTCTGCAAACAAGCAGCATTTTCCTGCTGGGTAGACTGACCTTAGCTCTTAATCTCATTGTTGATGATTCCATCATTTTGTGTTCTGTATGGTTATTAGTGAATAAAACAACCAAGAAACCAAAGATGACCTCTAACTCATATTGAGTTCATGGACACAGAACACTGAATTCTACCTGGAATTCAGTGTTGACTTTTAACTTGGTCAGGAGCTTTTTGGCAAAGTAGTTCACCTGTCTCCTTGTTTGCTAATATATGATGATCTATCTTGACATTTTTCCTTCTTCACCTATCAGTTCATCGTTGGACATAATCTTGTCTGATCACGAAAGCTCATTGCCTTCTGTAAGCTCCCTTGGGATGCTGAAATCTTGGGTTCGGGGACTCGAATTGAGTGATAGCCTCATGTGGATTCTCTGTCTTCAGAATGATCATCAGTGAATTTAAATGACTCAGCAAAGTAGCCCACACCCATGTAGACTCTTCAAGCACCACTAACGTGCAGAAGCTTCTGGATGGCTATCTCAAGAACCAATGTTCTCCTGGAACTCTGGCCCATTCTCAGTCACTGACTTTCCTTGCCATGCCTTTGGCTATTGCTGTTTCAAATAGCTGGAGGCCGGGGGGGGGGGAGAANGGAAGATGAGGCAATTTTCTGCAATAAGGAAAGGCTGAAAAGGCACCAGCAACTTCAGTGCTACAGACCTTACCAACAGATAGTGACCTCAAAGATGTCTTTTTAGCAGCCAGCTTCACTAGTACCTGCCCGAACTGAGACCTTCTGGTGTAAGATGCTTTTGTAAGGTGTCACGTACGGTGACCAAAAGACACTCAAGCAGCTGCATTTCAGTGAACCGAGAGGCAGCTGCCAGCAGGAGACGGGAAGAGGAAGACAGAAAGACGCATTCGAACCCCGTTCCCCACTGAAACCTGTCCGTGGGCTCCACATCATCCACAGGATAAACGGATACTCCTCCGCACAGAATATAAGAGATTCCATTTTTTGACCCTTGCTTTCCCTGACCTTGTCCTGTATCTTTGATCTGCCTGGAATATTCTTCCACTGTATCCTGGTGTTTTTTTCTTATTCAATCAGACTAAGCTCAGCATCAACTTCTCCTGGAAACTGCATTACTGTCTTTTCTTTCTGACCAACAGATGGGATAAGGCACCCTTCCTCTACGCTCCTCTCTACCACTCTATTTACCATAATACTTATAATAGTTAAGTATCTTTTTCCTCCATCTGACTGTGATTTTCTCAAAGGCAAGAGCCATGTCTTATTTCTCTTATTCATTTTCTTATTCTCTGTACCAAGAACAAAGCCTAAGACATAGTGGAAGGGTAATAAATGTTCAATGGATGAAAAATAGGCTTTAAATAATAGGAAAAGGCTATGGAGAGATGATAAAGGCCGTCCAGAAGCCTAACCTGGTGTATCAGAAACGGAAGCACTAACTTTGAGCCAAATGGTCAGGCAGCCTGAGAGACACAGCCCACACTGCTGTATCGGGGGCCAATGACGTCTACAATTGGTTGCAATTACAACTGATACCCTTATCTCCCTCTTCTAATCACCCTTTTAGATTCCCTTCATCCTCAGCTAGCTCCTCTTCTGGTCTGGGTGGCTTACCTCGTGGAGTGTTCCAGATTCTCATCCTTGAGGGGTCTGAGCCCCTGAGCCTCTTCTTAGGCCACTTAGGTTGATGTATTTTCCATTCGCCATCAACACTGGGTAAGAGGATACCTAAAGACGCCTAAGTGATTCACCTGGGTGGTAAACGCAGGCCTCCCTGCCCCTGTTGTGGAAGAGGAGTCCCCCCTCTTCCTTGTCGGGGTCAAGTCCTACTGCTAAAATGGTGGTCCCTTAGCACGTGGAGTTCCAGGTGTCCTGCCAGTAGCCATAATTTAGAGTTCAGTGAGACTTTGGCTATGTCCCCTGATGAGAGGTTCCTGCTTTTGGAAATCAAGACCTCTAAGCCTGCAGAGCCCAGAGCTGTGGGGAAGGGAAGTACAAAGTCTTCAAGTGGGTGACTGGGGGTCATGATAAGCAGAGATACCGTCCCCCAGCCTGTAGCTCAGTGTTGACTTCAAGAGGCTATTCCATCACTCTGGCAGACTGACTTCATCTAGGCAATGCTGTATGAGATAGGATGAGTATATGCCACTGCCGTGTCCCCTCTGCTGTACCTCCCTTGCCATGAAGTAGGTCCCCTGTGTGACATGATGTGATGCAGCATCCCTGTTGTTAGATCAAATACTCTAAGCCCTCAGATGCAAATGGTGGTGCCAGCTGAGGCTCTGCCAGCAGAAAAGGCACACCCTGGAATATAATTTTTTCAAAGGTAAAATGAATTTTGCCCCTCCTACCAATGTACCTAACTAGCAGCCAAGTGGATGGTAGGCGATCCCAAAGGATAATACATAGACGGGATCGTTTTCCGTTGCTGACAGCTCGGACATTTGGTAGCAGCAATAGCTACATTAGTTTGGTGGGTGGGACCCAGGTCTCGCCTCCAACCTCCACTATGGCCGCGTCTATGCACGCACTGCGCCAGCACTATGCGGCCACCGGTGTGCGCGGAGGGAGAGGCAGTGCCATGGTGACGGATGATGACATGGGGTCTGAGCACACAATCTACTTGGGCCCTCTGGCCCTGCTTACGTCCAATCCCAAGCGCATCCCTTCCATCTTGCGATGGATTACTTCTGGGTTCATCCACTTCATGTTATGACCTGTTGGGTATGACAAAAAACAGTTTATGATGGACAATTCTAGCCTTAGAACGTTTGATGACTAATAGGCAGAAATCAAAGCAGACCAGGAGCTGCATTTCGTAATGTGTACAGTCTGTTCTCCGGGCTCTCCCACTGAACTTGGTCATTTGGTGGCATTTCTGACCTTATGTGGTATTTCCACTCTGTTGTGCCCATTTTCTTGAGCCTTTTCATCCTTTCTCCCACCAACTGTCATGGTAATTCATTTCTACTTCATTTTATGTGGACTAGTACTTTCTCCAAGTTTCTGAGCGCCATCCTAGAAGAATATTAGCAACATGCTAGGATCCTTACCAGACATCCTATATCCTAGGAGAATGCTCCCATATCAATAAATTCTCCCCTATATAATTTTATATTCCACCCACCTAGATCCAGTACTCCCAGAACTAGTCCCTCAAACAATGACCTATGTCCTGCCAGTACTTGTTGGCCAGATCCTGCAGTTCCTTCAAGGCGCAGCACCTTTCCTCTGCTAGCAGAACCAGCACTTCTCCAGCTGGGCGATGTTGTGATGTAATCCTATTTATTGGTCTGGCTGCCAAGAGAGGGGATGTGGGGACAGATCTTGAAGGGAAGGGGACACATTTGTCTTGCAAGACTGAGGCCTCTGCGTCTTCCTCAAGCAAGAGAGGAGTGTAGGACTAGTCCTTAACAGAGAGGAATAAGCCACTTCTTAGGCCCAGAGGGATTAAGGGAATCTGGAGACTCCAGATGTTCAAATGCATCAACTCTTATCTCAAGGTCCTGCTCTTTCCCAATTAAAACCCTGGCCTGGCATAGCACCCCTACCTAGGTTGAACATTCAACCTTCCCTGGAACTCCACTAACCTATGATTAAGTTCTAGCCCCCGATCTTCAATTTTTTTCTGCCCTCTAACTACAGGAGATGAGGCTTACTTTATATCCAATCAGTGAAGCCTTGTGGCTTTCACACTGAGACTTTAATTGCTAGTTAATTCCTCTCTTTTTCCAAAACATTAATTGCCCCCAGCAATATAGCCATCCAATACCACTGTTCTTATAATGACCAGTTCCCCATATTTCTCAAATGTCCAATACCTTTACCCGCTAGAGTGTTCCCTTCCACCATCAGCACCCACCACTGCTACCTTGTGCCAGGATCCCTCACTGCTCCATCTACCTCTAGAGATGGGGGTCCTCATTACCAAGGGCTATCAGGTAATCATGTTCCAGAATCCCATCTCCTTTCTCAGACCACTACTGGTAGGAACTGTTAGGGTTGGGTTCTCTGAGAATTAGACTTTGAATCAAAAACTTATTTCCAGGAAATTTATTAGTGCACACTCTAGGAGATCACCATTTGTAGAAGGGAAAGCAAAGGGAAGGAAAGAGGGTTGGGTCAAGGGAGAAGCTGGGCTACTATGTAGTCACAACAAAGGTCTCAGCCAATCTCACAGAGTGCTTGGAAGCTGATTTGCACATAGAAGTTGTCCCAAGTTGGGGTGAGGTAGATAGACCTTTGTTCCCCTGAAAGCCAATCTTTGGATACAGGCTGCCCCAGCGAATAGGCATGACTTGGGTGAAGAGGCGCACTTGAGCAGAGGCAATTAGCAGAGAGAGAGCTGACAGCTGAGGGCTATCAGGCAGCAGCACACCCAGCAGCTAGACGAGTAAGGCTTTCACTCCTGAGGGAGATCTAGGGGTACAACAGTTCTAGCTCTTATTAACTGTATGACCTTGGGTAAGCTAGCCATGCCCTCTGGGCCTTAGTCTCCTGATCTGTAAAGTAGAAATAACAATAATGCCTATATCATAGGGTGATCATGAAGATGAAATGAAATAATAATGTGACATACCTTCACACATGGCCTGGTACATAATCAACACTGTATCTTTTTGTAACTATAAAAAGCTTAGGGTTTATATGGGAAAGCGAAGACCAAACTATAGGCTACAACAGAAAGAGGTGGGTACTACCTAGAGTCAGTGGGAGCTTAGAAGAGGTAAGATAAGGGGAACAAAGAACAGTTTCAAAGAGGACACGGTCAACAGATACGTGAAATTTAGAAGCAGACAGTGTCCCGGTGGCATATTAATAAGAGCAAAGGGCCAAGAAGCAAATGTGGCATTTGCAGGGCAGTGAAGAAGTCGTCCTTCCATGGCTGCTATGGTGCTTCCTGCCCAGACGCCGGCTGAGAGGAGGGCAGGTTATGGAAGCTTAGAAACCCAGGGAGAAACAGCTGCTCCCGAGACCCAACAGACCATGGTGCAGTTGGGCTCAGAAGCAGGGTGAGGGGCGTCCCTCCCTAAGGAATGACACGTCTTGGGCAGGAGAGGCAAAGGGAGGAGGATGAGACGGGGAAGAAAGAAGGACGAGGAGAGACAGACACAAAGGAGAGAAACATGCCAAGGAGAGAGAAAGCCGAGAACAAATTGGGATTAAAAGCCAACCGAGAGAGGGAAAGAAAACACCAGAAATGAAGAAATATGGGCTAGTGCTTTAAGAAATGATGGTCTTTCAATTTCAGAAGCTCCAATACAAAGAATTAGTGTTGTAGAAAAAATCATAATAATAATTTTGAGCTAGGTCAGCTGTGTTACTTTCTCGGGAAGCAATACAATACAAATACACTTATCAAGAGGCCCAGTGTTTGGGCTATATTATAAATAGTTCTAAATTAATGTCCCTTCCCAAAATGCCTACTTTTCCAACAGGTGCAACATGACACCATCTGCCCAACAAAGAATCTAAATGTCACCAACTTCATAAGAAAATGTAACTGGCTGTTTAGGACCCTAGTTTATTATGATGATATTTAATAATTTGTACTTATAAAGCAGGTAGGGGCATAAAATGAGTTATAAATGTTAACTCTCTAGCTCACAATAACTCCTTAGAAAGACAGGAAACATGACACTCCCCTTTTAAGAGATCCATTCATTCAACAAACATTTATTGGGCTCCTATATGCTAGGCATTGTAATGATGCAGAAATTTGGCCACATGAAGTTTGAGTGCCTGCTCCCCGAATAGAAATGAGAGCCTCCCAAGAGCAGGAACCATGACGTCTCCTCTCTGCAGTCCTAGGGCCCGGCACTGCACCTGGAAAAGGAGAGTCATTTCATAAATGTGGGTAGATTTTTTAAAAATTAAATACCCGAAATTAGCTAAAAGTCTATGCTACTGTTATTAAAAACATAAACCCAGAAACTTTTGACCTCTGAGCCATTGCTTGCCACTGGACCTTACTTCCTGTAGAAACCCCCCATCTGGTGCTCTTCTGCTCTTTCACACGGCAAAACATTCGCTCGCCTCTGAACGTTGTGACACGTGCAATTTCTGCAGCCCTCTGCATGCTGGGGAAGAGGTGGAGGCTAAGGCTGGGCCGCACACTGAGATTTGCTTTTTTCTGAAAGATTTTGGCTTCTCTGAAGATTTTTATACAGAGCGGAAAAATAGAATTCTGGATCTAGAAGTCACTCCAAGTCAATATCCTCTTGTTAGCTCGGGTTGGGTGTGGGAAAGTTCCGTTTGGCAGTCCTGATTAATAACGAGGTCCCGACGACTATCAAATGGCCAGCAGAAAACAGGAATAATTTGGACAATGGGCTTCTCTCTGACTCAGGTCTGAATCTCCAGCAAGATTATTCACAAGGTGTCTGGTAAACTTAACCCCCTGCTCACAGGGTCTAAAACAAACCTATCGTGTGTCATACCCAAATCCTGGTGAAATGGAGAGAAAGGTAAAGTCACGGGTTTGTGCCCTTTCCCCCCCTCCCACATCCCAACGTGGAGCCCCTTAAAAAGCTGGACTGCTCATAGCAGGAAGGTAGCCTTCGCTCTCAGAGCAAAGGTAACAGCGCCACAGGGCCTAATCAGGAAGCAGAATGTCTCGAGCCTTAAGAGCCAAGTGGTACCGAAAGGTCCAGGTGTCCCACCTCCAGCCTGGAGCTATTGCCCTGGGGACAGTCACGGCAGAAGACGCATTTTCTCGAATGTCAAAAATTAGGCCCCAGACACATGAAAATCAGCCAGAAGACACCCTAAATAAGTCACTGATGGTTTCAATGATCCAGGTTATCGCTTCTCTTTACCTTTAGCCTCCTGACTTCGCTCAGTGAATGCCTGGGTACCCCCCACTGCTGCTCTCTAAAGAGGGGCAGATGATGGCACATAAGCGGAGTACATCTGGAGAGGGCCTGAGAAGTCGAAAGAAAGAAGAGGACTTGCTTCCCTCGTTCTTTGAGAAATCTGTCCTGTATCGCTTGGCTGAAATTTACATAGAAAAAAAAAGAATCTCCGAGTTTCTTTCTTCTGCTCGTCGGGGGAGGAGGGTGGCACAGTCTGTCGAAGGCTGAGCCCACAGTTGTACATGCAAGTTAATATTTCCAGGGCCCTGCGTGGGATACCTTTCCCAGAATTCATGTTCTCAATGGGAAACTGAAATAGCGCGTGAGAGTTACCCTAAGTAGATTTAAATAATTAAATTCAAAAATTCTCAAACCACTTGCTGTTTCAAATTTATTTCTTTAATAACAACTCAGACTCAGCAACAGACTGGATTAAGATTTCATTTATTCGAAATTTAAGGTATATCCAGCTCTGGGTGTAGTTTTTAAGTATTTAAGGGGAAATTTGTGCGTGGTGAAAATGAAGACTGCAGCATTATAAATTCATTTCCTCTATTAGAAGCCGGGCCGCGCCTGCACGCTGCAGCTGTTCGGGGACGCTGTCCCGACAGGCTGGAGGGCGCCCCGCGGAGCAGACGACCCTTTGTTTCCCCACGGGGGGAGATTTGGCCGGCCCCACACCCTCGGCAAGAACTATTTCCTCAGTGGCGCCAGGCAGTTGGGCAGAATCATCTGGGGTGGTTTTCATGTGGCAAAGCAAAGCATCCTCTGGGATTCCAGAGAGACTTCTAAGGATCCATTTTCATCCGTGACCTCAAATCATGGCCCATACCAGGCCCCAAAGACGGGAGGCCACGGTGGCCCGAGCCGAGTTCACTGACCTCCCAAATAACCCGCCCCGATCCAGGCAGCGACGCAGAGAGCGACTCGGAAAACAGGTGTTGCGTCGCAGGTAACAGCCCCACGGTACTTACTATTCATGCTAACAGTTTTACAAACAAGTGAGTTTCTTATACATTCATCGCCACCCCCAGGCATTCATATTCTTTTTAAGTACAGAAACCTTAATTAGATTTTGACCACAGACCCGGATTTGACTTACCCTGACAGGGTTTCCATTAGTGTAATCTGTGGGGGAATTCACTGTTTTAACATCTGTGTGCCTGAGGCCTATCTCACATTTACTGCAAAACTCTGAAAAGCCTCCCTTGTACGGCTGTATGTTTCCTCATGCTCCCAATTTCACAGAAGTCATTTCAGCACCAAACGGTAATTAGCAAAGGGATGGGCCTCAGCTGACATGAATGCAATTTATTGTTTTCCACGAGGCCCTGAACCAAGCAAACAAAGAACACAGTCTAGCTGTCTGGCATTTTATTAACTTGTATTGTGCGGTGCACCTTACTGAAGGGAGATCTTCGGGAGAAATTCAGCAGTTTGTGTGTGGTAACATGCAGACTTTGGAAGAATATTAATTTCAGTTCAATTAGGCAAGTTTTGTGGTACCTCAGTCTGTAATATAGGACAGCCACTTTTATAATTATCTTCCATATTAACTTTATCATCACCAGACTTTTGCATAAATGCAACCTTTCATCTTTAAAATGCCAACACTTCTTCAATTTTGGCAACCGTACAGCACTGCTAATTATTTGCTCATTATGTGTGGTTAACTGATGAATCATTAATAAATGAATGAATGGCTAATATATTTTTATGGTAATTGGAGATATAACTGATTGCAGACTTCCTCAGCTTCTCAAAACGGCACTGAATGAACAGTGGCTGCCTAATTGTTTACAGATGATATTGATGCCCCCACCCAGTGTTTCCCACACTGTGGTTTATCACTGGCGCAGTCTCATCAGTCCAGGGTGGGGGCTCGCCGAGGCCCAGTCCGGGCAGAGGGGAACGGGCAGCAGTGGAACTGAGCTTCCTCTCCTTGTGTTTCTGTCACCTCATTTGTTTGGGCTCAGCTGACACGTAACCATGTATGGGCCTCAGGGCCAGTCGCTAGCAGTCTGAAGACTCCTTGTGGATTCCCTTCTCCTGGGCGTTGGCAGAGCCGCGACCAGAACGCTGCTGTGGTTACCCCTAGTCGAAAACACAAAAAGACTTGGAGGCTGACACACAAACACGCCCGCCATTCAACTGCCACTTGTCTTGGCTGGCACACCCAAAGGAACAATGTGGCCAGTGGCCACCCAGCCTGGTGTCTCTGCGGCGGAGAAGGGAAAGGAGACCCGTTGGCAAAGATTGGTTAGAAGCCTGGAGTTCAGTTTGCACCATGGACAGAAATCCACAAAAGAAAAGCAACCAGAGATCCTTAACTCCGTTCCCAGACTCGCCATGCCATGGCTGGCTAATGGGCCTGGAGAGAACTGCCGTGTGACACAAATTCTATCTGTCAGGCACATCGGTCACCAACTAGAGGTTAAAGACAGAGTCTGTATTTGTTGACAATTCTTGTGAAAAAGAAAGATAGACTACTGGCCAAATAAGGCTTGTTTAGCTTTATACAAACAGACGGAAGATCAAGTTAAAAATGCAAAGGAGATTACCAATTCTTAATTATAATTATTTAACCAGGTGGGTAGTTTCTCCTAATGAACATTTCCATGAAAACAGAATAACTAATGACAGTCTTAAAGAAGCCTTTGTCTTTCCATGTACTAATGATCACATTTATAAATATGCAGCAAGGCCCCCGTGTACATTGCTAATGATAAGTAATTAAGCACCAGGCGTGGGAAGCCAGTGAAAAGGGTCATGTTAATGCAAGAGAGGAAATTAAAAATGCAATAAAATAAGTTGCCTAGAAAAGATTAAATAAACTTCTGGCTTCTCCTCCTTCCAGAAGGAAAAGAACGGTTTCCCCATTCTCACAGTAGGGCCATGTCACACCATGCGACAGCTGGTTATAAAGTCAGACAGTACAAGTGGTGGGCTTGCTCCATGCCCCATCTCCATTTCCTCCTTTGGGTTTGCGGGCAGGGGGTGTGGCTTCACAGGGCACTTCCGGTCACTGAGTGAGAAGATGGACCCCCATAAAAAGGAAGGGGCTGGCCAGCAAGGGGGGTACCTGCCACTGTCAAGCTAAAATGCACTTTGGTTGTTATCGCTGATACACCGCTTGTTTATTAAACCATTAGGAGCAACCTGGGTTTTTCTCATCTTTCACATGACCAAGAGGGCAAGATGGGTGCCTCTTCCAGAACAGTAGAATAACCTCTGCCTCTCTTCACATCGGCCGCTTCCCCACCAGACCCTAAGCTCCTGGAAGATGAGACCATGACTCAGGGATAGTAGGCTCTGCGCCGGACACTGAGCGCTCGGTCAAGGCCGGCTGGATAAGCGAATGAACGAATGTGCAAAACAGAACATCTCTAAACCAAGCAGCATCTTGTCAAAGAGTCTTGAACCTCCCTCCCCGACCAACCAGCTCTGCCACTGAAAAACACTTGGGCCCAGTCAAAAGACAGGACACATTTCTCGCTCTCATACAGCTCCTGAGAAAGGCGCCAGTCCTTTCTTCCGGGGACCATCACTGAAAGGAACAGAATTGTGAGGCTTTAACAAAAACTTAGTCTTTGCAAAAAAAAAAAAAAAAAAAAATCATCGAGCTGGTGTAAGACTCCTGTTGGATGACTGAACAGGAATCCCGGCATTTCTGTTAAGCATTAAAGACACATAGAATGAGTAAGTGGCCTTCTTGGTGCAAGAAAGGGGACTTGTATTTGGATCTCCAACGCTCTTAAATAAGGGCCAATTTTGATTCTTTCTATAAAGTGTCTTAGTGAAGCTCTTAAACCACTGAAGATTTTTTTTTCTTTCAAACATTTCAAACTCGCCGATTCCCAGTCTCTCAAGGCTTCCACATCCCCTCACTCTGCTTAATCCCTCAGTGAGGGAAATCTCATTTTCTGCCGCTGTGGTCCAGGGTGAACGCGAAGGCAGCCTTGCTCTGAAGAAAACAGCAGCAAACAAAAATTAAGCCGTGGTTGGATATTTGGGGGAGTGTTTCCTTTTCATCCCCCCCCCCCCGTCTTTTTTCTTAAACGAGTTCTAAGAAGCAAGTCATCAGGCAGAAAATCCAAGGCTTGGATCACCCAGTCCTGTTTTAATATTCCTTCTGAATTCAAATGAACCATTTCCTTTTACATAAAATCTTCGACAAGGCCACACTTGTTATCGGAGTGTTGTCATCGGCAAGCCTGCGTGGCTCTCATAAAGGCAATTTAGCACCTGACGGCGCGGGCCGAGATTTGCCTCGCAAATCAGGGCTGCCGGGGGACTCCAGGCAGGACAGCCGGCTCCTGGGACACCGAAGGTGCCTCTTCCAGCAACTTCTCCGGCGGGCCCTGGTTTGTCGGGGCCGCCAGGGCTCTCCTCCCGGGAAGTCCAGCCCGCCGCAGGGCCACTCGGCGAGCGTATCCTGACCCCCAGTGGCCGGCCCTGTCATCGGACCCGCGCCGGTTCCCACTCCCGCGGATCCCGGCCCCCGGGCCCGTTCGCTTTATTTGGCAATTAGAGCAAACTTCGGTTCTCACAGAATCCGACCGAGTGGAATTTCGCAACGCGAGTTTCACAAGTCAATTCCCTTGAAGCAAAACCGACGGTTTTCCCTGTGGTTTCACTCCACACCTCTGCGTTGGTTGGTGAACTTCCCCCTCGAGTTTCTCTTCCCACACACACCACTCTACTTCAGAGGCAGCCATGGAGACGGTTTCGGTATGTTTCTGGGGGTCCCCGCCTCGTGCCCGCCCCGGTGCTGAGTCGGCGTTTCCGCGACGCCTCGGTGGGAACCGGCGCGTTTCCGAGCGGAACGCGGCGCCGGCCCCCAGCCCGGAGGGGGCGCTTGTGGCTCCTGCCCGCCCGCCGCCGCCGGCAGCGCACCACCTGGCTCAGGCTGGAGGGCGGGGGAGTGGAACGCGGAGCGGAGTCAGCCCCACGGCCGGCGGGCCGGCCGGCGGTAGGGGTGCCCGACTGAGCAAGTAGAAGTGCAGCATGTCGCGCGCGGGTCGTGATTATACTGAAAAGTACTTGTTGTTTATCTGAAGTTCAAATTCAACTCGGGGTTCTCTTATTTTATCCGGCAACCTCACCTCGTTTTGTGAATTTGAAGACCAGCTGCTGACCGGACCCTTGGATCGTCCAGGGGGCCTGGGTGCCCCCTAAGAGTTAGGCAAGAATGTATACACATATATTTATATTTATATTCTTATCTATAAATACAGCCTTTCAACAGTAGGAAAATAGACTGTGGTCCTGTTAGCTTCTTCTGAGGATCAGACCTCCCCAGGCATTGGCCCATTTCTCAGACTGTTAGCCCTATTCCTCCTCTCCTCCCTCCCCATCTCTCCAGAGGGGAGGCAGGCCCCTGTCCTGAAAGGGGTCCCTTTCTCACAGTCAGCCTTCCAGAGAATCTGCAACCCGTGTCCTCGCCCACAGATGTTGAAACAAAAGTCACAACCAAGGTAACTATTTTTAGGGGGTACCAGATTAAACCGCAGCTGGGTCTTTAAGAGATAGAAGTGCCTACACTCTGAACTGCTGTTCATATCCACTGAAATGTGAAAAAGGTCAAAAACCCGGTTTTGCATTACTGTTATCTGTCGGCCATTAAAAAAAAACAAAAAGGCTATTGCCTTGGGAATACTGTACATATCTGTTACCAACAACTCTGAAAACCACCTCTGCAAGCTTGTCAGTTAAACCAAATGTTAAATGGAAAATATTTGGCGGGATTTAAAATTAGACCCACACACATTACTTACAGATGTTTCCATGAAAAACACTTGAAACTGAACCACACCAAGTAATAAACCCCACAATGGTGTATTTTTTATACCCCAAGTTAATTTTTATTATATAAGTAGCCATATGAAGAAGGTATTGCATACTGCTTAAATTAAATACGGGGGAATGAAATCAGCAGTATCCCTTTACAGCATATGGCCCAGCAAATCAAATTACAAAGCTTTCCACATCTCATTAACTGCAATGAGTACAGTGAGTTTTCTAATAAGTCACATCTTTTTCATGTGAGTGGTGAGCAGTGACTTATTGTAAGAATTCACAGGATGACCCTTGGGCTGAAATTAAGAACTAATCTAAAATGGGCAGGGTCATCTGGTCAAGACTGATCATAACATTTCCTCATTATTGTTTTAGTTGGCATTGAAGCATATGTTTTCCTGGTGCCCCAGCTGAAAAATGCCTTTGATAATTTCACTGACAGCAAATAACCCACACACTGCCATTTAATGAGTTTGGGCAGAATTAGCTGACAATAAAGAATATAGTATAAATGTTTTTATTAGAACTGATTTATTTTTTAGCTGCAAAAAAAGAAGAAGAAGCCACATTGAAATGCTGAGCTGACTTCTCCTCTTCGAGATGGCCCGGATGGCCTTGGCCACGATGCAGGTGAGAGGCCGAGGTGTATACTGTGAGCCCAGGGCCGGCCAAGACTGTGCCTTTGGGCTGCAAATGGTGAAAAGGCAAATACCAGCTGGAACCCACACTCAGATGTCGGGTTCCTCCTTTACACAACAAGGAAAAAAATACTTCTACAATCGCTCATCATGTGGCCTTTGGTTGAGATGAATTACCAATTTACAACCTCTTGTGTTTGGAGAGAAGCAAACTGTGCTCTTCTGAGGCGAGAATCAGGAACCTAAAATCATTCAAGCCTTCTTGTTTATAAGGCCAGAGTGAGGCCAAAAATCCATTTCCTTCTGTGCTCTAAGCCCTTTCTCACCATCTGCACTAATAAATATGGACTGGTGTGTGCATAACCATACACTGAGGAAAGGGAAGAGTGAAAGGATTTTAAATGGTTGCAAATTGCTCTCCTGCTGAGATAA
Organism: Ailuropoda melanoleuca; assembly: GCF_002007445.2. Taxonomy (NCBI): domain Eukaryota; kingdom Metazoa; phylum Chordata; class Mammalia; order Carnivora; family Ursidae; genus Ailuropoda; species Ailuropoda melanoleuca. The sequence goes on along the minus strand of NC_048219.1, from coordinate 57,740,732 downwards.
CAGCAGTTTGAATGTGAGCCTCAGTTGTTACATGTTAAGAATGGGCATTTGGCTTCTTTTCACACAGCTGTGAGAGAAGGGATAGGTTTCTACTAGAGAGAAAAGGGGTCTGTTCTTCGGAAGACAGGCTTGCCAGTGGCATCTTGCCCAGAAGCTCTTTCTTCACAGCTCCAACGGTGGGGACTGGAGACAGGATAAGCAGACCAGTCCCGGTGCTGGGAGGGGAGAGGATCGTGGGCACTGGTGAGGTGAGCCCTGACACGGAGGGGGGGAGGGCATTCGCCCCAAGCCTCAGCAGAGACCAAAGGTGTCAAAATGGAGGCAAGACCAGGAAGTTGATGTAGCCAGCGTGTAAGGAAGTTATCCTCGAGGCCAAGATGAATTGCTGGAAGGATCTGGAAGCTTAGGCACACGTGGTCATAGGAAAATCTGTCCGGGGAAGATCTGTCTGGCAAAATAATCGCCAGTAAGAAAGTATTGGAGGTTAGCAGGGCCCGGCCGGGAGTGCAGCACAGGAAAATCTCCCAGGGCCCACTGAGACTCAGCGGTGTCCTCCCAGACAGAAAGAAGGGACTCCCTGTGCGCAGCAGAATGCAGTAAGGAATTATGGGAGCTTCCGAGAGACTGCCTGGCAAACTGGAAAAGTCGCAGGAGCAGGAGAACAGCCAAATAAAGGAGCACCCCTGAATATCTGTACATCAGGGGCACACTCTGGTAAATGCTAGGGAGCATAGAAAGACCCTTCGGTCGGAGCACTTCTAAATACAGCCTCTGACACAATGCCGCCCACTTCCCGATGGGGTATGGAACCCGAGTCTCCTCGCTCCCCTCTCAGGGGATGAACATGTGAGATGAGAGGGCCCCAGGAAGCAAAGGGGACGCTGAAGCATCACGTCCAAGGGAGGAGACAGACCCTGAGAACTAGAACGGAAGCAAAGAGTCAGCCACTGAGCCCAGGCAGACAGTGGGACTGGGTTTGGAAGACAGGGGCCAGAAAGATCACTAAGGAGAGGAGACACTTGAGAAGCAGCTATGGCTGAGCCCGTAGGAGGAGAAGGAGCTGGTAAGGGTGCCAAGTCTTCCAGAACACCCAAGACAAAATGCTGGGGCAGGGGCCTGTGGGTGTTCACTACAATCCCTGGTGTTAAATACAGTCCTTCTCCCCCCTAATCCCTGGTGAGTGGAGATTAGTAGTCACCCCCCAAAGCAACTGTTCAGGAGAATGGCACAGGGTTCACCTGTAGCATTCTTCTAGGTCGTCAAAATGAAACCCTCATTAGTCTCTCTCATCTAATTTGGCCTTGCTGTTGTAATTGAACCTACTAAGCCCTCAGTCACGCAGACCCTAGCTACCTACCTGGAACGGAGACAAGGACAATCCCTGAGTATTGCTAGGTAACAGTAACAAACTAACTAATATTTGCACAACTTCACAGTTTACAATGTGTTGTCATAACGTTTCTCATTTGCCCGTCATTACCGTGCTACGAAGGAGGCAACGCGGCCGTAGCTAGGAAGTGAAAGAGCCAGATCTCAGACCTGAGTCTTCAGATTCCCAGCCTGGTGTCATTTTTTATTACAGCAAATAGCTTTTATGTACTATTAAGATAACATAAAAATGCTCTGGCGGTCTGAGGAAATATCCGTGTTCTGCTCTCAAGAGAACGTATGCAGGGCTTGAGGCAAAGTTCTCCAGAAGAGCCCATCCTCTCCTAACTTCCCTCAGAACATGTCTAAATCTAAGTGTATCTGATGGGCCGTCTGCCTTTTTTCCTCCCTGGCTGGTACAGACAGGACAGTCTTGCCAAGATGACATCCTTAAGACAGATGATTTCTAGGACACTCCCTGCCCACCTCCTTGGGGGCTGCTTGGTGACTGTGCTTGGACTCAGAGCCATAGTTCCTTTTGTGGTAAAAGAAGAACATAAGAAAACAAATCATGCAAAGACTTGAACGACAGATGAAAGGACCATAATAATGAACCTGCCTGGCTTTTAAAGCAGCGTCAACCAGGGAAACAGCCCAAAGGACCTGGAGCGGAGTTACCAGGCGGTGCCCTCCGTCTGCACCTCTGCCTTCCTTCCCCCACATCTTCCTCTGTTTCTCCATCTCCCCTATTGATGATGCTCCACTCAAAGTCGCTTTCTAAAGACAATAGGAAACTCCCTCCTCTCTGCATGCTTGCACCCAGCTTTAGCTGGTGAGCAGGGCCCAGCTTAAAGAGGGTCCTCGTGGAAGAAAGTCTCCAGATGAATCTTAAAGGTTAGTTGTGCAAGTAGATTATAAAACTCTGCTCCTTGTAGGAGGCTTCGGAGGCCTTGTCCTCTACCATAGTTTCCGGAACTTGGTATTAGACCCTCCTTGTCCACTTACCCAAAGCAGCCAACCAAGCATAGTACAGAATGCCCAAGGCACACTTACGCAGATAATTGACATAGGCATTATCTTAATGAACAGGAAAACAGTTTAAACCTGGGAAAACATTCCTCCTCTTCCTCCTTTGCTCCTTTCCCTGACCTCCCAAAGCTATCATTTGGCCCTGCACTATTTCTTGAAGCCAGCCTTCCTTTATTCCCGCCAACTGTGGCTTCCGATGGTCCCCCCCTTCTCCTTCCCGGCATCTCCAAGCATCTGCCTAAGATACCCCCAAGTGCTGGGAGCATCTCCTACATGTTTTCTGTGCTTTTCCATTTTCCTTTGAAGTTCCTCTCCCTGACTCTGGGAAGACTTCGTAGTACCGTGTTCCCAGAACTGCAGATTGCCAAAGCCATGACATGCACACTGTGTGTGATTGAAACATTCAACAATTATTTACACATTAAGATTCATACAATCTTCGGGGCTGGAAGGGGCACTTGAAGCAGAATTTGTCAGTTTTTGAAACATTTCTCTAGCTTCTGACAACTTTCGTCTGTCATGTGAAGGTTCTGGGCCTTGGTTTCTACGGGCTCTAGAAGTCGGCCGCTTGCTTCACGTCGCAGAGTTGGAGTTCCAGTACTAAATTCTGGGCCATAGGTGCAGATTCCTCCCTTCTTAGTCCACACTCTTCATTCCATCCTGCTGTGCGCGTGTAAGCATGAGCAGGCTTGCCTGCCCCCACTCTGTTAGAATGCTAATCAATTTGAGACCAAGGAGCAATTCTTATTTTCATACCCTTAAATACTGAACATAGCATTGGCTACCGAACTGCATTTTCTTGATTGCAAGTGCATGCGCTCTACCTTATCCCTGTCTGCACCCACCCACCACAGACCACCACCCTCCCTTGGTGCGGTCCATGTCCAAGATGCTTGATAAATGCTTCTGAATGACCACGTGAAGGAAGCACCTCCCACATTTGGTTATCTCAATGAGCACTGCTTGCCAGTTGATTGGAACTAGACTCCCTAATTCTTAAGCTAGGTTCACCTGCCACATGTCCTCCCGTGGTCTGGGCTCCACTGCTACGGAGCTGTGTCACTCAGCAGTCACACAACCTCGCCTCACCCGCTTCACTTGCATTTCTTCATCTGTAAAATGGGGATAAAATAGTTCTTGCCTCATAGGGTCACAGTCAGGACTAAATGAGAGAATCCACAAAAAGCCCTGAGAAGAGTGCCGAGCAATACATAGCAAAATGCTCAGTAAATATTAGCTACTGTTACTTTAAACTTTATCTAGCATAAGCTTCATTACCTATCACTGTGATTCGTATTTAATTTGTTGACTTTTCAAAAAGACAGTAAGCTCGTGTCAGTCTTGGTCTTCTCCCCAGCACGGTGCTGTGGCAGGGGTAAGTGGACAGTAAATGCCTGAATGTATCCATCCATGCAAGGATGGGAATACTTTATGGCTGACACACATTTCCACAACCTTTGGATGCTCTAAATGATAGTGTTGACTCATGCTCCTACACCATTAAGAAGATGATGGACCAATAGCCAAGTGGTTAAGAGCACAGACAGCAAAGCCAGAGAGAATGGACGTGAATCCTGGCTCCACCACATAACAGGATGTGATCTTTTGTGACTTAACTTCTGTGCCTCTTTCTCCTCACCTGTAAAATGGGAATAATAATAATAGTAGTTGTACCTACCTCCAAGGGGTTTCGTGAAGATTAAACAAGTTAAAGTTTGAGAAGCCCCCAGAATTATGTCAATGTTAGTGCTATTGTCATCGGCAGGAACACCACCTGAGAGTACAGACATGACACAAGACTCGAGTGTGAAAACAGGTGTGTAGCCCTGTGCTCGCAGCAAAACATCGTGTGCAATTACAGAGACTCTGTGGGGAGGCTGAAAGGCAGCGCTCAAAATAAACATGAAACTGTGCCGTGACAATTTAGCCATCATTAATATACCGTTGGGATATTTTAGGGTCACACAATCAAGGCCACACTTGAGGGGCAGGGGGCTATGGGAGAGGGTTTTCAGGAGAGGGTCTGATGTGCAAAATGCAAACACCGCCCGGCCCACCAGCTCCCACCGCGAACCCCGCACTCCAGCCACATGGAAGCACATCTGTGGCCCAGCATCCCTCCTCGACTCCCGTGGCTGGGACCACTCTTTCCTCCTTGCCAGCTCCTCCTGACCTGGGTTTCCTCATCATGCTCCAGTTCAAGGCCCCTCCAGAAACCTAATCTTCTTTGCTGCGGTGTCTCCAAAGCCGCGGGGCTCGGGGGAGCCCAGCTGCCAAGACAACATCGGCCCTCTTGCCAGGCGTCACTGTCGCGGGACCGCACAGCGGCTGGGATGTCTAGAAGGGCATCCTCCCAGGCTTGCCTCCCCACTCCGGTGACAGGGGCATCCTCTGCTCGGGGAGATGTGGGGCTCTCCGTGACTTCAGGAAACTTCCGGAAAAGACATCTTAAGTCTCAGAGCAATTGATGAGCCAGAATGGGACTGGAGGAAGGAATGTGGAGAGCTTTGCAGCTTCTGTGTTCTACTCTACATTGCCAAGGCAGCTTCCGCTCCCCCTGCAGCCCAAGCCCGGGGGTGATTTGCCCCTCACCACACTCAGCCACAGTTTGCTTTGAAATGGTTCGCGATTAGCCATCTCACCACTATCGACCTGCCTCAAGATTAGATGCTGCCGCTATCTTACAACCCTCTCCTGAGGGCCTGAAATCGAAATCTCCTCATGAATGGAATTTATCTGTGCATATGTACGGTGGCTTCTTATCAGAGAGCTCTTTCTCCAAGTCTTTGCTTAATCTACCTATCTAATTTATATAATGCAAATTATATTGCAAATCGTATGTTAGGAGCAGAAAGAAAATTACAACAGAACATGTTGTGGTTCTGCTACAGTCAGCACCTTATTGGTTGTATCTACTGCTGATCATGACCTTGGGATGTTTATTGCCCCTGCCCCTTGCACATGCCCACGAATCGAAGCGGGTCTCTGCAGATGCATCATGAATGGACCAACTTTGTTCGAGATGCGTGGGTGGGTCTTACGTAATACTCCGATTAAACACTGGTGTGCCTACTTAAGTAATCTTAGCAAGATGTTAATAAATGAATATCATTTCCTTGGGACAGCCAAACTATCAAATCATGATGGCAACAGGAAGGCAGACAGAGGTGCCCGGCTGCCAACAGAAGTTAAAGAATTTGATGTCAGGAAGGGTCTCAGAAAGGACCCAGAACGTGGCCCATTAGATTTCTCACTCGATAGAGCAGCGTGGAAAGCTCCACTCAGCTAGTCACGTGCTTACCGCCTGAGTCTGGGGGCCAGATTCCATCCATGGAACATACAGTTTAAAACATCTTTTTAAAGGGGATGATGTCTCTGTTTAAATTGGCCAGGCAGTGGTATAAAGGACGAAATGAGAATTCTTCATGGCCTTCCCACGAGTGTCGTCATGCTCTGTGGGGAGACAGGGAAGGGAAGGGTGTAGTCACGCAGGCCAGACTGGGCCGGCTTTGCGGCACGGCTCCTCCGGAATACAAGACCGGCACAAAACCTCTTGAAGCCGCTGGGAGTCCAAGGTAAGCTGCTTCACAAACACTCAGCCAATAATAAAATGTTTTGAAAAGCACTTAAGCTTAATGGGGTGAGGTGTTAACTCAGTGGAAGCGTCTGTTACTATGGAGAGGGACTGTGAGAACAGGGCAACGCAATGCCACGGGGCCGGGAAGGGAAGGCCATCAGGAGGAGTCACGCCTCACACAGCAAACACAGAACAAGAGGGCCTCCTGTACACAACGGGCGGTACCAGGATGGTCTCCGATCCCTTGATGCCTCTTGGTTTGAACCAGGCTCCTTGAGTCACTACTGTGCCCAGGCCTTCTATGGACCAGACCTTCCAGGACCTCTGCCGATTCTTCCAACCCCCTCTTGTCCATTTGCTCGGAAGCCGAGGACCATGCTGACATGTATAGCCTGGCTGGGGCCTGCCGGCATCACACGTTCTCACGTTCCGCTCCTCCAGAGTCTCGGACACAAGCCACGTCATACAAACTTCTTCAGGCCCAGGAGGTTCTCAGGCAAGAACGGTGATTTGAGCTCTCCGTGACTACTCACTTGGTGATTCGTCTTTTTATAACGTTGTTTCCTATCAAACATAGCATCCATTGCCTTTAAAAGGATTGCAGTCTCCAGACTTCCTGTGATGGCATCATACCCTGAACGCTCGCGTTCTAGCACCATGCCATCTGGCAGCCATTCTCATTTGGGGGCTGTGCATCGAGGGGGAGCACTGGGTCATCCTAAGACCATTCGACACATGCCTTCCTGACAGTATTCTACAGTATGAGACACTGGGAGGGGCTGAGTTATCAGCCAGCCAAGTGCCTTCCTGACCCATACAGTTGAGTCATCTGAACTATATTCAGAACCGTTGCTGTTGGCTCAGCAACAACTTAATACTCTCAAACTTATTCTTCGTCAGAAGGACCCAGTCTTTTAGCCTGAGGTTCATAACATTCTTTGAACAGGTAATATATATATGTTTTTTAAATGTAAGAACAAAACAACATAATTATTTATCTGCAGAATAAACAGACCTCTGCCAGCCCAGGTAGAGATGATGAGAACTAGGGTTTGATCTTTCTAATTACACACAGCTTTAGGAACGGGGTGGTCGAAAGGGCACTTTATTCCTCTCCCCGTAGTCATGACTGCTCTGTTGCAGCTAATCAAACTCTAATTCATTAAAAACCGGGACAAGAAACAAAAGAGAAAACGAAATAATGGCTTCTACCGGCCTTTAAAGCCCTACGGGAATCTCTGATTAAATGTGGCACCTGGGCCCTGCTAGAACGTACTCTCCACGAGAGCAGAGGCGTTGTCTGGCTGGCTTACAGATGCCTCCCCAGCACCTACCTGAGCACCTGGCACAGTGAGATCATGTAGCAGGTGTCTGCTCAATGAAGCAAGGAATGAGTGAATGAATGAATGAATGAATGAATGAACGAACGAACGAGAGAGACCACAGTCATCAAGAGCAGCAGAGGGGCCCAATGTTAGAGCGCATAGAGTAGGCAACTGAAATCAAACACCTCGGGTTGAGTCCTGAGTCTTCTGACTGGAATGAACTTGAATAAATTACCTCACTTCTCTGAGCCATTTCCTCGCCATAAAATGGAAGTAACAAAAATATATATTCCACAGGGCTATTTTGCAGAATGAATGATAAAATTCCTGTGAAGTTATTTCATAAAGTAGCAGTTGTCCACACTAGCACTTGGGAAGTTCCCTTATATTCCACTGGCCCCCTTACTCCCCTGCTCCAAGTATCTGCCGTCTCCTCTTCCTCCCCATTCCCACACCACTGCCTTAGCTATGTGATTCATCACCCAGATAGCTCTTGTCTCTTCCTAATGGATTCCCTGCCTTGTGCCTGGCTCCTCTACGGCTTCCTGCTGCCACTAAGCTTCATGGTAAGTGACCAGTGCGACTGCATGGGGCCCCATTCTCAGAAGGAACCCCTCCTTGAGGTTTCATACACTGGGGTTGCCATCTTGAAATTCTTAATAATTTAGTGTTTGGGAAGTGAAGTTCATGAGACAATGAACTACGTGCTGGGGACTGAGGACCTTGGCTCATGTGTGCCACACCTTCCACCACCTTCTACCTCATGGGACGGCTTCTCAGCCATCCACTTACCTGCATTCTGGCACCATGCCCAGCTTCCCTTCTCCATAACCCCTTCCAGTGACCACTGCCAACTCCACCAGCAGCAGAGGCCTGGGCACAGGTGTGGGAGGGTCAGGGTTGAGCGAGCATCCCCCTCCATGTCTGGGGGGATGGGCATGGTGATGGCTCTCTCCACCCTGGGCTGACAGTGCCACCATGCATTTGGCAGGTGACTTTGTGCAGGCAAGCCTTACAACCACCCCAGACCCAGACACCTGGTGCAACCTGACACAGACATTGTAATACCCTTGTGGGGGCATCTGCCTGCCAAGGATGGGGGCATCAGGCTTCTGGGAAGGGGAGATGCCTGGCTCCCTCTGGAGCTGGGGCACAGCCCATTGGTCCGGCAGATACTGAGAGTGGGAAGCAGTAGCTCGTGGGCCACACATGTCCCAAGTCTTGGCGTAGGGCCCCAAGATTCTTTGAGCGTCTCCACTTGCCCCATAGGTATCCCTGTGCCTGACAGAGATAACATTAAATAGCAAACTTTAAAAATACCATGACCAGTTGAGAGACTGCAGAATAAAGGGGAAAACGCTCTTTATTTTAGTAGCATTAACAGTAATTTTTTCTTGTTTTTGAATAGAGGGCCCCACTTTTTTATTTTGTACTGGGCCCCCGGAGCTGATTGTAGCTCCCAGTATGACCCTTCTAAAGCTTGCCCCTGAATACATCACTCACCTGTGAGACTCCTTCATTACTTATCCATAATGTGGGCCATAAAGTTCAAGCTTCCTGGTTAGGTCCCCAGACCCTTCCTCATCTGGCACGTGGTGACTTCCTCACTCCTTTCCACTCATCCACGCTTACCATTCTCCTTGGCCATCTTGAAATATTAGTAGCTTCCTGAATGTTCTTGTCATTGGTCCTCATATATTCTTACCATTCCCCTACCCCCACTTTTATCTATGTCCACTCAAGCCTCACTTCCTCTCATGGCCTTCCCTGACTGTCCCCAGACCCCCAGGCTGAGTCAGGTGCTCCTTGCTGTGCTCTCGCACCCCCCCCCCAGCCCCACAGGAGAACTTTGTCATGACTCTTATCACTCTGTCCTATAATCCCTGAAGTTCCTACCTGGCCTCTCCACCAGACTCATGCAACCTGGTCCTGGTAACAGGGATCATGTCTTACGTGAATTTCTATTCCTAGCGCCAGGCATAGTGCTGCTACTTTCGGGGAGAACTAAATTCAGTACTAAGCTGGACATGCTGGCCCTCTCTGCTCATTCCCTTCTCTGTCTACTGAGTGAGATGATCTGAATCAAACAAATCACAGCAGCCGCTTTCTCCAGAGAGACGAGTCTTTTCAGTAACAAAGACGCCCAAGGTAGCATTTTAAACCTATTTTACAGACCTACCCCTTTCTGACCTGGCAAACTTCAATGACCGCTTGGGTTTCAGCCCTTGCTTATCACCAAGCCTCAGCTACAGAAATTGGAGATAGAAAGCACTGGACTCATTTTCTTATGAGAATAAATCATTTGTTCTCTTCGGCACATTCATAAAGCTCTAGCAAGTCAACCCCAGACGTTGGATCCTCCCTCTACCACTTTCCTATGGAGATTAATGCCCCATATACTAGGAAGCATGATCTTGGACCCAGAATCTTAACATAAGCTATTTGATCATCTGGTCCTTATTTGATAGTTGCAGGAGGCCAAGTGGCTGCCCCTGATTCCGAGCCCTGGGCCCTTGCTCCCTCCACTGCTCTATATGGGCTCTTGTGAACCAGGCTTTTAATGTACTCTTTGCCCATCTCTCTTTGAAGATATAAAATCATCTTGCTTCTGGGTTTCTTTTCTTCAGCATCTCTAGACAATAGTGTAATCCCGTCAACTGTCTAGTAAATCAAAACCCATCAGTCAGTACTAAATGAACCAGGAATCTGGCATTTTCTATTGTCATTTCTCATCGGTGCTTCCCTCCTCCCACCCCTAAATGTCCCTCAGGTGGTTTTGTAAAAATTGGGAAGGAGGAAGGAGGAGACTATCAATAGCCATCAGTGATGAGACACTATAGTTCACTAAAGTGGGGGAGAACCGATGATAAAGAAATGATCCTTGTTGACATGCAATATTGACACAGTAGCCACACAAACCACACTCATTATCTCCCTCAACCAGCTGCCTCCTTGCTTTTGGGAGCAGCGCAATTGCTGCCACCATGATTTCATGAACGATCCCCTCTTTATTCCACCGCCATTCATGGATTAGTTAATAAGCTAGTAAGTTTCTGTTCCAGGCAGAGAGCAATATGCAACTCAGAAGCTTTCCAAACAGTCTGGAAATGGGTAGTTTTATTGTACTCATCCCTAGTCACCTTGCTAACAGCCTCGGGCTTCAGAAATGTCGTTAAATATTCCTTTCAAGAAACACAGGAACCCCTAAATGTGGCCCTCGTCCGCCCCGCCCCTCCCGCACTGGTTCCATCCTGCAGGCACGCTCTAAGCGCGGGGAAATGTGGCCGGGAGAGAGTTAGACTGTTTAGTGTGATGCAATACAGCCTGCTCAACTTTTGCATAGCAATTCAGCAAACACAGTTTTAAGCATTCAATCCTACTTCTACAGCTTCTTAAAATTCCCTGCAATATAATTATACTGATGGGAATGCAGAAAGATAATTGCTTTTAGAGGAAAGTTTCTCCTTTGTTCCATGTTCATCTGGCTTCCAGAAATGGAACAAGAGCCCTTGAACAGCAGAAATACGCATCCATGTGTCTCTAGTTATCATTTATTTACAAAGATAGACCTTGACAAATGTAATTTGTTCAATAAAATTAAAAGGATGCACGATAATTCACTTAGACAAAGAGACTTGAAAGGGGACGTCATCGGCAGCAGCACCGTCCATCATTCCAAATGATCAGCTGACTTTGAAGAAGTGGCAGGTGTTCCCCTTTTGGAATGCAGCATTGAAATAGTATTTAGAAGGGGGAAAAAAAGAAAGAGAGCGAGGAATTGGAGCAATTCTTTATTCAGGCAATAATTATACAAATTAGATCTATGAAAGCCAGAGAATGACTGTGCCTTGAACCCTGTCTGTGTGCATAGAACAATGGGGAAATTAATAATTAAATCTATTACATATGCTCATAATTCAATACAAAAGATACCTCAGTAGTTCAAACACTCCTGTATTTTCATTTGAATAAGGCTTTCACACATTCTCCTCATTATATATGTATTATATTTTAAATTTAACAGCTTATTTTGTTGCCTTTATGTTTGAATTAATAAGGGCACACTTTAATGCACTAATGGGGAAATGCATTAGCCGGCTTTGCAGACATAACTTTGAAAAATCTCCAGTTTCCCAAGGGTGAAATCAATTTGCCCCATAACGTGTTGTCTCACAGACACATCTGGAATCTTGGAAGAATAGCTCCCCTCTACAAGCTTCTGATTTGGGCCTCTGTATCTGAAAGAGGATCCCCAGAGTAGAAACCTTTGCTAAATTGAGCAGACACATCAAGATCGTCTTCTGGATTTTGCAACCTCTCAGCCAGCTAACATGGTTTTCCGTGCCTGGCCCAGGCTATTTTTTTCAGAGAGCAAAAATAATTCTCCTATGAAAAAGTAAAGCTTTATTTTGAATCCAATAATTCATTTTCTCTTTTTTGCTTTCTCACTCTCTCTCTCTCCCTCTGGCTCCCTCCTTCTCCCTATTTTTAACTCTTCATGCTACTTCCAAGCCATGGAGAATGGCAAGGAAATGGAAGTTAGGGAAGTAAAAGGAGAAGGAGAGAGAGGAACGTCTGTCTTATGGGGGGGTAATGGTGCAGGAGGTGGGGGGCTTTCACAATTGCCGGGGCACCAAGAATTCCTGGGAGTCCAGGAGAGGGGGAACATTGGTGAACAGAAGCACTAAAATCCAAGAGGGCAAACAAAATGAGGTCACAAAGTGGTCCCTCGCATTTGGAAAACAGAGTGACTCCTCTGGAGGACTGAATGCTAAGGATAGAACCAATGCGAAAAAATCCACCCCCCTGCAACCGGGAAAAGAGACAAAGAAGTCAGTTGCTGAGAGAGAGAAAGAGAGGAAGCCGAACGAAAGGCTCATATGTTGGTGTCGCGCGCTGCCAGCCTACCCGGGGCGCCCAGGCACGCATGGAGGCGCTTGCCGCTGCTGCCACTGCGGTCCGACAAGAGCTCCGTGCCTTCTGAGGAGCGAGGAGCGAGGAGCGAGGAGCAAGGAGCGCCAAATCCAATGATGCTAATTGCATTGCAGATTTCTAGCATCATTAGCAATTCTTAAAATTACATTTGCCCTGCTTAAGTTCTCTCTTTCCAGGTTGGTATACGGAGGGGGCAGGTCTCCGAAGGGGAAATGGGTTACAAAAAATTCAATTGGACACGTTGGCTTCAGGTGTGCAGGTGGAGTCTGGCCAGCGGGGATTCACAGACCAGGAAAAATGCTTGTTTGTCTTATTTTAAATGCTGATTGCCGGGAGAATAAACAAAACCCGCAGCTAAATGGGCCTTAAAGGAACGCTGGGAATTTTGGAAAGGAAAAAAGCCCTACCGAATAACGGTTGGAACTAGCCCTGTGGGTCCTATGGTGACAAGCACCAGCCAAACACCCCAAGCGATGGAGTAACTTGCATTGGAAATAGTTGGTGCAGAAATAACCACTTCTCCCTCTCCTTTTGTTTGTTTGTATTTAAAACAAATGAATAAAATCCAGATGAATTAGTGGTTTTGCTTTGTTTGTTTGTTTCCTTAAAGAGAACATATTTGCTCATTAGGAAAGCTCGACAGCCAGCTCCAGAAACAAAAGCCCCAAGTCCCATGTCTCTTTTGGCGAGGACACCTTCCCCCAACCCTCCCCAGCTCAAGCACCTTGACGATGTTGGGACAGGAAAGAGGCATCCCAAGAGGAGACCAGAGGTCAGAACCCGCCTCTCCCAGAGTGGCTGGGCCCTGACACTGGGGCAGGGCTCTATGTGGGGGGGGGGGGGCTTCCATCATGGAGTCATGGAGAAGCCACCAATGCCACCCCCTTACATGGTGGCCTCTAGTCTGAATCTAGCAACAGAAAGGGGGCCAGCTCCTGGGTATTTTTCCAACAATTTATACCATATGATTAAATCGTTAAGTATATATATGTATAACACATATACACAGTTAGGAATATATATTATATATACAGCTCTATATATAAGCACACACATAGAAAGTATGTATAGCTTTTAATTGGGCCGTCTTTTAAAAATAATTAAGCCAGTTTTAATGAAAAATTGCTTCAGGCTGCTGGCAAGTGAAGGAGCCGTCTTTTGCAGAGCATCGATAAACTGAGTCATTCGTACAAGAGGATGGCCAGCTGTATCCGCCAATTCACAGTACTTACTACCGAACGAGCTCAGTTCTCCCTTGCAGGCCCAGGACCCTGGGGTTGGGGCAGCGAGGCAAAAGCAGTGAGCCCACGTCTTTCCTGTTCACCGTCTCCAACAGTCCTCAGAGCTGCATGCACTGCCGGTCCTGAGCTGGAAGAAGGGTTTGTCTCCTTCCAGACAGGATCACAGCAGGAACCCAAGTCCATTTGCTCTGCCCACGGAAGGACAAGGGGACTGACCACAGAGGCTGGTGGGATCTTCAGAGATCCCTGTAGCACCTACGGGCACACTGGACCAGGACTGGGAACGAGATAAATGGATGATCAGAAGTGTTCCTGTTTCAGGGGCGCCTGGGTGGCTCAGTTGGTTGACCGTCTGCTTCAGCTCAGGTCATGATCTTGGGGTCCTGGGATCAACCCCCGCATTGGGCTCCCTACTCAGTGGAGAGTCTGTTTCTCCCTCTTCCTCTGCTCCTTCCCACTGTTTGTGCACACTCTCTCTCGCTCTCTCAAATAAATAAATAATCTTTAAAAATAAAAAGGTCCCTGTTTCCTCGTCTACAGAGTGAAATATATGTGTTTGTCAACCTCCTAATATCAATAAGATAAAAACATAGACAGCATTATTCAAATGTGAGGTGTCAACAGGTTTAATACTGCAAACTCTTAAAGCAAGGATAGTACACGCCTTAAAATAATACAATGCTGTGTGTGTCAATTGTATCTCAATAAAATTGGAAGAAAAAATTAAGGGTAGTCATTCTTTAACAGCACATGATGACCTCTGCACAACAAAACCAGGCATTGAGAGAAGACTCTTCTTTATATTTTTGGTAGCAGGAAGTATTTAGAGGCAAAGGAGTGTCTGGCTTGGTTTTTTTTCGTTTTTTGTTTTTTGTTTTTTAGTTTTTTTAAAGATTTTATTTATTTATTTGACAGAGAGACAGCCAGCGAAAGAGGGAACACAAGCAGGGGGAGTGGGAGAGGGAGAAGCAGACTCCCAGCAGAGGAACCTGATGCGGGGCTCGATCCGAGGACTCCGGAATCACACCCTGAGAGGAAGGCAGACGCTCAACGACTGAGCCACCCAGGCACCCCTGGCTTGGGTTTTAGTTAAAGGGATGGTTTACACAGTCTCACATTAAGAAATTTTCACAAACCTACTGACTTCCACCAAAACCAAAGAAATGGACATGCTGCCATGCAGAGGTCCATTCCAATGAGGTGGTACAGCAATACTTCTAGAAGTGAAGGGGCCTGTGTGAAATCCCCCTGGAGTAGGGGACGGAGTTGCCACTGCCCACGTTATACTGTTTATCCCCAGTGGCATGGCTACATATGAATCTCTCTCCTCAAGAGGCCTGGGACACGAAAATAAGCCGTTTACCCTCTCTTCCTTTCTAATAAGGAGAGGAGAGGACATTGTGACCCATAAAATGAGGGAAAACAGGGACACCTGGGTGGCTCAGTTGGTTAAGTACCTGCCTTCAGTTCAGGTCATGGTCTCAAGGTCCTGGGGTCGAGCCCTGCTTTGGGCTCCCCGCTCAGCCGGGAGTCTGCTTCTCCTGCTCTCTCTGCCCCTCCCCGCCTTGTGCTCTCTATCTCAAATAAATAAATAAAATCTTTTTTTTATAAATGAAGGAAAACACTAGTATCAGGGAACCTTTCTCCTAATCCCAAACACAGTGAGGAAAGCTGGTACTTTCAGACGTCTGTATCAATCAGCCCGGTGAAAGATGGGAGCAGTGGCTTAGACTGGATCATCAAACAGCTAGCGTATGTTGGCCTTTGCTGTTTGCCAAGAGGGCACTTCATAAACATAGTAGTGAATGATCTTCACCACAACCCTGTGAGGTAAGTAGTAGTATTCCCATTTTACAGAACAGGGGACTGAGGCTCAAGAAGTGAAGCGACCTGCCCACAGACCCAGAGCTCACGGACGTCAGAGGCAGGATTCAGACTCCACAGTTCTTGTAACCGTTCCTGGTCCTCCCTCTCCCTTCTCCCTCTCCCTTCTCCTCTCCCTTCTCCTTCCCCGACTCCTAGCGTCTCTGTCCCCACAGCTGAGGCTAATGTAGTTGAAATTTCCATCAAATTCCCAGGCCTGCACTCCTAGGACATGGTGCTTCCTAGTCAAAAGGCAGCTTCTGGGGCAGGAAAAGAAACTGCTGTCATTCTCAAGCCCCTTCCAGATCGGACAGCCCGGGTGAACGGGAAAGGAAGGACGCCTGAAGCCTGCGCACCGCACCAAGGAAGGAAAGGAACCGAACTTGGCTTCGTTCTTGACTCTCCAGACTGGGGACGTGGCGGGAAGCCCTGGTGTGGGGAGGGACCCCGGATCCGACCTCAGCCCGAGCCTGAGGGTTCAGACCAACCGAGAGACCTGGGTGAAAGGAGGGGCGCGCCGGCGGGTGCAGCGAGGGGGACAACCCGGCAGGGCCCGGAGAAGCCGTGTGGCTGGATGGGGCAGAGGACACGGGCCAGGTGTAAATGGGGATGCAACGCGAGAGAACAGCAACCGACTTTGAAGTAAGGAAACTTTATTGCCATTTGAGAGGCAGCTGGGAGTCTCTGCGGGATCCTGAGGGGAACCGAAAAGGGGAGGCGACCCCCGGGCTGCGGGCGGCGTGCGTGCCCCGCTCCCCGGCCCGCCTCCAGGGGGCGCTCGCGCCGCGGGCCCGCAGGAGCCGCCCGTGGGGCTCGCCCCTGGCGGAACAGCGTCGGGACACCTGAGCCCGGCACCTAAACGCCCTCCAGCCCCACGGCGCCCGCAGCCCCCACGGCAACCGCTCTCTGCCGGCTCCGAGGCGCCCATCGGGCAAGATAAGGGTATCACGGCTGCAGCCTTGCAAAAAAGGAAAAAAAGGGAGATATATTTAGCACCCCAAACCCTTGTAACGATGCCACTCAAGGCCAGTGAATCCTTACTGACACAGGGGCCAGGGGCGGGGGCGGCGACCGATGAGGAACAAACACGCTTAGTCCTTTGGGGCTTAAAATGCTGACTTGGTGAATCCTAAAAACAAACGGGGTACGACTCCCATCGCCGGGCAGGACAGCAGGGCTTTCTCCTGAGAAAAACCGTGCTTTTGATGGGCGGCCAGGGCGGCCAGAGGTGGCCAGCCGGAACCCTAGCCCTGCGTGGAAAGCCCGAGAATTCCGCGGCTCACAGCGAGTCCTCCTCGCCCGCGACCGCGCCTCGGGCCGCGAGGATGTTCCTGTGGCGCCACCTAGTGTCCAAAGCGGAGACAACGCTCTGGCGAGAGCGGCAAGGACCTCAGACTGAGGCCCCGACCTTGGACCCGGCCTGTCATCCTGTGGACCAGTAGACACCCTTTGGCTGCACAAAAAGCCTCCCAAGACCCCTGTTCCTGCTGCCACCAAACCTAAACAGAAAATCTGCCAGAACAAGTGGAATAAATGACTCTCCCTTTCAATGAGACGTCCATGAGGTGATGTCTGGTTTTTCCTAAATACAATGGCAAGTCGATTAATAATTCATCCAGAAAAAATATAGATGCTGTCATCGTACAAACATGAGTCTTAAGCAGAACTGAGCCTCAGACCATCTGGAGGAGCCTTCTGAGAAACACTGAATTAGAATTTTGGGTGGGACAAAGAAGCAGCTTTACTTTTTATTTAACGGTAAATTGCAGACCTCCAGAGAAGATTCCACCACGTAATGGAAAGAACAGAGATCTGGGAGCCAGGATACTAGGGCTCTGACATTGGCTCTGCCCCCAATTATATGTGTGACCTTGACCAGGGGCAAACAGATTTTACCTCTCACAACAATGCTGGGAGGTTCAGATTGTTATTTCCACATGATAGATGAGGAAAGAGGGGCTCCGGAAGGTTACCCAAGGTCAGACAGCTGGCCAGTGCCAAAGGCAAGCTTCAGACCCACCTCTGCTTAACTGTAAAGAGCACACTCCTTTCACAGCACATAGATGCCTCTCTGTTCTGGCTTCCTCACCTACAGTCTGAAGGGACCCTTCGTCCCTTCCAGGTATAGCAAACTTTGATCTAAGTTCTCACTGGTCCCTGAAAACTCACTTCTAGTGCTCACAGAGCCCACAGTGATAACAAAAGGGCCCTTAAAAAAGATTTATCCACTTATAAGAACCATTGGATTTTATTTTCCGCTATGGGCAAGAAAACACCAGCACAGACGTGCTGGAACATCAAGCCTCCTTTAAAATATACGGCTGTGGGAAAGAGGAGAAAATCCACACAGGGCAATGAGTGACAACTTATGGATCCGGGGCAGAAACCAGCCCCTCAGGGCGCTGCTTATCTCTTGAGCCACTGGCCTCGCAGGGGATAATTGCCTTCTGATAATTGTTTGACTTGATAAATACAAGAAATCAGGCAGCCAGCAGTTTATCTGGCTACCAGTTCAGATCTGGAGAGAACTAGATTAAGGAGTCAGGCACATTTGCAATAACCTCAAAGATAAACCCTTCCTATCTGAAGCAGTTTATCTCGTCCTCAAGGGTCATGTTGCCCAGTAACTGCCACATCTAAAAGAATGAAGGGGGAGACGCACCAAAGGGCTCCAGATCGGCCTTGAGCCTTCTCTTCCTGCTAATCCTTACAGGTCACCAGCTGGAGAGCGAGGGGGTGGTATTCTGCCCTCATCTGGAAAGCCTGGGGAAGTATGTTGTCAAAGTGGGAACTGGGCAATTAGACCCCAAAGCCAAGGTCACCTGACCCCAAGGTCTATGGTTTTCTCATGGCTATTCCTCTATTTCAGAGGGAGAAGCTAAAGGAACCCCAACTGTCACCAGCAGAGATAAGCCCAGGAACTGCAGGTCAGATCTTGGACCCTACTGAGCCACACACTCGCCGTGTGACCAAAGGCTAGTTAAAACCTCCCCTGGACCTCAGTTTCCTCAACTCTAATATCAGGAGTTGAAGCGAAGTAATCTCTGAGACCCCACTGAGCCATTTCATGGACCTGCATCAAATAAGCAGGTACCCTTTGGGGTTTCAATGAGGCTGCCGGTTTCACTGAAGTACCATCTCCCTGACTCTGGGTGCTGGTTAATTGAGCGGAGGCCATGTTCTGATGGATTTCTTCAGCAGAATAGATGATAAAACTAGGTGCCAGTAAAGACGGACTGTCCCCTCCTGCTCACTGGACAGCCCCACGGCCACTTCCGTCTCTGCCAGCCTCAGACCAAAGCAAGGGGAGAAAAGTCAGATCTGCCCTGTAAGGAAGGCCCTCTTCTGACGGCCAGGCCCTAGTGCTGTCCCTCCGTGCCTCTGTTCTCAACCTTCCCTCTGAGCAATGATTCATGGCAGATGTTAGGGAGGAAACAACATTCTACAATTCTTCCTACCATTTCTCTTATCTTCACAGGGTTCTTATTAAGCAGTATCTTCAAACTTATTTATGTGATGTCATGCTAGGAAGCAGTGCTGTCAACACGCCACCTTCCATGAGCACTGAATTCAATACAAATGAGAGCCAAATAAATGCCACACTGTCTCCAGGCAGAATCTTCTCTAGGCAGGACAGGGAGCCTGGATGTCCACAGAGAGAGGTGGTGAACCCCTAAAGATAATCAGAGAGTGGAAACTTTGCTTACTGGGCAGTTGAAGAGCTCCCCTTTCCTCTTCTCCAGTGATTACTCCAGGGAAGCCAGCTTCCTGCTGGAGGACAACTGCAGTATGCTCTTCAAACCAGCTCAGAAGTGTGGGTGCAAAGTTCGGGGTGCTGCCCATGGACAAAGGGCCAAGTCCCTACCCTTCCCTTCATATTTCTATTAGTTATTTTTTTGGATGTTGTAAAAGATGCATAGATATATGTCTTTTACCCCTGTCTCCATATTGAGAATGAATGGGCAGAAGAAGTGGGGAAGGAGAAGAGCAAGCCTTGGAGCACGTCAAGCGCCAAGCACTGTGTTTGGAAGTTGGTGAGGGCTTAAGCCCTCCGATCTTGGCCAGTGGGGACAGGGAATGGTCATCTCTTCTTTTATGTCTAAATAAATGCACATATTTGACAATGGCTTGAACCACAATCAGACATGGCGGGGAGCCAACACAGGGTCTCCATGTCTTCCCTAAGAGCACCATCTTCCTTTTAGCCGGGTAGACCCTCTCTCAGCCTCCATTACTTGATCATGCAGTTTCCTTGGCTGTCAGAACCTTCCCACTCTCCACTCCCTCATTCCTAACCCCCCTCCACTCCTCATGACTCCTGTAGCCATCATCCTCAAGGAAGCATCCCTACTTCTCTCCTGTCCGATTCCTTCTGGGTGGGCACCCGGATGCACAGACAGCTTGTATCTCATTTGTCACCACTGTGGTGTAGTTCTCTGCTGAACTGTCTGCTCCCCCAAGTCCCTGGGAGCTCTTTGAAGGCAGGGTCTTTCATATTTGCATATAAAATTGAATTCTAGGCTACCGCTTGCCCAAACAACCCCTCTGTATTCTAAGAAAAAGATGTTCCTTCTGGAAGCATGCAGGTCCATTCCTCCTACACACCCCATACATACACAATCGGCCTCCAAGCAAGACTTGACCAGTGTATGACTCTCTTGTTCAAGTCGGGAAAAGATGCTCTCTCCTCCTAGTGGCTGCAGCCCACAGCAAGCAGCAAGGTTTAGCCAGGAGTCCATGAGCTGGATTTCTGTGCAACCTGCACGACTGTTCTGGGTGGCTCAGGTTGAGTCAGTCACTCGGTCATGAGCATAGTGGCCCACTTCTCCTGACCTCTGGTTCAGCTTCCAAGACATCAGGCTGCTTTCCTACCCTGCTTCTTACCACTCCCCATCTAACCACAGCCGCTCGTAAAATACATAGCTGATGTGTCTCCAAAGTCACAGGGCCCCATGAAACCCAAGCCACAGGACCCAAGAGAGAGAGACGCTGAAGAGGTCCCATTTCATGCATGTTCATTGCCGGCCTCCATGCCGGCCTGGCACCGGGCTCATTTGCATGGCTGGTTTGGAGTCTTTGGCAGGTGAAAGTGTGCAGATAGTTTTATACGTGTTGCTCATCATTAAACCTCCCCTTCAGGGTTTCTTGTCGCCTTTGGTTTGTGTCTCAATCTGGAGCAAATTTAAGCAAAGGTCTAGGCCTCTGTGTTTTCTTGGTTTAATTAATAATTCATAATAAAATTTAATCAATGCATAAGCTTTTGTGGAAGGTTATAAAATACTTTTATTTGCCCTGGAGATCAGAATGACCACTTTCTAAATCTGTGAAATGATTTTTTTTTTCCCAAATGGGGAAATTTTACTCTCAACTGTAAATTTCAGCTGTTTGCCATATGTAACCACAGAGAATCTGTTTATTGACTTAGTATATTAGAAGTAGTTAGGCAGGAAGAAAAATAAACCCAAACTCCATACGGGAGAAAGTGTGGGGAAGGAACCAAGAGCTGGAGCTAAGGGTCTAGCAAAACTCTAGCCTCGGAAAATAACAAGGAGAGACAAATGTCTGAACCCACCTCCCAAGGAGGGGACAGGGAGAGTAATCAGATTAGGAGACAAAGACAATGGCTGGACGGTAAACCACAAGCTATTCAAGATCGTTGGAAGAATAAGCAGAGAATGTAACAGGAAAAATGGTGCCATGAAAGGATATCAGACCCTGGAAGTGCTCCCCCAGGGGTGTGGAAGTGGGGTATGGAGCCCTGCTTGTTAAAGTCCAGCTCGGGGCAGGTGTCCACCTGCCTGGAATAGAAAAAGAAAGGAATTCTTGCCCAGTGGCAGAGAAAGGATCTAGGGAAGGGGTAACTCAGTCCCCTGTCTGTGGACCAAGCCAAGCTACTAGGAAAGCATCTTAGAAACACAGATCGTTAGCATCCACTTTAAATGCCCCGTAATGCTCTGCCGGTGACTCAGGTGCAACCCGGTCTGAGAACCGGAGGTCCAGATGCCCTGCCGAGGATTGGCCCTAACTCTCTGAGATTTAACAAATGAGGACAAGAGAAGAAGTTGGCGCCGAAGAACTGGGCATCAGCCGTGGGTTTGGGTGATGGCGTGTGATCATCGGTTGTTCTCTGTGAGACTTGCTGTACTAACAACATGTTATTAAGTGTGCGGCTACCCCCTTCGTCTGACACTGGTCCAGAAAGAAGGAGATTATCATCCCGGCTTGCAAAGGAGGAGACGGCCTCTCAGAGAAGCGCAGTGACTGGCCCAAAGCCACACTGCTGCTGAGCAGAGGGCTGGGTTTCTCCCTGGAGCACCGCCCCCCAGACTTTGCCAAGTTGTAAATTAGGGCCTCACAACATGCTTACGGTATGCGCATTTCTCAGCCCTCGTGCAGCTTGATGGCTTGCCGCTAAGATGCAGTCCAGTGAAACTATATATAAGGTGAGGCAAGGGGGACAGCACGCAGTCCAGCGAAGCACACTGATGGCTCAGGGAGGTGAGAAGTGTCCGCTCATGTGGCCGTGGGACAGCAGCCTGCGCAGGCCCCGGTGTGGGGGAGCTGGTGACGGCACCGCGGGTACCCAGTGCGAGCCTGACCACCCACCGAGTCCACACTGGTACGACGCTAATGTCCATAAGTTCTCCAGCCCTCGAGGCTAAAACCTCTTCCCTGACTCAGCTCTCACGCCAGGAAGCTTCAGGAAAGCCAGTCTTGAGTGTGTGCATCTCAGCCCAGGTATTTTTGAAAATCCCCAAGGAATGTGACCATGTTGCAGAGGTCAGGCCTATTTGTCATGTGTCACAATGCTCCACTCTCTGTCAGTCCCCGCAGTCTCCCCCAAAGCTCCTACTCCCCCACAACACAATCAAGACTGGCCTATAATATCAAGATTTTCTGAAAGCTTCAAGATAGCAGAAGGGAATTACATACAACATAGAGACAAAAAGCTTAAACCCCAGAGATGGGGAGTCTGAGCTATCTTTGTTCTTAACCTCTAACCTGCCCCACGTTTCAGAGACCGGCCTACTTTGCCCCAATTAAGTGCTTTGACCTTGTCCCTTTGCTAGAACCTAGGTCGTCCGTTCCTTGCAGGGTCCAAGAGGAGATAGAAACACCTCCGGCTGGTCTCCAAGTCAACACAGCTCTGCATACGGAGAAGACAACGCATTACCTTATTTTACAAGCCACCTAGCTCTGCCTCAAGCATCTCCATTCCCAGTAGACTTCAGCTGAGCATGACTGAGTGCCCATTAAAGTGCTTCCTCCAAAATGAAGCAACATTTCTCTCAAGGATGAATCATAAAGTTGCGATGAGCACATCTCCCTTTCTAGTTATCATGTTTCCAAAATCGCGGGGCACCATCTAGGTTCCAACAACACCCTTATCCCACTTCCACTGAGCAGAGCAGAAGGGGGCCGGGCTCACTCCTTCTGCCCGGCGCACTCCTTCTGGCAGTGGGGAAGATTGCTTTAAATGTTTGTGGGTTGGTAATTTTTGGACTCATTTGCAAGGCAAATGCAGACTATCTAAAATTAAGGTTCAGTGATGTGGGGCCCTAGCGGAGGATTTCTTTTGTTTGTTTTGTTCTAAAACCACAGTCTTGCCCTACACGATCATTATCAGAGCCCTGGCACGAGCGCTGGCTGCTTTTACTCAAAGTCCGGGCGACTCCTCTTCATAGGTGTGGACGAACACGTCCTAACAGAAGGCACTGTCGAGGTAGAGCTGTTGGCTGGTGGCAGCTGAGTGCCAGCGCCATTAGGGACGAGTCCAGGCTGGAAAGTTGGCCTGGCCTGGGGCCTGGTCTCTGTGTGAGTGGTATTGGTCACAGTCCCCAGTGGGAGGCTTTGGGCTGATTTCCCTTAGTGAAGTGTGGTGGTCTAGAGTGTTTGGTCAACTTCAAAGCCCCACGCAACTTCCTCTGCGTTTTAGTTTAGACTTAACCCAAGTCTGATCCAAACGTGGGAAGTGGGGGGCAAGGAGAGGGAGTGCAGTGTTCAACTTAGCCTACTCTTGGCAAAGCAGATCTTCCCGAGTTTCAGGGAAGGGATGGGGGAGAGCAGCTTAGACAGACGTAAACAGGCTCTGAGGCCCTTTGGACATCAAACACTAGCGAAACAACGTTTAGATGAGTTAAGTGTAAATCAATCGGAAACATATGGACTACATTTCCCTGAAAATACACAGGGGTTTACAAATTACAGGCACAGGGGTTTGGCGAAATGCAATTCAGGTTTTGCCAAACCTAAAATGTTTGGAGAAGATTTAAAGAAAGTAGACTGACCCAAAATGCCTTCAACTTTGCCCATGCCTGACACTGATAATATCCCACACAACCACAAGCATTTCAGTGCATGGGTTTTAAGAGCTTTATATGTTGAATAAACTTAACTACTCACAACAAGCTGAGATTCCTTTCCAGACAAGCGTTCAGAGAAAGCTGAAACTGCCAAGTGTCTGCTCTTACAGGGAGAAAACATCTACCTTTTGCGTTGGGCCAAGGAGATACACCTACATGCTTAAACTTGCAACAAAATGAAATATTCTAAGCTTTGAAGCCTGTAATTGTCTATGCACAGAGCCCTGGCTGTGCTTTTCCCCGGCCCACGCTTTCTGTCTCTGCACGACTGGTGGTACGTGTCCCAGTGTGGGGACAATATGGTGATACACTCCTGCAAGTCTCTGTGCACGGTGAGTTGCCCACATTTGGCAGCGGGCCATGACCATTTCTGTCTCAGAGGAAGGTGGTCCCGGTGGAAATAGGGCACCTGACACCCACATGTTTAGGTGTTGAGAGTCCAGAGTGAAGACAAAAGGTATGGCAGACCTTACCCTGGCAGGAGGTCAAGGCCCCACGCTGGCTTGGAGAAAGTGAAAGCAAAAGGGAAAGAGAAGACTCTGAGGTGGGATCCCTGATAAAGCCCAGCTCTGCCCTGCCTCTGGGAGGGTGGAGGGGAAGGGGGCCACTAAAGAGGCAGGAAAATTGAAGAAAGGTCCCCTCTGCCCTTCTTTCTGCGCTGCGAGAGCCAGCTGGCAGAAGCATGCTGGCACGTGTGCCCAGGTGGAGAGGACTGTGACAGCCCCAGAGTGTCCTTAGTCTAGGAGCAGGCGTGGGACAACAGCAGAATTTCCTGCAGGCCCACTTCAAAGGGGGCATGGAAGTCGTTAGCGTGCATGACCAAGGGTGGAAAGGGCTGGGACAGCCTTGGGAGACGGACATGGATGGAGGACCTTGGTCAGAGGTCACCTCTCTCCACTCGCCACCACCCCCTGCTCTCCATGCTGTGGTGGCAATCATGAATGGGGCCTTTCAGAATGGGGCCATGATCCCCACGGACAGAAGGACTACCCAGTGGTGACCGGAATTGCCAGCCACCAAGCAGGATGGGGATTTGAAATGGAAATGACACTGATGGAAACAAAAAGGAACCTTTCTTGCACCCTTGAGCTGTGGTCAGAGATTTTTGCCTCCTCATCTCATGGACGAGGTCACAGAGTTGGTCCGAGGCAGCACGCCCTTTAGAACTCTGACCTCTATGGGGCGCCTGGGTGGCACAGCGGTTAAGCATCTGCCTTCGGCTCAGGGCGTGATCCCGGCATTATGGGATCGAGCCCCACATCAGGCTCCTGTGCTATGAGCCTGCTTCTTCCTCTCCCACTCCCCCTGCTTGTGTTCCCTCTCTCGCTGGCTGTCTCTATCTCTGTCAAGTAAATAAATAAAATCTTTAAAAAAAAAAAAAAAAAAGAACTCTGACCTCTAGGAGGCAGTCAAAACTTCCCCACCTCACTCAAGAAAGGAGAGTTGATCTGGGTAGTCATGGAAGGGCTGAGGCGCTGGGAGCGGGTGAGAGAGGGTACAGATTGCAGTGGAAGGAGCAAAGGGATCGTGAAGGGACCTGGTACACGTGGATAACCCCCTTTCATTGTTTCCTCATGGAATCTCAAACCTCTGAGGGACTGATTAGGGAGGTGGGGTCTGTAGATGACCTCTTCCCACCCTCTGCCACACAGAGAAAGCCCAGAAGACCCCAGAGAACATTCTGCAGTAAAGCAGGCCTGAGAAGCAGAGCCTCTCTCGTTCTGTCACTCCAGTGGGGCTGGAATCCTCCTACCTTCGGAGGCCCTCAGAGCTAAGACTGGGTAGGGGCACAGGCCCAAGGGGGCAAGGAGGCCAGGCGGGTGCCTCCGTAGGGAAGAGGGTGCCCGGTATTTCACAGAACAGGACAGAAGGCCAGTTTCCATGCAGAGAAAACACAAATAATAGTAATGAAAATTACAGATGATATAAAGAAATTTTTTTCTCTCACTTAAAAAATTCCTACTCCATTTCTTTTGTAAGTGTTCTGTAGTTTCTAGATTTTTGACCTCTTCGGGTGATGGGCATTAAGGAGGGCACGTGTTCTGATGAGCACTGGGCGTTATATGCAAATAAGCAATCGTTGAACACTACATCAGAAGCTAACTAAATATATATATAAAAAAATTCCTGCTCCTACAGTGGGAACCTCTGAGGTGGGGTTTGGATAATTCTGCGCTGTTGGTGGTTGACAGAGGGACAAACTGGCCACTGAAAAAGAAAAATGATTCCTCTGTCCCTAGGGTTAGAAGCTGGAATGTGCCTTTGGGGCAGAGGCTTTCTTCCTTCTGGGGGTTCCCTTTGATGACTCTCAGTCAAGTGCCTCCTTTAGTCCCGACCCTGGTGAGGTTCTCCAGATGCAAATAACGCAGGGGCTTAGGAGCAGAAGGTCTTCCGTATCTGGGGGCAGACACCTAACAGGAAACCACTTGAGAGAGGCAATTTTATAGCAAGTAGGAGGGGGAAAAACATTTGATTGGAGCTTGAACTTGAAAAATAAAACATAAATTAAATGAAATTTTTAAAAATCTTATATCTAACACAACTTATGTTATAATTACAAATATGCATTAAGAATAACTGAACAAAAAAATGATTTAAGAAAAAAATTTCCAAATATTTGTACAATAGCACTAAATTCTTTGCCTCGTATTTTACTTTTTTCTTTTTTAAAGATTTTATTTTTATTTATTTATTTGACAGAGATAGAGACAGCCAGCGAGAGAGGGAACACAAGCAGGGGGAGTGGGAGAGGAAGAAGCAGGCTCATAGCAGAGGAGCCTGATGTGGGGCTCGATCCCATAACGCCGGGATCACGCCCTGAGCCGAAGGCAGACGCCCAACCGCTGTGCCACCCAGGCGCCCCTTGTATTTTACTTTTAAAGCCAATCACACGAAGAGATGTTTTTACAAAAGTGTGCAGGAGGATTATGAATTTCCCCAAAGGCTTCTCCTGCTTGATGCACACAATTCTCTCTGAAGCGGCCCTGGCGTCACTGTCTCTGCCCATGTGTGGTTTTCCCGTGGCTACCTGGCACGCCTCCACCGCGCCCGTTTTTGACAGCTTGCTAGCATTTGAGCAATTCTCCACTTCCATTCTCCTTAACACCATAAAATCCTCCATCTCTTACAAGATTTGAAACTTGACTTTGAAATGGATTTGTGTCACTGGCACTGTCCTGTCCGATGTTTATAATGTCCCCCAGTCCTCAGGAGTCGGATCTGGAAGGGGCTTCATTCGGTAGCTGGGCAGGAGAGGGGAGGGGATGCACGGTCAC
Organism: Ailuropoda melanoleuca; assembly: GCF_002007445.2. Taxonomy (NCBI): domain Eukaryota; kingdom Metazoa; phylum Chordata; class Mammalia; order Carnivora; family Ursidae; genus Ailuropoda; species Ailuropoda melanoleuca. The sequence continues at coordinate 57,713,756 of NC_048219.1, read as the reverse complement.
CAGCAAATATCACGACTTCCATTTCCCCATGCGACCCTGTAGCTACGGGGACTCCGTTGATGAGTACTTGAATAACCTCTGCGATTCTGTTTATGAAAGTAGGGGGAGAAGCAGTACACGTCCACAGGAAAGCCTGTTTTTTCTGAGTTTGTTTTAACTCTTCCTTTTTCTCACTCCTTCCCCTCTTGGCCTTCTTGACGGGGACATCCAGCAACTCTAGCCTTGAGACTAGGCCTTACATTTGCAGTTCAGAATAATTCCCAGAGGTCTGCATGAGAACCGCAGCAGTGCCCCAGAACGGGGGGTTGCACAGTGATGGGAGGCCAAAGCTCCCGTTAGAACGCGTGTTCATTTGCGTGGGTGGGTGTCCACAAAGCCAGGACTAAAACCCGTACGGTGGGCGATTGTAACCACATACTTGGTATCTTTACTGAGGTTTGGAGAAGTTCGTTTACTGCAAATCACACAGCTGAGGGGTGCCTGGGTGGCACAGCGGTTAAGCGTCTGCCTTCGGCTCAGGGCGTGATCCCGGCGTTATGGGATCGAGCCCTACGTCAGGCTCTTCCACTCTGAGCCTGCTTCTTCCTCTCCCACTCCTCCTGCTTGTGTTCTCTCTCTCGCTGGTTGTCTCTATCTCTGTCGAATAAATAAATAAAATCTTTAAAAAAGAAATCACACAGCTGAAGGGCAGAGATTCACACTTACATTTCTCTCACCATAGAGGACTTTGGAATTCAGAACTTGGACTTTATCGGGAGACTCCACTCGTGCTAATTGTTGGGGTGAACTAATCACACCCCTCTTTAATGACCTCCACTGCTGGGAAAAGCTGAGTTGGAGATATAGCTGAACTTCCAACCAAACAAGCCTTCCTGCCCTTTCTCCTCTGAGTTGACCTCACCCCCCTGCCGCCCACGCCCCCCGTCTGGGAGTAGAGACTGCCCAAGCACACTAGCCACGCGGGCGGCCTGCATAGAGGGGAGAAAGGGTGCAAAATCCCCTGGGGCTCATTTGAGGCACACTCAAAGGCAGAACGGTGTTCCAGTGCCCCTCCGAACGAAATCATGCTCCATGTCAGGCCAACCGGCCCCATCCACCTGCTCGGGAGACAAAGCAAGAGGTATAACCAGCTAGTGTACTAGAACCGGGGCTCTGCTTGGAGAGGAAGGTGCTGAGCGCAGCGGGGCCTGGAGGCACAGGAACTTTGGGAAGGCAGCAGCTTGGAATTGTTCAGATAGATACGTGCTATTGGCTCTGAGGGGCTGGCATACAAGTGGGCAGTTAACCCAAGGGGAGGATGCATTGTCCTAGAGGAAATGCCAGGTCTTTCCCAGGCTTTGGTGGCACAGAGGATGTTCGAAGCCCAGCCCACAGTGTTCCTATTGCCCCTGCCCATGGCCTCCTGCTCAGAACGGGGCACCAGACATACAGGGCTTGTAGCAGTCGAACGTGAGCTCGCATCCGCGCTCATGCAAGCGCCGGAGATTGGCGCCGGGCCTCACCACCATGCAAGATCCAGCAAATCTGCAAGAGCCAGCCCGCCGGCCCCTTCATTAGCTGCGCATGGCTGCGGGCGCGACTCACTGCCCACTTAGTGGCACGGGCCACACTGACTTGTTCTCTTACACGTCTTGATGTCAGAAGTCCGAAACGGGTCTCACTAGACTAAAACTAAGGCGTCGTCAGAGCTGGGTTCCTTACTGAAATCTGCTTTCTCTCGCCTTTTCCATCTTCTAGAAGCTGCTCCTATTCCTTGGCTCTTGGACCCCTTCCGTCTTCACCGCCAGCCATGACCAGCTGAGTCCTTACACTTCACACCCCTGTCACTGATTTTTCTTCCTCTTCCAACTTCCAAGGGCCCCTGCTGTAAGGTCAGCTGACCAGCAAACTCCATCCCATCTGCATCCTGAATTCTCCCTTGCTGTGTAACATAGCACGTTCTCAGGTTCTGGAAATTAGGATGTGGACATCTTTGGTCCCTCCCACCTTTGGGAGGTCATTCTTCTGACCAACACACTCCCCTGAGCCCTACCGCGCATTGGCTGGTGCACACACGCACACAGACACACGCACGACATACCTACGTTCTCCCAGAGAACAAATTTGAACGAGGAGCTCTCTCGTATCCGGCGGCTTCAACATCTGTGATAGTTGCCCCCTCTTCTACATGAGGCTGATTTTTACTTTTACAGACATCAGAGACTCACTGCTTGCTGATTTTGAATCTGACATTAAGTTAGAAATGCTTTAACCCAGTTAGGAACGGCGTGCGGCAGGTGGATGTGATCTCAAGGCAGTTACTTATTTCCGTCGGGCTTCAGCTGAGCCGAGCCCCTCCCTGCCCGCACACTCCCCGACCTGTGCTCAGGGGGGTCCGGCTCCACAGCCACATCTGCGCATGTGCAGGGCTGCTTCCTAGTAGTGGAAGTGTTAACTGCGTGATTAAAGATCATGAGAAGAGAGAAATATTTTATATTTTAAAATCCCACAGTTATCCATCTTTATTATGAAAACCATATGCGCCTCCCCCCCCCCCCCCCCCCCGTAGTAGACGTGTTCCTGACCGGGTGTATGTAAATCAAATTCTTTATAAATTGAGTCATATTTTAAATGCACTAGGGGAGCTGGCTATTTAAAGGCATCCTGCTGTGAATCGTTTTGTCAAGCCAAGAGGCTGTTTGTGATGCTAATTTTCACCCCTTAATTTGTCTGTTTTGTAGGTGCAGATTTTCATAAAATCCCCCAAATTCACAAACCAAAACAAGGCACACCTGTATCCTATATTTCAAGGGTATCTTTTTCATAAGAGCTCAAAGAGCTGTCAGGTCGATTATCTATCTTCTCCACATTCTTCCAAAGGAGTTTGGGGCAGTCATTATTATCCTCAAAGGAGGTGTAACTGTCTCCCCAGCAGCCACTGCTTGCAGGGGGCCCCATGAAAGGAGAAGGCATGCTCCGCTGAGAGCTATTGATTTTCCAATTAACGATGGGCTCTCTGTCCTGGGAGGAGCACTTGGGAAGGTTTTCTTTAGGCCCCAGAATGTTCTTTTCTGCTACTCTTTGTCACTACCGTCCAGAGAGAGAAACTGAAGAACAGAGAAATTACGTGCTTGCAAGTGTTTTAAATGTTCACCGAATGCCCACTGTGTACGAAGTGTGGTGTTGGAGTTGGGGGCGGGGGGCAAGTGTCCAGATGGCCAGCGTGGCCCTGACCTAGAGCTGGCCACCTAGCAGGGGTACACAGCCAGGTTGACAATACCTAGAATGCAATATTAGGAAACACAGACACCTTGAGCTTACCCCAATTTTCCTCTCCCAAGGGTTTGAGAGACATGAACTTATTCAATCCTCACAGCACTATTCGGTAAGGTAGGCTTTGGTTTTACTTTTTGTAGCACACAGTAACTTAGAGATTCATGATTTTCCAAAAGTCACATGGCAGATAAGTGACAGAGCCAAGACCAAAACCCAAGTCTGTTTCATTCCAAAAGCATGCACTTCACATGTCACTGAGCACAGACATACACAATGGGCTTTGTGGGTGTAGTGGCAGGAATAATAGATTCTCTCAGAATCAAAGAAACCGTCCCAGAAAGATGCTATTTGAACCAGGCCTTGAATGGTTAAGGATTTCCACAGGGAATTGAGAGAAGAAAAATGGACAGAGGCATGAAAGTGTACATGAGTGGTCTGGTGTGCCCATGTTATGAGACGGGGCCACAGAGGAAAACAAGCTTGAAAGGGGAATAAGGGACATATCAGAGAAGATCTGAATGGTTTCTTAAAGGAGTTGAAACTCCTTCCCGCAGCGGAGCGAAGCCACTGAGACTTTTTCGAGGAAGCAAATTCTCTCTTTAAAACAATTTTGTCACCAGTGTGAAGGAGTTTGAGCCAGAAGATGAAATCTTGATAAAGTTAGATAGTTATCCTTTTTTCCTCTTATCACACAAAATGGCTGGACCTTTGAATAAAGAAAGAAGGGCGAGGCAGTTCCTGGCCAAAGCCACCACTGGCTTACCTCCCGTTCCTGTGCACCCCGCGGGGCAGGCGCAGAGGAGTAGGCCAGGGTCTCTACTTCTCTTCCCCCTCGGAGATCTTCACGGGATGAAGAGCGGGGGTGTGTGGCCAAAATCTGACTCTTGCCCTTTAAGCCGACTCTCTCCTTCAAGGCATCTGTCCTAAGGCACAAAACAAGCCAAGCGGGGCCTGGTGAGCGCCTCCAGGGGCACAAGAGGCAAATGTAATCACATTGAACTTTATCTCTTCTTCTAAAACGCAAGTTTATCAGATTCACCTAAATGAGTTCCAAGGTCTTTCAGCTGCAAAACCAAGAAAGAGAAGATGGTGGAAGCTGTGGGGGAGTGGGGCAGCATGAAGCCTCCTGTCTCCTTTGAAGATCCCAACCGCCCACCCTCGTTTCCGAATCTCTAATATCCACCTTTCCGAGCGACCGTGCCAGGCCGTGAAGGAGGGGTAGCATTGGAGTACTGTGGATATTTCCCCTCAGTTTCTGGTTTTTGTCCTGCAGCATAAGTCTTGCATTTATTAAAGAAATTGGGGCTCCTGGAAGAAAGGAAATTTAAGTATAAAAGTGATTATGAGCGTATTGCTATTAGCAGTGGTGGGTTTGGCAGGAGGCCTGGGCCACCCGGATACCAGAGGCCTAAGTGACTGAATGAGAGGCTCAGTCTGACTCAGATGGGTCTGGTCTGTCAGCCAGGATGGTGCTGGGAAACCTCCCGGAGACAGAGGGAAGGGTGGGGCTGGGGGGCAGGGAGTTCCACAGCGGTTGTAACCAGACTCTGGGGGCTCTGGAGAGTTCGGAGCAGGTGCCGCCCATGAAGTGACATCTCTGGGGGCGGGAGGCCCTCCTACTCACTTGTTACTGTGCCACCCCTCATTGGTTAAGGGTCCTGGACTTCCACAAGCAGGGAGATTATGCCTTTGGCTTCAGGCATTGTACACACTGCAAGATTTCAGCTCTGCTGTCCACCTGGGAAGGTTAGCCTGACGAGGCATGGAGGCGCTGGTATCTCCAAACCCCTCTTTGCAGAAAGTCCCCAGGCGTGTAGAGGGAGGGAGTGCGTGAGCAGAAAGCGGCAGAGAGGAGTGAGGGGCTGACTGGGAGGGGGCAGGACCCCACCGGGAGACAATCAGGCTTTGTCTGGGCCAAGTCTGCTCCACGTGGCACGCAGGAGGTGGCTTAGCACCCTCCCCCCCACCAGGTTTAGCAGCCTGGACAATCTCCTGCCGTGGTGGCTGGCGTGCAAAGGCGAGGTTTGCATCTGGAGACCCTGCTAGCACCAGGGAGCCCTGGCAGAATTTCCAAGATGCCACAGCTGGCCCTGGGGAATCAAGGAGTCACCCTCAGTCTACACTCCCACCCAGGCACATTGAGCTGCAGACCCAAGGCCCCGAATTGGGAAATCTGGTTACTCTTTAGACAGTAACATCAACAAAATGCCATTTATTGACCTGGGAATGACGCATGAAGAAATAAAGACTAGGAGGAGGCAGTTCCAAAGCAAAATGGCCTAAGCACGCCCTTCCCAACTCCCAGCTGCAGATCAGCCTGTTGGAGGTCTTTGCTGAGTTCCAACCACAGCTGTAGGCCACAGGGGAGAGAACCACTGCTCCAGGGTCCCACGTCTCCTGCTGCCAAGCCCTGTGGGGCCATGTGGCAACACTGTGAGGACAAAACCTCTCCCCCGCCTGCCACAGCTGTCCCAATCTATGTCACACCATGCGTAACAGCCGGAAATTTGCAGTCAGACGTAGATTTGCTTTCTGTCTCCACCACTTCCTAGCTGCATGACTGTGGGGAAGTATCTGGACCTCTGTGAGCCTCAAATTCCTCATCTGTAAAATGGGGCTAATGGTAGTACCTTCCTCAGAGCGCTGAGTGAGGTAAGAGAAACAAAGCACCTCACGCAGTGCCAGCACGGAGCGCAGGCTCTGCACGGGCAACAGTTTTCCTCTTTCCGAAAGAAAGGCCCAGTCCCCGCCTTTGCTGATCTCCAGAGCCCGTGGGAGAAAGGCCTTGCCGTGCAGGGAGGGGAGGTCAGTTCTGGTTTCCCTGGAAATCCTTTGAGCTATGGATGAAGCCTCAGTTTGGGCTCTTGCTTCAAGGAGAAATAAAACGCAGGTGAAATTCATGAGAACCAGGTGGGCACTTGTTTACGTCACCCAGCTGACAGGTCCACACGTGACCACGGGCCACGGCTCTGTGCTGGGAAGATACTGCCAGTGAGGATGGCACCAGGGATTTCCCATGCGGCCTCTACCCAGACCTCCACAGGTACCGCCAGGCAGGGAGCAAAGAGCCCTCTCGCTATTAAATCCATCACAGTCAAGTATCAGGAGTGAACAACAACACTGGGCCTGGAAAGCTCTGGGTGAAATGTGTTTCTTCTGGGTAGCCATTTGGGACCCCTGCTAAACTGCTGGATTTCCTGGCCTTGGGGATTCTGGTGGTGATTTTGAGGCCCGCCCCCCGGGGCCCCAAGTTCATCTCACCCAGAAAGCAGAAACTCACTAGATGGGGCAGGATTTGTGCCTTATGTACAGAGATGTGTTTTTCTTATTGACCTTTTCTCCCCTTCCCCAAGGGATAGTTCAGAAAGGAATTTACCCAAGTGGAAAATCTAAGATCAGAATAAGGAGCCCACACGGAAACACATGGGGGTGAGAGCTGGGGGGCCCAGGTTCGAATCCTAGCTCACAGCGTCTTTGTCCCGAGAGGCCTTTGTCATCGCCTCCGTAGACCGGCGCTCCAGCCTCATGACTCTCAGTGAACTTGTCTGCGTCAGAACCTCATGGAAGGCTTGCTACCACAGAGCTTGCTGGCTCTACTCAGAAGGTCTGGGGTCTGAGGAAGCTGCCTTTCAACAAGTTCAGCTGCTGGGACCGCTACTGATGCAGAGACGGGACAGCACTTCAAGACCCCCACCGCCACGGCTCATCTGTAACAGAGCCTCCGCTCACAGAGACGGGAAGGCGGAGATTCGCTTCACCATTCGGCGGGCCAGGGGCCCTGAGGGCTGGCTGGCCCAGCTCCCTCTTGCTAGCTGGTCAGCTCCCTCAACAGTAAATGAGGCTAATGCCAGCCCCCCTTCAGGCGACAATATAGGAGATGAATGTGACCGTGCCTTGTAAAGTATCACGTCCTATACGATTGGATTCAATATGGGGATTATCCTAAGGGTTAAAGTTTATAGTGCAGAGGGAGTCTGTTGTGCAGCGCCTGGCACATAGCACGGCTCATTAAATATTAATTAAATGAAAAAAAAATCTAAAAATAGCCACTGACTCCATGCCAGAGATTTTGGTCTCTGTCATATATTAAAACAAAAAAATGGTAATAAAGTTACAACACATGAAATTCATATTTCAATCGTGGGTGGCAGGGACCTCCTTCTTGGCTTCTGATCCAATTCATTATTCAAATCCTTTTACCATAGAGCACTCCACCGCTTAATGTGGAACCAGCTACGGATCTTGATAAGAAGAAAAGGCTGGGCTCTGTTTCCACTTTGCTCTTGGCAGTCCTCAGGCTTCCAGGATAACTTTCTTACAGAATGAATAGTGTTGGCTCCCAGAGAGACCAATCTAATCTCATCTTGTCCACTCGGAAGATCCGTATCAAACATTACAGACTGTCTGACGGCAGGACGGGGCCTCTAATTCCATCTGGATTTGGATCAGTGTTTAAGTGATCAAGAAGGGAGCCATTAGCATGGTAGAAACAGAGAAGCAAAATAGAACTGGCCCACTTTTTAAACATTGTTCTTGTCGAAGGTTCTATTTGAAAAGCCCCCATATGAGACAAAGACAGAAACAGCACGAGCTAGAAAGAGCAAGAGAGTTTAAAGCCCATCGCCTCTTCTAAAAACACATATGAATGAATCAACATCCTGAATTTTTACTGTTTATGGGCATGACAGTCTGATCAGATAACCATACTGTGCCAAGAGACCTAATTACAGATCCACCAGAGAATTTAAATTACTTTTAAAGAGGGAAAAAAAAGTCTCTGGTTACTCTTGGTGGAATAAAATATCACTTACTTCCAGTCAGCCATTTTCAGAAAGGCTCTCCCCACTTCAAATGGCATTACTGGTAAGCTGTTCCTCAGAAAAGGTGTAACTTCAGACAATCAGTTTGAGAGAAGCTTAAAAAACACTAGTTTCTAACACACAACACTCTCTCTACAAGGTTTCTACCTCTCAACCCAGCTGTGTTAGTAAGGGGCCCCCAGAATCAGTAAGAGGGGTGCAAATTAAATGTTACTGCTACAAACATTTTAAATGAATCTCTAGGGAGGCTGTGAAACACCCCAATTTAGGTCAAAATAGTTCCCATTTGGGAGAGAAAAACCAAAGTTCAGAAGCCAGATCACCTGGGGACTGGAGGTCTACCCTCTGACAGATTTTAACACTCAATTAGATGTAGGCTAAAGCTTTAATTTGCTACTTTAAAAAGGCACAATCTTTTTTTTAAAAAAATCAGATTAAGTGTTCAAATGTCAGAGTTTCTTTGGTGTCAGGTTTCTACTAAGAGATCGAATGATTTACACTGGAAAGAAGGAAGAGAGGGAGGGGGAGAAAGAAAGAACCGAACTGTGATTCTGCAATCCCGGGATAATCACCCGTGGCTCTGGCTGACTCCCAGCCTCACAGAGGATTCCACAGCGGGAGGAAATTTTGTAACATTCGTACATCCCAAATCCTTGTTGTATGTTGCCTGTTTGCTGGGAGGGCGGGAGTGTTTAGCAATAAAACCTGAACAAGGGTCAGTTACTACACCTGGAGCTCACTGTGTTCCTTTCCCAGCATCATGGATAGGCGGACAGATCTAGTAATCCGGTTGCCAGATGTTTGACTGCAGCTCTAAAATGAAAATTGATCCAACTGTGCTTTTTCTCTTTCTCTTTAAATTCTCAGTACTAATGATGTGAAACATTTCCAGGCATGACTGTAATTTTGAGGCTTTGAATTGAGGAAAATCACAGATAAGGCAGAGGCTAAAGTCGACTGGTGTGTCGCACCGGACGCCCACAGGGCAGTAGCAAAGTTTGGGGAGGTTCTTTGTCACACCCTCGCCCAGGTCAGGGTGAGCAAAAACAGGCATGGGAATCAAATATTTGATAGCAAGACCATGAATTCTGTCTCTGTGATCCTAGTGTTTTGGGCAAACACTAGCCTGTTTTATAAACTTTCACTTGGAAAATACTCATCATTGCATAATTGGGGCAAAGGCAAGAGATGTTGGAACATTCGTACAGATGCAGTGTTTTGCAACCCCAAATATTGCTTCCCACTCTCCATTTACTGATCACGTCCTGTCACCAGACGTTGGGTTTGTGACGCTGAGATACAACTGCTTCCCGTGACAACGGCAGAAACCTCGGAGGTTTTCGTGTCCCCCACCTTTCAGCCCGAGAGCCCATGCTCCACGCCGCTGCATGTAGCTTTTAAAAACTCAAACGTGACAATCCTCTACTTAGAACCCCCATCACCCACGGGTTAAAATATAAACTGCTTAGCTCTAGGATTCAATACTAAAAAAAAATCTCATTGGGGGAAACAGCAGAAAAACAGGAAGGACAGAGCCCTTAGCATCCTCCGCTCTAATGAAGGGATAAATCCTTGAATGCTTAGATCAAACGAACTTTTTGTGCGTTGGGCCCACATGTATATTGGTTCTATGTGGGTTTCAAACAACCAGTTTCTGATGAATTCTGAGACCACAACCCAATTATAAGATTGGGACGAGTTGTATCGCTTTGTGTTTCTTATTGTTTTACTGACTTTGGAATTGAAATATATTAAAAATTACATCTGAATGTTAGCAATGCCTCTCACAGTAAAAGCTTATCATTTTAACCTATGAACCCAATTAGGTGTCTAAAGAAGTGGGAGGACAGATTCATTTGTCATGAAATTAAGCCTATCATATGGGTGAACACGGAGGTTTACATTTTCAGCAAACTGATGGGTCCTTGGCATCTAGAACTTCATTACCTGGGCTAGGTTCGTGCTTCTGCTATTGCAAGGCTAAAACAAAGAGATGAGCTGTTAGGTGTATGAAATTAAAAGATCTGAGAGGTGGGTTTAGGAATCTTTAACAATAACAAAATAGGTGGTTACCAGGAAGGTAAGAAAGAGATTTTTGCTCAAGGCTCTGTATTTCTTCTTGGCCTCCTTTCTTCTCAACAAAGAGAGGCCATACCTCTTTTGTCCGTCTTCCCTATTCCTCACGCCCAGCACACATTAATGAATGAGCACATATACACCTCCACACAGTATGTCCCAATACATGATTCCTCATACTCTTTCATCTTTGCCACAGAAGATAACGTGAGCACTTCTTTAGTGCTTATTATGTAGCAGGAACTAGTAAGTACTAAGTAAGTTCAAACACATACTATCTCAATCTTCGAACCATGCATTTTACAGATGAGGAAACAGCCTCTGAGACTGTGATTTGTCGGAGATGGGATCGCCAGTAAGCGGTGGTGCTGCAGAAACCATTTTCTAACTCCTGTAAAACTGCCTCTTTTTCTCGGCCAATCATAGAACTATTTTGTACCTGTGTCTTTCAAAAGCGACATTCAGTCGTCCAGCTCTGAGAATCCGCAGAAATGTGTGCATAATGAAGGGCTGAGGGGGGGAAAGGAGGGAGGCGCTGGATCTTACTGGAATAGGAGAGGTCAAGTGAAATCTGCGACCTGTTTTCAAGGTGAATAGTAAGGATATCAAGTTTTTCAAAAAAAGGGTATGGTAATCTCACCAGGCTCATCATGTGGTATTGAATAAAAACAGGGCCAAAAAGTGGGAAGAAAGGGATAACTCAAAGGGGTTATCTTCTCCTGAATTCCCACAGTCATCGTTTTCAAACCAAAAAAAAATCATCTATTCAAGGGACTTTATTCTCTCTCATAAAATGACACAGATAAAAGGCAGCAGCAACAACAAACTTAACATTTTTCCTGTTGTTTCCCTTCACAGGTCTTAAGTGGTAACTACATTACTGAGGAGTCCATTATACCTTATAATATATGCCCTCGGAGTATGTTTAAAGTTTCTGCTTAGTTTCATGCTATTAGAAGAAATATAGCAAACCACAAAGAGAATAGCCTTTATAAAATTTTTCCTTGTTTGCTCATTCCTGGAGCAGAAAGGGGGCAAACTTGCACACTGGGTCCATTTTGTTGGTGGTGCCATTGTCTGCTCGCGCCGTGCAAACCTATGCTCTGTGCTAACACAGCTGAGACAGGGCGTAAGGCAGACAAGGTAAGGCAGTGCGTGGGGAGATGCCTTCGAAGAAAACAGTAGCTTGGGATGCGCATTTCTGTACTTGTTACTGCCGAGAGAAGGTTCCAAAAGCTTAACTTTTGTGATTTTTTTTTTTTTAAAGATTTTATTTATTTATTTGACAGAGATGGAGACAGCCAGCGAGAGAAGGAACACAAGCACGGGGAGCGGGAGAGGAAGAAGCAGGCTCATAGCAGAGGAGCCTGATGTGGGGCTTCGATCCCATAACGCCGGGATCACGCCCTGAGCCGAAGGCAGACGCTTAACCGCTGTGCCACCCAGGCGCCCCAACTTTTGTGCTTTTAAAAATAGCTAGTGACAGGGTGCCTGGCTCAGTCGGCAGACCATGCGACTCTTGACCTTGGGGTCACGAGTTCGAGCCCCAATTTAGGTGTAGAGATTACTTAAAAAAATAATAAAGCTCACTGGCTTATTTTATTAAAAAAACTAGGAATGATGACAGTACAGTGAAAATATTAAGGTTCAGGCCACAATCATTTCATGGTAAGTTTGTTTTTCAGAGGTCCTCAAGCCCTGGAAATCTAACATGATCACCTGGTTCATAGCTCTAAGGCAAATGTTCTCTTTTCTTACAGAGTATAGCTTTTTTTTTATCCCCCCCCCCCCGGTTGAAAGAGGGCCAATCATTTTAGTCCAGGTATCCTGAGCTTTACACAAGTACTTCTCGGGAGTGCACACTGTTCAAATAGAGTGTGTGGACACAGCCACTTCTGGAATATGCAAGCTGGTCTCCTTTAGCACAATTAGCACCTCCCACCTCCCACTTTTCTCATAGGAAATCTGTAGATGGAGACAAGAGCAGGTATCAGAACGAAGAATATCTATGTTATTGGCACACAAGGAGGCATTACAATAATAACTTGTTGGTAAGAAGTAAAATTCAGTGGCATTCGAAAATATTTATCAAAAGATCTTCTACAAAGGGACATAACTAACGCTCTGCAGGGTCAGGAGGGCAGGCCAGCTTCCCAACAATATTCTAACAGAGCGTAGAAAAGCTGTTAGTCATTAGTCTGCCCCAGGCCAGCACTTTGTACCCATGATGTCTAACCTTCACAACACTGCTCTCTCCATTTACTAAAGTCACACTGCTAAAAGCAGGCCCTTCTGACTCTCAATCCATTCTGTGTGGGTACAGACCAAATCCCCTGTTAAGAAAGTTCATCACTGAACTGGTATGTTACTCACCACAATACTACAGAATATAAAAAGAACCAATTACTTGCTCATAACAGTGAGCCAGTGGCTGGGAAGTGGCAATCTATGCAATTGAGAGTTTCTCCGTTAAGGATGAAAAAAACAACTATTAAAAATGTGTATTCTGTAAAAACATTATGGGCATGTCTGCACTGCGTAGTAAGTGTTAATCAGGTTCACTATGCCCCCATTTCCTTTTTATTCTAAGTTGATAGTCCTTCTCTTATTTCCTTTATCCTTCTAATTAAAGTGTATATCCTAAGTATACCTTGTAAATTTCCCATCTGAAATTTCAATACTAATGATGAAGTACCAAGCAAAAAGCGGCAGGGGCATGTCAGTCTGTCTGCATGTCACAAATAAGCCAGAAAATCATTACAGACCAACGATGCTGCATACGTTTCTGGTGGCAGTGATAGCTGAGACATTCAACACCGAGTCCAATTGGAAAATGTCCATCAGTGTCAAGGCTACGGAAGAAAATATTAAAACAGGACACCAAACCATTTTTCCCCCTTCCCACTGAGTGTTTATTTTATAGCTTTTGCATCAGGTAATCAACTGAAACACTTCAACAACAGAAAGCTGGCAGAACGTTAAGAAAAAGGAGTGATTATCTCGCCAACAGATGTGACAAAATGGTTTCAAGTTGGAAACAGTATTGCATAAATGAATCAACTGAATGGGGGAGGAGAGAGAAGAGGGGGAGAGCCGAGACAGAGGAAGGAGTGAGCATCTTCCAACATGGATTGTGAGGGGAAAAAAGGCACTGTTTAGCTGTCTGTAGTATTCATAAAATAAAAGTCAAAATAGACAACCCATGTTTCTCAAAATTACATTCAACACTGCTTTAGAGATGCTCACATACCTCTCAACAGAAAGCTGGGGGAGCTGTCTAAAAAATCAGATAGACAGCACCAGTGGGTCTAAATCATAGGCTCACCAGTAATGTGTTTGAAAGAGATCATCGCCATCAGGGTCCTTCCATAAATAGTCCTGCAACGGTCACAAAGCTGCATGAACTTAAATTATAGGATAAATCTGACGAACTGATCGCCCATTTCAATCTCTAAGGTTCCCACTGCAGGAAATCAGAAAGTAAGCTCCACTCCGGAGGAGCTGAACTGGCAGTGCATTTGAAACAGGGATGCTTTTGCCTCAAAAGGCTGCCTGAGCAGCAGTTTAGCTGGCATGGTACAGCAATTCTGCATAGGGTAAATGGATGCAGAAACTTCACAGCAATTGCCCTGCTTCCTCTCAAAGTAAATGGCACTAATTTACGAAGAGGCAAATTTTCAAATCCTAAAGTAGAAGCACCCGGGCCTCTTACAGACAAACTTCACCAAAGGTTACAGCACCGCACAGCATGGTACTTCTCCTAATAAAGGCTTCTCGGACCACAGGTGTGTTTGGAGAATGATCAATGGGAAAAGCCAGATAGATGGCTTACACAGATGTTCTCTATGTGGAATTGGAATATAAATTAAAATACCAGCTATGCACTTGGGAACCAGCCTTTAGTTAAATTCTCTAGTGCTTTTAAGAATTTTTATTTCATTTTATTAGAAAAAGAGAATCATTGTCTACAAACTATTTTCTTTCTAACTATGCAAATACAATGAGCAAATCATCTGCAATATCAAAATACTGTTTGTAAATCACTGATGGCACTAACAATTTTAGGAATTCCCGATGGGACATAATATTGAGAAAGAGCAACAACAGATTTCAAATTATAGGCATTAACGAAATTTTAAGAATAGAAAATAAAATTTAAAGTTTAAAAGTCAGTAAGTTTAAGTTCTCTGATTTTCAATAATTTAAACCCAATCATCAAGAATTCAGAAGCACCCAATATGTTCAAAGTTGCACAAATGGGTATGGATGATAGAAAAGTAATCCCCATGCAATACTTTAAGTGTTGCTATCTGATATATTTAAGTGATACTTTACAGATTAAAGCTCTGTAAAATCAAAATATATCCTCCCCATTACATTTTAAAACAGTCACAATAATTTATCAACAGTTGCCATTTCACAGCAATTAGAAAACAGGAGTTGATACAAGTTGAACAAAAAAAGTACTTTTTCCTCTTTTAGGAAATTAACATATGTATATATATACACACACACATACACACATAACATCATCTTTTAAAATTCAGAGTGGTTAATTTGCTTTTGTATTATAAAAAAAAATTCCCTATGATCAAAATACTGAAAAAGCACAAAGGCTGAAAAAAGAAAACCACATTTGCCACTTTTAAAAAATACAATATTGTCTCAGTGGTTTTATTTTTTTTTTTTATTATAAAGGTAGGTATTACGAGGACTCTGCACTCGTCAGACTCCCAGGACTGTACTGGACCAGACAGAATTCAATCTAACCCTTTCTGCCTCCAGGAAGGATACTCCCTAACCCATCTTACAAGAGGATAGAATGCATGCCTCTCTTCTGAACTGTTAACCTGGGAAAGAACACATGCCCACCTGGAAGCAATCTAAGTCATAAAAGTTCATGAATCTGTGGGAGAGACCGCCTGAATAAGAAAGCTACTCTTTGGATATAAGTTAGGAGCTTTTGGAAGTATATAAACTCTTTTAGGTCACTAGAATACAGATTTAGAAAATGATTTCTCCATAAATAATGATCTATTACGGGGTTGGTAAACTGCAGCCCATGGTCCCTATCTGGCATGTCACCTGTCTTGGTAATAAAGTATTACTGGAACACAGCCGTGCTCACTCAGGTATGTGTTGTCTATAGCTGCTTTTGTGTTCAAATGACAGAGCCGAGTAGTTTTGACAGAGACTGTAAAGACTGCAAAGCCTGAAACAGTTACCCTCTGGACCTTTGTAGGAAGAGTGTACTGAACCCATGATGTAGGGCACTATGTGCTACCCTAGTTTCCTAAGAGTTAATGCACCTCAAGGCTTCAGCATGTCCTCCAAGAACCACCTGTGTACTGGGGGTTCCTTAGCAGATTACATGTCAAACACCCTGCCCTTGAGGTGGTGCTTTCCTTTTGGGCAAGGGAATCATTTGTGTAGATTTTCAATAAATATCTGTAAAAGTTAATAAATACACAAAAAAGAAAGAAATCCAAACAAGGAAAGTATGCCTGTCGATGTTCTCTCAATGTTTTCCTATTACTGGGGGGCGGGGGGGGGTATTATTAAATGATTCTGCCAACTTCCTTCAGCTTTTCTTTTTTTTTGATAAATCGTGCACCCTCCTCACTTCCCGTACAATTAATAACCTTTAAAGCAGCCTGCCTAAAATGTTTATTTACCTAGTTTGGTGAGGGCTTGTTCAGGAATAGTATTTATTTAAACCAAACATAGTAAAGATTATTCTTTTAGAAAATGTTCCTAAAATTCTCTCTATTACTCTAAGAAGGGTAAGATGGTACAGGGAAATTAAACTCTGCAAAATATACCTTAACAACCAGAGGTACAAAATAGCTACCATTTCTGAATGGTAATGTAAAATAAAAACAGACAAATCTCCCAAATTTGAAGAGCACATTTTCCCCTGCCCTGAGTCGGCTAACGAAGTCTTTCTCACACAGGGAACTTCCTGAACTCGAGCAGCTGTTCATGGATCTTTAAGAGTTCACATGTGTTTCATATTTCCATAGTTGTTGAAACAGGGAAGATAGAACAGAGAAGATATTTATCAAACACAAATTTATATCAAGATTAACCTTTTTTTCCAACCAGCTTAGAAGTGGACTTTTCCCTCTGTTAAAAAATGAAAGGTACGGAACTGTATGTGAAAGATGTTTCCATCACCCCTTATGTTTCCACAGCGCGCTAATGGTTTCCAAAGTGCTTTCACGTGCCGTCTCGTTTATACCTCACAACACCCCTGTGAGGTAGGTACAGCAGGTATTAGTCTCATTTCAAGATGAGGAAATTGAGGCAAAGAGAGGTTAAGTGACTTGCCCAAGATCACACAGCTGCTGAGTGGCAGAGCCAGGACCAGAAATCAGATTTTCTGACTCCTTGGCCAGTACTCTTTCCACTCTAATTACTGCCCCCAATTATGAATAATGTTCTGTGTATCAAAACTGAAAGGTTACTGAAATTCATTTCAGTGATATATTAACAGTAAAGTTAATTGAGAACTATAAGAACAGTAGGTCTGGTGATTTTACTTGACATAATAAAACTGGTGCAAAACCACTTATAACCTTTTGGTCCAAATACATAAAATATGCAGTATTTACAGCATTTTCCTTTCTTTTTTTGTAAATGCAATGCTTTAAAGCACATTATAAAGCACCTTAGTAAAACTAGTCTACAAGTAGAAATACAGAAGCAGCAGCAAAATCCTACCCATACCACAGCTCACTAATGGAGTTATAATACGGAGTCACCAATATGTCAGCATACCGCTCTACAGATAACCATGGAGGAACAAATACTAAACTTATTTTTTTGATATTAATGTGTGGAAGCCTTAACTAAAACTCCAGACAATGTCAACATTCTTTGAAGTGTCTCCCCAATCTTAGATACTGGGGAGACAGGAATGAGAAATACTGCTCACTCTTTTAAAATTGGTTTTTAACACTAATGATCAGTTTTTTTTAAAGAATATTAAAACGACCTACATAAACGTGGGCAATTCCAACTACAGCAGAAACATTCTTAGCAAACAGGATCAAACATTCCAATTTCATGAGACATGACTCACAAAAACGAAGCACACACTGCCCAACAGCTAACACTACTCAGTAGAGGTGTAGAACCCAACCTCCAGGTGAAGGTGGAACTAGCAAATGGATTCATCTTCATTCGTGGTCAGCTGGAAAAAAAATGCTTTATCAAAAAGACAGTATCAGAACTTGTGTTTGTATTCAGCCTCCAATTAGATCCGCTATGTGTTTATTGTAGGTGGGATGTAGGCTTTTTCCAGGCGGGAGGCTATAACTCCCACCAAAATTTAACCAGGAAAAGAGGAAAAAAAAAAGAAGAAAAAAGAAAAAAGAAAAAGAAGAAAAGGCTGAAACTGAAGCCTCTCAGGCCACCGAAACTTACCAGCCAGCATCTACTTCCTCGGTGTTACTGTTCCCTAACTTGGCTTGATACACACTGCCTTTCACAGCGACCAGCAGCCCGACTTGTGGGGCTGAGAACTAAGGTGAAGACAGGGTCAAAGTTTTAGTTCAAGAACCTAACAGTCACACCTGTACTCAGTTCGATTTCGGGTAAATCTTTTCATAGAAAAAGTTCTGTGCGAGGATGTAGAGGTCTCCGTCTTTTTCCCGTACGGCATGGGCTCTGATGAACTGGAACTGTTCCAGAGCAAATTCATAGAACTCATTCTCCATTTTCCAAATGTCAGACTGCTGCAGTTTTGCAATGGTTTGTTTAGTGGGGAGTTTCTTCTCCGTGGTTTTCCTAAGATGAGATTTCTTTCCTACTTACGAAGGAGAAAAAGAAAAGGTGAATAATTCTGAGAACACACAAAAGAGCTACACTTCTTTACGTGGAGAGATGGGTTAAGTTAATGCGGCACGTTGAAGGAAGGTAACCTAACTTGTGCAGTCATAACACTGTATCATTCAGGCATAGCTGGTGCCCTAATCATACTAGAACTGTCATTTATTCCTTTATAATGTAAATCCTTAATCTGTTAAAGACTTAATGAGATGTCAAATAGGAAAGTATGGATCACCACTAGGTAAAGCGTAGGCTGTCGCCTTACATGCTGTTCTAATCTCAAATGCTTGGTGCTCTGACTAGTTTATTTTTTAAACATGATAAAATATCTATTTGCAAACTTAATACAAATTTACCATAACCTACATTCTCTACCTGTGAGAAGCTAGGGCATATGCACACTCTAGGAAGAGTCACAATGGTGTATCTTACCGAAGAACAGGGGGAAAATCCGCATTAGATTGGACCAGAGCCCCGTCACTTTCAGCTTTTCAGTGTCATACGGTCCAGGCTGCTGAAGCACACTTGACCATGACAGACACAGCACACGCTGATTATCACGGCTGGGACTCAGTCTCACCATCCCACCCTTACTCTAAACAGCATTAGGCAGGTCTCAGGTGCAATACGGTCATAGTGTTTGGTGTCTGGCATTAGTTAATATTACACATTTCTAACGAAGGCTGGTTCTGCAGATCGTATCTTTCCACTATCCCTACAATGCCTTCTAATTATCATCTAATGCATGTTTATGTGCTCAAAAAATACTCAACGAACACCAGCTGTGTGCCAGGCCCTGTTTTTGTAATGAAAATGTAAGAGGAAACAAGCAATACACCCGCCTTTCTGGAGTTATTTCTTGTGCTTTACTCAAGAAACGTCAAATCACACATATTTTTCAAGTTGCAAATAAAGTTAAGGACAGCTTTAAAAAGAAACCCGTCCTTTATATACCTGTACGGTAGAGTTCTGTAGCGCCCCTGAAGAACCGGGGCAAAGCTGCCTCCAGCAACATGATAAAATCTTCAAGCTCTTCAGTAACTCCCACCAGAAAGTATTCATTAATTAGATTATACTTGGCTTGATCCATAGCCCACCTGCTTCCCACATTCCTAAAACCAAAGAAAAGGAATTAAAAACCTGGCTGTGAAATCTGCTAAGTATTTTTGATGCCTCTGACACTGTATATTATGGAGAAAATCAACACGTGTCCATCCAAAGCGTTAATACCCTTTTATTAATGTCTTCAGTGGGGAGGGGGGTAAATCACTTGATGTTGAAGTTCCCTCCCAGTTCTACAAATCTATGAAACATACTAAAGTTCAATTAAAATCTCCTCACTAAAGCCCAAAAGAGCAATACCCTTTTATTGTTCTAAGGCAGGGGTTGGCAAACTTCTTCTGTAAAGTGCCAGGGAGTAAATATCTTGGGCTTTGCAGGCCATATGTTCTTGGTTACAAATACTTAACTTTGCTCTTGCAGCATGAAAACAGTCATAGACAGTAAGTAAATAAATGGAGATGGCTGTGTTCCAATAAAACTTTATTTATAAAAACAGGTGATGGGCCAGGTTTGGTCTCCAGGTTGTAATTTGCCAATCTCTGTTCTAAGGATATGATTAAAAATCGAGAAGATGTTCTTCCTAAGCTTCTAGTTCTTATGCTGTTATTATGCTTTGTTATAATCTATTGAGTAGGACCCTTAAGGTTCACAATGATCCAATGACATGTCTCACATAATGAGAAAAACAATGAAGGCATTCCTTGCATTTCTCATCATTTTTTTAGGAAGACACTAACTTTGAATGTGTTCCTGTTTCTACTTTTCCTATTAAAACAATTAGACTAAATACGTATAAAAATGTACCTTTTTAAAAACTGAAAACTCTGCACATTCTGAGGTCTTTACTAAAGATAAAATACCTTTATTTTCCACCTCACATTTATTAACAGACTAAACTGCAACCATAACCTTGGCTTCTCTCAAAGTAAAAAAAAATCAGTTAACAGTAAAACCAGGTGAATAATTTACTCACTAAGCCTGTTCTTGATCCAAAATGAATGGCTAAAACGATAAGCTTAGGAGAAAATGAGGTTTATGAAATGATTCCTGGCCTCTATTTAAGAGCTCTGCTGGAATACAGCAAAACCTGTTAACACCAAAACCAAAAAATTATGGGGCGCCTGGGTGGCTCAGTTGGTTAAGTGCCTGCCTTTTCCTCTACCTCTGCCCCTCCCCCTGCTTGTGCTCTTGCTCGCTCTCTCAAATAAAATAAGAAAACAAAAAACAACCCCCCCCCCAAAATTAAAAACCAGCATCTGAGAAAACATTGCAAGGATATGATGTATGAAGAATCTTTTCAATGCACTTAAACGTAACTATAAAACTAGATATTACTTAATTATGTGTCATTTTTAGTCTGGTCTTTCATTAATTTCCCTATACCTAGCCCTTGACTAGTAGGTTCACACTTGTGAAACATATTATAAAGAAGATTATCAATTTAAGCTTTGTGTCCCTACCAGCATTCCGAGCTGTGGCCACAGAAGAATGGGATTTGAAGCCAGAGCTTCTCCGGAGCACAGTCTGAGCCGCCCTCGGCTACACATTCATCAAAGGTCTGGAACAGACACAAAGCAGCAGATGTGAGCCATAAACGCAGGTCTCACCTATGAAATACCTTAACAGGTAAGTTATTAAATACACAGGCAGCAGCAGGTGGGATGAGCTAGTGAATTAAAAAGATAGGCAGGTTATGAAAACATACTTGAGATATTAAAGAAAGTTAAACAGATTTTTCTCCCATCTTTGTTTCATGCCGATGTGTACAGGAGTTGTTTTGTTTTTTCCTGTACGAATTAAACCCTCCCCCACTCAGATAATAATTTGTCCTTGAGAGTAAGTACTGGTTTATGTTGAATTTGTGTCTTTGTACTTTCTAGCCCCCTTCCAAAGGAAATTAAATAAAAACAAGGCTAAAGATACTCTATGTGAAATAATTATTTGAAAAGAATATAAAGGAGGACTACACTTAAGTCTTCTCTCCTTTTCTCGATAAAACAAACTTCTCATTGTACAAAGCAGAAATGACCTCAGATACTGATGACTTATGTGCCCTCCTGTCCAAGGCACCTGACTGAATTATTTAAAAGGGAAAGAGACTGACAGGTTATGAATCTAAAATTAATCCGCTTCACTTCCTCGAGTACTTATTGTCTGTCACAGGCATTTTAACAGTAGGCACTATCTATTCGATATGATACTGAGATCCCAGAGAACAAACTTGGGAGCTCTGGTTGTCGTGGTAAGACATCTACAAATGCCACCTATTATTTCTGAGAAGAGAGAGTGTGAAAGAATAGAAAGAGCATGAGGGCTGAGTCAAGGCTCTTGGGTTTCTGGAACCCGGTTTGACCTTGTTTTAAGTAAGTCTCTAAGGACTCCAAACCTCAGTTTCTAATCTATACAATTAGATAGATTCAAAGGGCCGTTTCAACCAAAAATCTATGAGAATGGAGCCAAAAAATCCTTATACCTGGTGTTGGGCGGAGCTAGAGTGGAATGATTCTCTTCATTCTGGCAACATTCAACAGACAACAGAAGACCACAGCCCATAAGTTACCCATTCCTTATACAGATGACCTTCTCCATGACATAGCAAAAACGTCTATGACTTGGGTTTGAATCCTGAACCCAGAAAATTTTTTTTCCTTTTGTTTTGTTTTTGTGTTTGTTTCCTTACCTAAAAAAGGAGGACATGATCTTATTTTGAGGAAGAAATAAAATCATGGATGTAAGAGAATCTACCACAGTGACTATACACTGTAGGCATTCAATAAAGGGAATTTGTCTATGTCTGTGCCTGTCTCTCTCCCCATCCCAACTCCCCAAGAGTCAAATACAATGTTTTGTTGGTTCTTGCTCTCCTTGACCTTCACAGCATTTGACCACCCTCTCCTTTCTGAAAATTTCTTGGTCTCTCTACCCCTAATGGATCCTTGTCTATTTCTTTGGACACTCCCCTTTCTGGCTCTGTTGGTTCTCTGTGCCTTTCTGAATGTACTATCATTATCTTCTTTGAAGCATGTTTGGTCCTTCCACCAGGTATGGAAATTCATCTCCGTGATCTTCTCTTTGCCTGCTCCCTTCCTTAGCTTATTCATACTTCCAACCTCCTTGGCTTCATTTATAATTTCTAGGCAAAAGACTTTTAAATCTGGACCTCCAGATCCATCGCTTCTCATCTTCCAATACCTAGTGTGCATTTTCATTTGAATTTCCAATATTACCTCACGCTCAATACTTCTGGCAAAAGGATTACATTGCCCGTGTAATTCAAACTGAAGATCTCAGAACATTTCCGAATTTTTCTTCTCCCTCACCTAACATTGTTGAGGTAATGTCTTTCCAATCTATCTTTTCCTTTGTCAATCTCGCTTATATCAGGGTCCCACAATGCCATGTCTCCATTCTTATAATCACTTTCTAATGGGCTCCCTTCCCTCCTTCCTTCAATTCCTTCAACCTGCTCTGTACAGTTACCAGATTCGTCTAAGGAGTCACTTCTAACATCCTCTGCTCAGAAACCATCAATGGTTTCCAATGTCTCAAGAAAAAGAATCCAAACTTTTTATCCTGACTTTAAGAAATGCTTCATACTCTGACCTCAAAACCCTAGGCTAGCCTTATCTCTATGTGTAACTTCCATGTTTACCAGATTAGCCTGTTTTATAAGTTTCTCAAGCATGTGGTATGTACCTTAAATCTATATACCCTTGCTGATTACATTTTCTTCCTCTAACAGTACCTTTCTTCTACCAATCTTGTTTACATGAAGACTATCTTTCCAATGACTCTGGCCCAAAGTTACTTCTTCTTTGGATTCGTATAAATTAATTGTATACTGCCCTGTAATAGCCAGCTCTTAGGACCCAGGCATGTATATCTGTATATACATCCTTATCTGAAGAACGTGCTTCATGTACATTTTTTTAAAAATGTGTATTATGTTCTCTCTCAGCTGCAATGCAAACTTCTTTGAGGGATTGTGCAGTGTGCGTTTGTGTCCTCCACAGCACACAATCTATTGCCATACAAACTGTCTGCACGGTCGGTAGTTGAAAGTAACTGGGAAGGCTGCATTTCAGGGATTTACAGGAATTTAAGTAAAGGCACAGTTCCAGTGAAGATGAAGAAGAGAGGAGCAGAAACATTTTTTCAGGAAGCATTCTGACAGTCTTAGCGTTCTCTCAAATTCTCTTAGGCTCTCTCTGCAGCTAGATACACATACACAAATTCTACACACACACACACACACACACACACACACACACACACACACGTAAAGTGAAAACACCTCAGTTTACTCTTAAGACTCAATAAACCCCGTTTCAGTGGCCATGACATTATTTCTGAATTTTACAAGATGGTCTGACTTCGATGTGCTGGCCTACGTCACTTTCTAAAAAGAAGTTTTATTATCATTTACGCCAACTTGTAGCTCATAAAAATAAAACAACCGATGTATGTATCTATCTCTACCATGTTCCAATTTCTAAGAAACCTTTGGCTCAGTGACCTGAGTGATGATATACTGGAAGGTTTCTGATTCCATGCCTATCCAATTTAAGAATGATCCCAGATCATAGCGAGGTGCTTCTGAAGCTCAGAAGTGCTCTGCTTCTTTACGCCTCTATCTGATTAGAGTCCCGACAGAAAATAAACGAATTATTATGGTGACTGTGGGTGAGTGCACAATCTCTGCTACCACTTTGTGTAAGAGTCAAAGACACTGAAAAGATTTTGCTTAAATATAAGAAACTAGGATATTAAAATGCTGCAGTATTAAAAATTTCCATAGAGTTAGTCAACTTTGGGAATTTAAATATCTACTACTGGAATAAAAACTGATTAATGAATAAGCATGCATTAAATTCTCAAGTTAGCCAGCTCCTAATTCCTGTGCTCTTGGAGTATTTTAGTATTTCAAATAAAACAATGTGTAGCTAATCTTCAAGTCTACTTCTGGCCAGTAGTTTTAAATCTGCTAGCCCACTCTGGCAGTCTACAAAATTCACTCTTCCATTCTTCCAGAGTCATAGAGTTTCAGCCTCTCTTGCAGTTAGGTATAGCCACGTGACTAAGTTCAGGCCGGAAGGCAGAAGTAGTTGTGACCCAAATTCAACCAACCATCTAAGGACAACTTCCTAAAGAACAGCAGAATAAGAATATGGAAGGAAATCAGGCCCCTGTATAACAGTGTGGAGCAAAGTTGCTCTAAGAGTCTGGACCTCTCACTTTTAGGCTTTTAAGTATGATAAAAATCATCTTATTTAGGGGCGCCCGGGTGGCTCAGTAGGTTAAGCCTCTGACTCCAGCTCCGGTAATGATCTCAGGGTTCTGGGATGGAGCCCCATGTGGAACCCTGTGTCCCTCGCACTCCACGCTCAGCGGGGAGTCTGCTTCTCCCATTCCCTCTCCTTCTGACCCTCTCTCAAATAAATAAATAAAATCTTTTAAAAAAATCATCTTATTTAAATTATTTGGGCTTCTTTTAGAAGTTCAGCATCTAATTTAATTCACCTAACAAATATTTTATTAGACAATATAAAAGTAGAAAAATAGATTGGGTTTTGCTTCCTTTATCATTTGGGGAAGGAATTTTGTCCCTATCAACTAGAAGAACAACCCGAACATGGCCAGGAGTAAGGGAGACATGGAGAAAACAACAGACCATGAAAAATCAAAAACTGGTGAACATACACGAGTGTGCCAGAGCTTAGCATAACAGAAACTCTCCCATTTCTACATAAATACTTGATGAATAAAGTAAACCGAGTAGTTCCTGGTGAGAGAAGCCAAATTAAGGCGACTCAGTACCATCTTTACCACACACACCTTGATGACTCAGTCCACTAAGATGTTAATCAAGATGAGCTGCTGCACGGACTCCCCAACAGCAACATAAGCACTTGGGCTTCTGTACCCAGAACACTGAAGACTGTTGCTCAGATGCACAGTCGTCGACATTCTCCTGCTGATTTGCCACCTTCTATTAGCCTTCTCCTACACATTTTGGTCATATTTCAGAAATAGGATTTCTATAAGTAAATATTTTTCTCTTCTAAAATTTGAAGTCCTCCAAAATACAAGGCAAAAACAAATAAAAATACTCCAGACTCTCTTCCTCTCCCACAAAACCCAGTTCAGTACACCACAGAAACAAAAAATTATGATCAGTTTTTTCACTTAAAAATCATCTATGTTTAGAAAGAACAACTCATTGTGAGCAAGATACAGATATTTTTAAAAGCATGAAATATCGAAATGCTCTTTCGACTACTTAGATTATTAGTTTAGATATTTAATTCCTAAAACTGAAGTTTAAAAAAAAGTAATCAAAATGTGATGCTTGATAGTGAGGCAATTATATTTACATTCAAATCCTTTTCTGCAAAGGATCTTGCTTCACACTTTATACAGAAAACCGAAGCTAGGAGAAAGCTCCCTGGACTTCCTGCTTAGACAAAAGCTTACCTGCATCTGTAGCCCCCTGCTGCCCTCATCTTTAAAGAGGTATTTCCTTCTCCTATCTTCGAATACCATCCTCCCCCCTTCTGAGACCCTGCTCCATCAATTTTTCTCTAGTCTCTTGTATCAGCCATCACCCCTGATCTCTTTAGATATATAACATGCCTAAGTGTCTATCATCTTAAAGAAACATTTCCTGATGTTTTTTGTTCCTTCTAAAGCCAAACTTCTATCTTGAGAGTGGTCTTTTCTCTGGGTCTTAACTTCATTTCTCAGTTATTCCTCGACCCTCTGGCTTCTACTTATATCACTTTCTAAAACATCCCTAATGACCTCCCCGGTGACAAATCTAAGGGACAGTTTCAAATCCTCAATTCGCTAACTCCTTTGCAATTGAAATGATTTTCCCATCTATTTGGACTCATCGGGTTTGCCTTCTGATTCTCTGACCTCAGGCCTCCTTGCCATGCCCCTCTTTCTCTGCCTACTCCTTAAATGCTAGTATGCCCCAGAGCTACACATTGGCTCCCCTTCTTTTTCTTCTTCCTTTTTCATTTGGTCCTCTTTCCATATTCTAGGTCTTCCAAGTGCAATTTCATTCAATCCCGTTTCAACTCCCACCTGATGGTGATGACTCTGAAATCCATAATTTAGTCCAGAACTATTTCTTGAGATACAAATACAATTTCTAGTGGATACCTCCACTTATTTACACATGATTAAAAAATAATACCCAATTTGAATTCATCCTCTCTTTCTTCAACTCCATGATAACTGACTCGGCTGTTTTCTCTCTTTTGATGAAAGAAAACACCTATGGTCCCATCAGAAACCTGGGAAGAAGACAAGTCAAGGCTGACTCTGGGTTGTGCACCTTTTACTGAGATCAAGAATACTGGTCTATATGAAGCTTTCAAAGAAATATGAGCTGTAAAGAATTATACTGCTTTCCTGTGATGCTTTGCTTTTTACATATAAAATAGTAGTTATGCAGACAAGAATCTTTTCATATGCCTTTGTGAGACAGAATTGTAAAATTCATGTTCCATAAACAAACCAGGGTCAGGGGACTGTGAATTGCTAAGAAGTGTGGAGGCAGTATTTTCTAAGTTAATGACAGAATCAGGCAGCACTGAGTATGGATTTCTTCTAATATCATTACTACCTTTCATAAACTAATACGTATTTTTAGGTAGAATATTCTAAATTCACTAAAATACTTATAGCTGTCAGTAAGTCTAGTTAATTTAGAGCAAGAAATAAAAAGAATACAATCTGGGGCAGGAATTATAATCCCTGGATTATAATTATAATTATTATTATTATACCTGAGTACTTCTTAACAAACACAAACTGATTCTCCTTTAGATTGTTATTTAGAGCACGTAACTATTTACACTTTCTAGAAATATGACCCCCCCTTTGGTGTTCTGCTAACAATAGTTAATAAAAAATGTTTAATAATCTATAGGGCAGTTCAAAGCCAAAGTATTTATAATATCTAGAAAATGTGAGTGATGAGAATTATAGGTGCAGTTAATATTACTTAGAAGCCATAAGAAGCCCTATATTGGAGGGACTGAGAGACAAACTATGGTTATTCAAACTTGAGTATTTGGTAGATTATTTTCTCAAAACGAAAAGTGTACCTGCCCCACGGCAGAAAACAACTGACAGTGTTAGTAGCCCAGTGGTTCCCAAATGGAGCTCTTTTGACCCAGCAGGTGACATCTGGCAACGTCTACAGACATTTTTGGTTCTCAGAACTGGGGGTCTTGGGGGGATGCTACTAGTTAGAGGTCAGAGATACTGGTTAACATCCTACATGTACAGGCAGCCTCTCATGACAAGGAGTTTTCTGGCCCCAAACAACAATAGTGTTGAGGCTGAGAAATCCTGTGGCAGCCGGTGACAAAAGTTAAGCTTTCAAGCAAAAAAATTAAATTTTGGAAAACTCGATCTGCCACCGTAAGTTTGGCAGTTTCCCAATACTCAAAGACTTCTCTAATGAGATCAGTGGTGATATTAGTGAATGTGAATTTCTGATACTGTATAATAAAATGTGTCAACATTTGGAAGGTCCACATAACTTAATGTATGAGTATGTTTCCAATGACCGATACATGATGTTATACAACTAAGCTCAGTTAAAAAGCCATTCAAAGTGTAAAATACATGAATGGATTTTAATGTAGCACAGAGTAAAAAGTTCACTGCTGTGGTTTCAGATTCTACAGAAACTACTACTTGTCAAGTTTTAGTGTAATATTAAAGAAGAACATCCACAATCTCCTAAAAAGACTCTTAAAATCCTCCCTTTTCTAATTACATATCTGTGTAAACATGGATTTTTTTTATACACTTCAACCAAAAGAACATATTGAACAGATGAAATCAATAGCAGATATGAAAATCCAACCATCTCTATTAAGCCAGATATTTTTTTAAAATTGCAAAAATTTAAAAAACAATTTTTATACTTTTTTGAAAAGTGGTTATTTGCATTAAAATATATTATTTATGTTACCAAATGGTGGGTTTCCTACTGTTACTTTTAAATTAGTATATTTAAAATTTCCCGGTAAATTGGTATATTTCTTGATATTGGTAACTATCACACAAACAAAAGCTCGTTGGGGGTCCTCAATAACTTAAGAGTAAACGGAGTTCTAAGACTATCAAGCCTGAGAATCACTGATTTCTCTATATAGTTCTTTAATGCTGTCCTCTGTATTATTTAATATCCCTATTTTCCAGGTTGTGGGCAGAGATTATACTAAGTAAACGTCCAATTACAAATATAAAGAACAGAGTATTTGAAATCTCCCAAATAAAACAAATCCTTTGTTCCTTGCAAAATCAACTGAAAGTTATCATAGGTATACATATACCTGAAATGTGTTTGAAATTAATGTTTGGCAGTGTTAGGAGGAAGCAGTTTGCATTAAGAGGTACTGCAGTTTAAAACACAATAGTTGCCATGAGTGCTGAACTGAATATTATCTAATATGCTTCCAAGTATCACTTGAGGTGTAATCAATATACAATTTAATGGAAATGAAACCAATGCAAGGTATTTCCAACTCTGGCAGGTATTTCCTACGTCATCATAGCCACCTTTCAATCCCCCTTATCTTCAAATACCCTGCCATTCAAAAAATGTTATATGTCATGCAGTCTTATCAACTCAATAGATATGAGCTTATTAATGAATGAAAGCTCTTTCCAGTTAAAGATATGGAGTTATTTGCAATACAATGACATCATTTAACTAATTAGGTCCCAGAATGTTGCCAATACTCGTGTCATGAGAAACAAGCCAAATTATTAAAAATGTGTATGTTTCAATAAGTTTTAAGACCAAAGGTCCATTTTGCTAATCATAAAGCAATTAATCATTTTAATAAAGCATTTGTAGATGGCGCTGTCTTCATGAGAATTAAGGTAATACAAAAATATTCTGTTGATGTTACTAATATTACATCTAAATTAACAGGTGTATTAATATGTATTTTATAATGACATAAAAAGACAAAACCAAATACAAACCAAGCCCTATCATTATCAGGGTAAAGAATGGTTAAGTCTTCAGGCTTGGAGGGCATATCTACCTAAATCTTTCAAACATGAAAGGAAAATGATGTTAAAATATCTGCCTGAATTTTTCTGTGGGTATTGAGAATGCAACTGGGGAACCTCTCTCATATACAAATGTTGGGTAGCATGTTGCATTCCCTCCCTCCTTTTTAAAGGGAATACAGGGCTTAAGACAGTGAGCTCTGGAATCAGAGTACTTGGGTTTAAATTCTAGCTCTACCATTTACTGGTAGTATAACACTAGGCAAGGTACTTAACACTAGGCAAGCACTTTCTGTGCCTCAGTTTCCTTATCTGTAAAATAGAGACAAGAACAGTAGCTACCCTATAGAACTGTTGTGTAGACTACCTGAAAAAAATACAGATATATATATCTTAAAACAGTGCTTGATACACAAAAAGCACTCAATCGATATGAACTATTAGTGTTATATTAAGTATTATTATTACCTAATTCCCCAAACTACATAGGGCAGCAACCACTAAACCATGGTATCCAGGGCTGACAGTGACAGACGGTGCATGTAGGAACAGATGTGACTGCAAGTCTTTTCCTTTCCCACATTAATATTCCTTTGCTCAAAGAAGGGAGATGGATATTAATATTTACTGAGTAAAAACAGTGTAAATGAAAGGACTAAAATTTTTTTAAAAAGGAAGGAAGGAAAGAAGGAAGAGAGGGAGGGAGGAAGAAGTTTTGGAGTGAATTTAGAAATAATTATCAACAAATTCTAAAGTACTAGGTCACAAAAGAGTTATATTATTAGATTTTATAAAATGTCATAGAATCACCATAATAACCTAAGTATATATATATATATTTTTAAGAAGATTAACTAATACTAAGAGCTCAGTGGACACTAAAAAGAAAAAGGTCTGGTCTGTTATCTGTGTTTGGATCAGTGCCTTCTGCCTAAAGCTTTAGGACTAAGGAAAGAGGGGCGCCTGGGTGGCACAGCGGTTGAGCGTCTGCCTTCGGCTCAGGGCGTGATCACAGCGTTATGGGATTGAGCCCCACATCAGGCTACTCTGCTATGAGCCTGCTTCTTTCTCTCCCACTCCCCCTGCTTGTGTTCCCTCTCACTGGCTGTCTCTATCTCTGTCAAATAAATAAATAAAATCTTAAAAAAAAAAAAAAAAGACTAAGGAAAGAAACAGCAATTTCTAGAAAAGAGAAAACAAGTAAACAACAAAAAAATCACCTCCTCATGTGACACAGAAGGCACATGTAACTTAAGTGGAAAATTAATTGTTGTATGTTTATTATAGCAGGTATCTAGCATCATGATTACACAACACTTCAGGTTCAAAAGGTGCAGAATTCACTCATTCAACTCATTTGCTAAGCACTTAACAGATGAACTAGGCAGCTGTGCTAAACACTAGGGAAACAAGGAAGAATGAAATATAGCGCCCCCTTCAGGAAGTTCACAACCTTTTGGAGAAGACATAGATGAAAACAAATAACTCAAATACCACATATAAATGTTGAAAAAAGGGGGTTTGAATGGAGTGCTCTGGGAGCCTTAAAAGTGACATAACTAACTGCCTATGGGGCACCAGAAAAGACTTCATCGAAGAGCTACCATTTGAGCTGGACCTACAAAGTGGACAGTTTTCCAGAGTGAGGAGAGACATACTAACTTGCCCAAAGTACGAGGCGACAGTAAGTCTGGAGGAGAGTAACACTTCACATGGCTGAAGCACTGGGCACCTGAGGGAAAATGAGGCAGGAGAAGTAAGTCTCAGATTAAGTCAGACTGTGTCTCTTGTGCCTTGGGCAAACTCGTGAGCAACGGGGGTCCCAGTAAAGGTGTCCCACCAGAAAAGTGACAAATCAGTTTGGTTTCTCAGAAAAATAACACTGGTGCTATTCCGGAGGATGCCCTTAAATAGAAGACAACCCAAATCTGAACCTGCTACTAAGTAAGAACTCTGTTACTCTTCTTGTCTTGTCTGAAAAAAACAGCTGCTGTAGCAAAACAGTGTTCCTAAACCGATGATCACAAACCAATATAAATTGCCACCATCGAGACTAAAAGAACCAAAGTACATACACAAAACCATCATATGAATGAATAATTATAATGGTCTCACAGCAAATTGTTAGGACCGTAATAAGAGAAATATTCGGCCCTGGAACTAAAGTAAAATATCTTTTTTAAATGACAAAAAATTATGTGTACACCAAAATATCAACTATAAGTTTTACTTTTGCCTCTTTATATTTTCGGGGTCTTTTCAAAATTTCCACAATAAGCAAGTAGTGCATTTATAATTAATAAACAATTTTAAAAGCATACTGCTCATTGCAGTTGATAAACAATTATCTTTATAAACATCTTAAAACTAAAGTATTACCTTTTTGTCTCCTTGTTTTCGTCTTCTTAACCCTGGTCTATAATCATCTCCGAATCTCAGGAAGTAATAGTAAGAAACTAGCCTCTCGATAGGATCCCTTATGACATTAATGTAAATTGGCTTCTTCTTCACACCAAATCTGAAAAAGAACGAAGTGTAAAAGGTGAAATCTGTATTTGCATTCTGTTTCGGGGTGCCTGAAATTGTAAGTTTGAGGTATAAATTCTATATGGAAAGAAGAACATGAGTTTATTTAAATAAAACAGAGTATGTGGAGATTAGGAAATAGTTTATGATTATTTATGTTACAATACAGTAAACAGGAAATTAGAATTTAAAAATTACTGCCGAAGTAAAGAAGAGAAGGGAAATTCAAATGGACAATTTTAAGTTTCACTGGAAAGAATTACATAAAACATTTTAACTTTATGTAGCCATGATTTCTTATTTCTGGCCCACCAAACCAGACACACGTTATCAACAGATACACCGTTAAATCCAAGCAAGTGTGACCACTGGAGTCTACCTTCTGCTGTTGCTGATTTTAAAGACAAGAGTGAAAGACATACGGTTTCCCGCACTGTTTCCTTGGGGAATGAGAAGGAGGTGAAGGAATAGAGGAGACAGAGGAGGCTTTTACTTTAACAATGCGTGCAGCCCCTAGAATCATTTAGCTGGCTCCTGTTCTAATATCCTCACTTGTCCCAGTCCTGAAACTTCTGTGTGATCTTCACCTCCACCTTCTTTCATTCTTCATGTAGTACAGTTACCAAGTCCTTTCGAATCGTCTGCTGTTGGCTTCCCCACAGATCTGACCTGCTCTCATCACTCCCTTCCTTTGCACCCCCGCCCTCTCCCAAGGCCTCTTGTTTGCATCACAGCAATAACCTCGCTGGTTGTCTTGCATCGGTGTCTCTCCTTTTCAATCTACCTTCCAGACCAATTCCCAACTGATAATTACTAAAACACCATTTATCAGATCATTCTCCTTAGGAACCTGGAATAACTCTACTCTTTAAGTTGACATCAAACCCAAACTCCTTTGCCTGGTTGCTAATGCCTGCTGGCCTATGTCTCACAGGTCTCAGGTACCACCTTATTGACCTAACTTTATTTTTAACTGTCCTCAAAGAAGAAAACATCTGTTCCAGTCAGGCCCACCTCTTCTACCCCCAGCGTATAGCACTTGTTCCCATTTCTCCTTACGCGCCTCTGCTCATTCTGTCTTCCTCAACTAGAATGTCATTCTCATTTTTCTATTCTTTCTATTACAATAATTTAAAAAAAATACTTTTTTGTGTACCCAATACATGCCGGCACTATTCTAATACTAGGAGTGCAGTGGTGAGAGAAAAAAAAGACAAAATTCCTTGTCCTAGTGGAGCCAACGTTCTATTTGGGGGAGACAGAATAGAAACAAATTAAGTAAATATGTGAGATAGTAAAAAGGAAAAAAACAAAGCAGTGAAAGAGGGTAGGGACTGCCAGAAGTGGGGAGAGTACAATTCAAAATAGGGATTTCCAGGCAGGCCTCTGGAGGAAAATGTTCCAGGAAGAGGAAACTCCAGGAGTAGTTTCCCCAAGCAGCTAAGTGCCAGGCATTTTCAAGGAACAGCAAGGAGATCAGCCTGGCCGCTGCAGAATTATAACGTGAGTACAGAGCAGGGGGTGGGTGGAGGGAGTGCAGATCAGGTGAGCCCTACAGAGTAGCTTTATAATAGGAGGGAAGCCTGAGTCAGCAGAGAAGTGTCATGATATGGGGTGTAATGTACAAAAGGGTGACTATAGCTACCAACACTGTATTGTAAACTTGAAGTTGCTATGGAGAGATTTTAAATGCCCTCACCAAAAGGACAGCAACAGTAAGATGGTAACTGTGTGAGGTGAAGGATGTGTTAACTAACTTTATTGTGGTAAACACTTTACATGTGTATCAAATCATCACATTGTACACCTTAAACTTACACAATGTATATGTCAATATATCTCATTAAAGCAGGAGAGAAAAAAAACAACCAATGGCTGCTGTTAGGGAATACAATGCAGAGGGGAAATAAAGCAATCCTGTAAAGCCTAGAAAGCCAAGGGCACAAGGTGTTACCGGTTTTCATGGACACCTGCACCCAGGAGCTACTGCTCTCAGGCCATTCCACTCACTGATTGTCCTACTAGTGTTCCTCTTCTAAGTCTTCTCTCCCCAGAACCATTATAAGCCACTGGAGACAGGCAGAGTACTGTACATTTCTTATATATATTTCACAGGGCCGAGTATACATAAATACTTGCCCACTGATTAGTATTAATTTGAAATATTAATAGCAATCTTTCCTAAAATAGAAATCACAATGAGAAATGATAGGCCTAAGCTTAGCTTATGTGACTCTGATAAGAGACAGTGAAAGTTGCTTATTCTTTTAACCACTCTTGATATATTCACTCATCTGTCTATAGAAACCTTCAATTTTAGTTCATAGCTTGTAACTTAAATTTCCCTTCTTACTAAAATCTTTTTCCAAAGGCATTAAAAAGCATATAGCTAAAATAACCAGTTGCACATTTCCCTGTTACTTCTGCCCATTGCAATCAATGTCTTACGCTCAGCAGGCATTCTATAAATGCTTTCTACTTAGTTCTTAAGCAAATGAGTAGTGAAAAGAGACTATAGAAGAGGAAAAAAAACAAGGTGCCTGGATAATTCGATTCTTTCAGCCTCTGAATTATTGAAAATTAACAAACCAGGAAGTTCTTAATTTACAAACAGGTTGTATTCTCCAAGAACCACTTTGTGTGTGAGAAGGGGTCGCTATCTTCTAGTTCTTTTCTCACCATTAAGTGACTCAAAGTCACTAAAATGCTGTGTACATACTGAAAGACTGCAAACTGCAGAGAACCCTTTGTCAAACATTATCGTAACATTAGAGTTGTGGGTTGGTTGATCAGAGTTGGTATGCATTTTTCGCACTCAACTCATAAAACCATAAAACCAATAATGCAGTAAACAATTTTTTCACAGGTATTAAAAAGAGGAAACAGTATCATTGCCAAATATATGGCATGTCACATCAGGTATTAAGCAGAAGTTCCATGAGGCAGCCACTGTGTGCTCTTGGTCATGGCTTTACCACTAGTGTTCAGCACAGTGCCAGACACACAGGGTCAAATATTATAGAATTAGCTTGAACAGGCTGCTGCGAAGGAACCGCTCGGGAAGCCTTCCTGTGGGACAGTGAACTCAGCAGGGAGAAGAGCTTGGGGGGAGGCATCAGAAATACACAGGTGCGGGTGGCTCAGTCCACTGAGTGTTGGACTCTTGGTTTCAGGTCGTGTTGTGATCTCGGGGTCGTGAGATCAAGTGCTGAGTCAGGCTCCGTGCTCAGTGTGGAGTCTGCTTCAGATTCTCTGTCTCCCTCTCCCTCTGCCCTTCCCACTCATGCTCTCTCTCTCTCGAATCAATCAATCAATCA
This sequence comes from Ailuropoda melanoleuca, assembly GCF_002007445.2. Classification (NCBI taxonomy): domain Eukaryota; kingdom Metazoa; phylum Chordata; class Mammalia; order Carnivora; family Ursidae; genus Ailuropoda; species Ailuropoda melanoleuca. The sequence continues at coordinate 57,678,820 of NC_048219.1, read as the reverse complement.
TCTTGGAAAGGAAAGGAAAAGAGGAAAGGAAAAAGAAAAAAGAAGAGGAAAGGAAAGGAAAAGGAAAGGAAAGGAAAAACACAATCGCTACCTTAACTGAGAGAGTGGAAAATCTGTAACAGGAGGCTACAAGGAGGGGAAAGCACAGGATGATGGGGCAATGACTTCAATCTTAAAACTGTGGGATTCCCTGGGAACCACCTTACAATCTCCATTATTAGCCAGTGACCACCCTGAGTCATTCGCTCGGGAAATTACCTCCTTCCCATCTCACCTTCCACCATTGCTTCCTCTCCCTCCTCCCCAAGTCCCTCACATGTGGGACAGACAGCAATTCTTACCAAGTGGCACTGAAAAGGGGATATGGCACTTTATACAATTCTTCTTGCTGTCTGGAAAACGACTTTCTGGGGCATGGCTCTGGTGGCATTTACATGTATGAAGTGTGATTTTTAATGAGATAACATGTATGAATTCATTTTGAAGATGGATAAGACTATTATTTATACATTAGGGTACGGTTATATCGACATGGAGGTAAGAGATTCTAACAGAAAACGGGCATGATAGAAACAACACCTGGGCCATTCAGCTCAGCTGATTAGGAAACACTTATCCTTTTCGGTTTGTAGGCTGAATTCTTTTGCCAACCAGGTAGTTTTATACAGGGGGAAAATGTGTTCTATGGTCGCAAACTCCACCTTTAACCCTGGCTGGGCATCTGAGCTGTTCCTCAGGAGGGCTCAGGTGAAGAAAAGACAACCCATCTTCATTCCAGAAATATAAACTATTATTGACCTATTAGGTTATGATCCTCCTTGGAAGAGAACAGCATAATTGGTAGGAATCTGCGATGTTCTATAAAGATCAAAAGGCAAAAAAAAAACAATCTGAGCAGCAGGTTGGTAAAAAGACATTTTAGAAACCTTATTCTTGCTACATCAGCATATGTGGTATGACAAAGCAAGGAACACGAACTAGGCTGATGCCTTTACAACTACACTTTATATAGTTTGGATAAACGAGTAAATGTCGAGAATGGTTAAAAGAACAAGTGCATACCCAGAACATCCGAAAGGAACCTTGTCATCTAGCTGGAACATGATGAAGCTGCAAGAGGGCTGACTAGCCATCGGTAAGCACGGTGCTTGCAATTTCTGCTTCATACCAGATTTAACCTCTCTAGGGAAGCAGCAGTCTCACTGGGGACACTGACACCTTATATATATTTATTCTGGACTCTCTTAGCCCTAAAGGGTTCATAGAAACTTTTAAATCCTGTCCCATGTGGTAGGTTCCCATGGTCTTGTTTCAAAAATAGAGAATGACCTGTTGGTATTTGTTGGTCCCACTGGTGATGTTATGATTTTTGTAGTAATTATTTACCTCTTAAAAAGGGCATTCAATCTCTATGCATCTATTAGAATGGCCCAAATTTTAAAAAAAGAAAAAGGTCTAACAATACCAAATGCTGGCAAGAATGCAGAGCACCTGTAACTCTCATACACTGTTGGGGAGACTGCAAATAACACAGCCCCTTTCTGAAAACAGTTTTGCGGTGTGTTATAGAGTTACTATACAATCCAGCAATCCTGCTCCTAGTTAGCCAAGAGAAATGAAGACACATGTCCACATAAAATCTACATGCAAATGTTTTAGGAGCTTTACTCATAATCAGAAAGCTGGAAACAATCCAAGTATCCAGAAAGTGGTGAATGGACGAAGACTGTGGTGTATCCACAAAATGGAATACTACTCATCCAAGAACTAACTACTGATAGATGCATACATTGGATGAACGTCAAAAGCCTTACGCTAAGTGAAAGAAGCCAAACGCAAAGGACCTGGTGACTGATTAAATGTATGTGGTGAAGAAAGGGGTTGTCCAAGATGACTCTAGTTTCTGGCTTTGATGTCTTTTTTCTTTTCTTTTCTTTTTTTTTTTAAAGATTTTATTTATTTATTTGATGGAAAGAGACAGAGTGAGCGAGCACAAGCAGGGGGAGCAGCATAGGGAGAGGGAGAAGCAGGCTCCCCGCTGAGCAGGGAGCCCAACGTGGGGCTGGATCCAAGAACCCCGGGATCATGACCTGAGCTGAAGGAAGATGCCTAACTGACTGAGCCACCCAGGCACCCTGTGGCTTTGATGTCTTGATAAAGAAAAAACGGGCAAACTTCCCCAAAGGGAATAATGGAGGCAAAGACAGTCTTGAGCAATGCCTTATTAAGAGCTGGGAATAAGAAGGGCCAGCACGGACTGAGACAGGGAGAAGAAAAACACCAGTAAGACAGTGTGGTAACTGAGAGAAGACAGAGTTATAAAAGAACGTAACACAGCTTTGTGTGAGACATGGAGCCTACTGCTTCACAATCCTCACTACCACCCGGAAGTAGTTACTTTAATTACCTTCACTTCGCAAATGGGGAAAAGGCAGATCTGAAGTGATGTGGCTGAAACCGCAGAGCCCGTAAGGAATGGGGAGGACTCAACTGCAGGTGCGTCTGGCTTGGGAGACTTCTCCTAAGCAGTCTACAGGACCAGTGCTGTAGAAAGGGCTGGGGGTACAAGGTCAATAAAAAGGCAACTCTTGCATATTGCCTCTAATGATTACAATAACCTAAGAAATGTTTCTCTAATGTTGTGACATATTTGCTGAAAGCAAGAGAAAATGGTGCAACTTTCAACTGGTTCAGCAGAGAAGTACAAGGTAAAAGGGACAATCTCACATAATCTATAGACTAACAAACTACATTAGGCCTAAAATATTGTCGCTTTAATACTCTCTAGGATATTTCAGACCTAGCGAAGCATTCAATTATGTGTTTCCTGTCCTGACATATCTGCTCTTTCCTGATTTACCTCAATCGTTCTGAGAAAGACAACAGGGGTGATACGGAGAAACCAGAATGACAGAGACAAAGACCCATTACTCATTTCTGGGGACAACCACAAAGGTACACACCTGACACACGCCTGCATAAGACTGCTGTCTCAAAAGTAATTTCCAAATATCTAAGACAGATGCTGCCATGTCACCCATAGGGAGCTAGACCATAGAAAATCTCAGCAGACTCTGATCGAAACCAGCATTCACACAGTTTTCTTTCAGCTGAGTATTATTCACGATAAAGGAAAACGTCACTGAAATAAATGAAAGAGGTGTTCTAATGTTTTTATTTTGTAAAACTTGAAGAAAATCAAAGCAGCGGTAACAGATGCTGCTGGTAAAGAAGTAGTATGAATTTAAAAGGGAGGATGATCTGTAATATTTTCACTGTTTATAATGAAACACAAGAACTGATAATTGGAGGAAAAAATGGGGTTTCAGTGAACTCACTGAGGACAACAACTATAACTTATTTATTCAACTTTATATTATAGCCTGCACTCTAGGACATTTTGAGAATGTCCTAGAATTTATGACATTAATGATCATATCTATATTATTTAAAAAATTGTGCTGTCCACCAACTGAAATGAAAACAAGAAGTAATTGAACACTAAAGAGAAAAATGGAAAAAGGAACTAGGAAATGTGCTATAAAAAAAATTGAGAATAAGACTAAGACAAAAAGCAAGACAGGACAGGAATACAAACTTGGAACAAGGAGATGTTTTTGTTATTATGCTAAAGTTCTGAATAAAATCAGAAAAATACAGCCAAAACATGGCTTGAACATATACAGGCTGACAAATAAAATGTGTGCTTCTTAGCGATCGGTCTAAACCAGAAATCACTTTTCGTTTTCTTTTTCTTTATCTTGCTTCCTGGTTTTCCTGGGATATACTGAGTTTATATGCTTTTTAGGGACTCTTTTAAGGCAACTGAAAAGCTAAGTGATTAAACATTTCTACCACTAAATTCGACTGTTTTCTCCTGAAGGCAAGTATTTTAATGGACTCCACAAAGTACTATGGCAGTCAAGAAAATGTTTTGAAGAATAAAAATATCCTAAAAATTGGTAAGGTGAGGTTTCTTTCCTCTTCCTTACTCATTCACGGTCAGTATGCCTGTCAAACTAAAATTTATTTTAAAATATACTAGTTACATCTATTATAGTTCTTGACTACATACATCAAAATACATTCTCTCTAGGTGCTTTCTTTCAGGCGTTTGTTTAAAATCTGTAAAAGTCTATTGAAATTTTTCACAATACTTTTCACTTCCAATAACACGAGACACATTATAAAAATATTCAAAACCTTAAACGTTCATGTTAGTATTTAATAAATGAGATTAATCTTTTCAAGAAACTTTATACTTTTTCAACTGCAAGAACCCCAGCATACACCAGAGCTTTGAGTACAAGACTTTTGCCAAAAGCAAAAGCACTCAATATATTATTTTAATAATGGAAACCTCAAGTCTTAGAAACCAAGCTGCGTGTGGAAAAAATAAATCATTTAGGTGAAAGGGTAACAAACATTCAATTGAAGGATAATGCCGCCCTGAGGGAAAAAATGCACATGAATGGAGTTTATGAAATTGGTTCACTGCCTCTGCAAGGAAAAAATAATTAGTTTATTTTAAAGCTGCCTATAAAATGTTTTCAATATTGCAGTATGAATTATTTACAGAAAAATGTACATCTAACTTTAAAGCTACCACTTTACTGAAACATCTTGAGTACTGTGGAACTAGAAATAAAAATACATTATTTCATGTATGTAATATCAGGGAGATTCCCTTTTAATTACATGCTCTTCAAAAAGTTAAGGGTTAGTATCTAAATCAGTTATAATTCATTCAACTTTTTCTTTTCAAATTTAGGAAGTTGAAATGACTGGGGATATCAATTTAATTTTCAAGTTTGACACAGAATACTCTCCAGAGTTGACAAAAACATGGGAGTATATCACTTTGAAGTCATGACTGCTAATGAAATGACCGAGGGAACATGTCTGAGATTAAATCATTTTAAAAATACATTTTAAATATGTCTTTGAAGTTAGTACAGTTATTGGGGGAAAGATTTGGATTTGAGGTTTTACAAAAAACATTCAAATGGATTCACAAAATAACCTATGTTTAGAATATTCCTTTTGCCTAGTTTTCTGAATAGCACTTTAATGTGGTACAGTCTCCAGGGGGAGCCACACAGTGTTTGGATACCAGGCGTGGCCTGCAGTTTTATGAACTTTTCTTGAGAGAATTATGATAGAACCCACTTCACCCCCCAAAATATGGAAAAACAGAGTTATTTATTTCCAGTTTCAGGCAAATCACTATAAAGAAAAATCACTATTTTTTAAGAAGTCTCTTTTGAATATATCACAACTTTAAAGTGAAAACAAGGTAGCCGAAAAGAAAGTGTACACTTCACTGTCTCTTGGCTGAAAAGCAGAGGCATTGGGTAACCAATAACTAGGTGATGGGGTTCTTGGCTTTCTCAGTCCTCTGTCAATGATGCGGTAAGTCAGAATCTGACTGGCCTCTAGGTTAAAACGTGGCACTCTCCTAAAATAGCGTTACTTGCTTATACAAACACATAAACAGAATAATGATAAATAACTTTAGAGTATTACCTGCCTTCAGTCTACTTTGAATTTCTAAAATTAATGTGACAATAATCAGCTTATGAACACTAGAGGGCAGTAAAACACCAGAAGGTGTATTTAAATTATATCTCTAGAAGTGGCAAAGGCAAGCCAGTACATTTTTTTTCGAATCAAAATCATAACAATTTAATAAATGTGTTTCTTTTTAGGTTGTCAAAGTACAAAGCATTCTTTTAGTGTGTCATTTTGGTACAACTTACTTTGCAAAATCCAAATAAGAAACATGTCCATGATAAAACCCTGGTTTCATCTCTTTCCAGGAAGTTATATTCTTTACAAAGCGTACCTAAAACAGGAGAACACATTCATTACTCAAGTTCAATATAAAGGAAAATGAAATCTGATGATAGCAAAATACTTTCCATTTAGACATTTAAAACAAATCACACCAGTTTGACAATTACAGAGCTTGAAACACAGGTTTCAACTAAGGAGAGCACAGTGTGATCTGTAATTACCAATTCATCACAGAGAGAGCTATTATCACCACACTCAGAAAAGAGTGAGAGAGAATCCTGAAGGAAAAACCCACACAGTGCAATCATTTACAATGCTGCACGGTGGGTAATTCACATGGGTGAGGGGTGGGTGGGTACCAACACATGCCCAAGTCTGTTTTTTACTCCCGGAGACTCGTTATTCATAAAAACTCATTAACAGTTCAACAAATAAAACAAAAAGTAATCCTTAAACCAAAACGATTAAAGAAAAGACTATGATTATCAGACAACTTCAAAGAACAAAGAGCAGGTATCGTAAGCTTGTTAAAAAAAAAAAGACGAATAAAACTACAGAGGTGATATAGGTAGAATTTTTAAAAATTTGAATAGCTATTACTATCTTAATTTGCTGGAATTAAAAATACTCAAAAGATCAGTTAATAGAAAAATTCTTTTAGTGTAAATATGCTTAAAAAATTTTTAAGAGCTGACTAATATAGAACTTGATAAGCCCAAGTATCAGTAGTGGCAAAGCGGTGATACACTACTTCTCAAAGAAAAATGTTACTATGTTTTTGACTAGCAAATTTCTGCATGATAAACAGCAAGTGGTTAAGAATGCCCTCTGGGGACTAGATACAGTGGTGGAGAAGGGCTAAAGGGTAGGGGGCCCACCACCCTAAAGTGCACTGAAAGCTTCTGCAAGCTGTGACCTCAGCCTCTAGAGCACAGGCCTGTTGCCTGTCGACTGCATACTTCTGACAATTTATCAATCTAGCATTTACGTTTTATTATAGAGTTAGTCACATGGAGATATTCTGGACCACTTATATCAGATTAGTCGATAAATTAATGGCAATGAATGATGATGACTGCCTCCTAGAAAAGGTCTATTGGTAGTGCAGAGTACAAAACAGTGCAGAAGCAGCCACTCGTCAGAGAATGTGAACTAGGGAAAAACAGAAGGTTCTGGCGAAATTTATTTTTTAGGGAAAGCATTACTAACTCATACACTAAGGGAAATAATGAAGTTCTTAGAAGGGAAGTGATAAGAACCTTATTATCTTACACACACACACACACACACTTAAATCGGAAAATTGAACATAGATGATAAAATTATGTTGCATTAGAAAATAAACAATTATATTTCAGCAGATATTTACGATTTTTCCCCACCAAAAAAAAAAAAAGCCAAATAAATGTATGATTTGAGGTTCTCATGTTCTCTCCTATCTGTTCTTTAAGGAAGGTTCCAAACAGAATGAAAATATCAAACAGCAAATGAAAAAGAAACAGAAAAATTAAAATAACCCAAAAACTGAATCCTTAAAAATTTCACATGTTGAATATGAAAAGTCCTTATAAACTGCCACTTACTGGTAAATTATTTCGTATACTTTAGTTCTGTGAAAATCATTTCCATTATTTCAGCCAAAAATGAGAGGGAGAGAGATGGAAAAGAGAATAAGAATGGGAGGTGGTGGTTTAAGGGTACTTCAGGCATATTAGCGACTCAGCTCTATTTTCCAGAAGCCCAGATTTAATGTGGATGTGAGGTGTGGGAGAGAAATGAAAGGAGATGGCAGACTGAAATCTGGGAAAATGGTGTTCTAGAAGCCACATGTTAGAGAGGATCAATAGTACCAACTTAGAGTACACTGTGGGAAAAGACTCAGGTGGAAATAAGAGTTAGCTATGAATATAAACTACGAGGATCATTCTTTCTTCCACCTTTACTAAGGAAAGTCAGGATTAAACTGAACCCTCCTAAGGACATACTTCATGTCACATGTGTCCTTCAATGTCAGGTGTAGAGCCCAGGAAGCTGGATAATGTCTGGACTGCTGCAGGGCTTCTCAAACTCAATGTGCAAATGAATCATCTGGGATTCTGGTCCAAATGGAGATTTTGAGTCAGTAGGTCTGGAGTGGGGCCCAAGATTCTGCACTTCCAACAAGTCTCCACAGGATGGCAGGTGAGTGGACCACACGGAGGAGCAAGGCTTCTGCAATGGTAGGCCCAGGAGCTACTGCTGGGCGTGATTTACATGAACCTTGTTTTTGTAGTGCTTTGCAAAGGAGGCCCTGAGGTCTATAAAAGCTCTTTAGCAAAGATATACTCTCAAATTCACTGCTTTTATGATAAAGAAAAAAAGTGTACTGAAATAGAACAGATTTTTAAAGATTACCTTGTAAGCCACCACAATATATAAAACAGAAGTGAGGAAAGGAGCGGAATGAACCCTGCCTACTCAGTCTCCTTCTCCCCACACCCAGTGATGCCTGAAGCATACTGGAACCAAAGCATGCCAAGAAACACAGTTTAAAAACGAATGAAATGAGAAAGAAGGTTGTGCTTCCAGTTGGGACTCAGGCAAGAGTTGAGTGATGGTGGAGAACAGAACAAGGCATGAATCTTCCACTGTTGTCACCAACCTCAAACTCTCTTGTTTCCAGAATCAGCATTGTTGAGTTGGAAGGGACTTAGGATATCCTGTACTCTTTAATGTATAGACTAAAATACGGAAGGTCAAGAACCACACACCTTAGATTTTGGTCCAATCATCCTTCTATACCACAAACTAATTTCCCTCAATTTATTATTGTTCAATTTAAGCAAAGAGGAAAAAACCCAGAAGGATGTGAAAAGAAGGGAGAGTAGCATTTGTATCGTGATTTTGATTAACAACCTTGGGCACTGAGAATTTTAGGTTTTATCCACTGCTGAGGAAACCCCTCAGATTCAGTCATTCAGAACTCCTCAACCCACAAGATCTCAAAGCTCTGTTCATACAGCTCTCAAAACTGTTTATTTTCCTCATCACATTCGTTATAACCTCCATGTCCAATCCATCCTGGTCACCACTCTCATGTTGGACAACCATTTTTGCAACGATGACCGCTGACTTATTCTTGTTGTTTTACTGTCTTAGGTAACCTCAGGGGTTACTGAATACTGCTAGTCAAAACTAAGAAACCTGGCTTAAATGTCTATATAGGACTTTGCATTTTATTTTCTAAATTCATTCTGAGGTGAATTCACATGGGTTATTATTGCTTTTAAAATCTCTACACTATAGGGGTGCCTGGGTGGCTCAGTCGTTAAGCGTCTGCCTTCAGCCCAGGGCATGACCCCAGGGTCCTGGGATCCAGCCCCGCATCAGACTACCTGCGCCACTGGGAGGCTGCTTCTTCCTCTCCCACTTCCCCTGCTTGTGTTCCCTCTCTCATTGGCTGTGTCTCTCTCTCTGTCAAATAAATAAATAAAATCTTTAAAAAAATAAAAAATAAAAAAAACAAAATCTCGACACTATCACATTAAAGTCTTGCAAAACACACAGAATCCTTTAATCTCCAACTATGAGAATACTGAAGGTTCCATATTTAATACATATGTGCACACGTTTTTTTCTTTCATCAACATTTAAGGCAATGTGTTAAAGTCTCATTAATAAAGCTGTGGCTGATTTACAATTTGTAATAAATCAAAAGATGCTGAGCTGAGACTGACCTTCCCTTTACAGAAAAGAAAAAAGTGCTAAGCAAACAAATGATGTCAATAAGGTTCAAGTGGTGGTTCAGACTAATCTGGAGAATAGGCAGAGCATTTAGAAGTGTCATTTACATACTGCGGAAATTCTATAACCATCCTTGGACCGCCACCACCCCCCCCCCCACGGCCCTTTGAAGAGCAACCTTTTTAAGAAGTTTCCTTTTCAGGGCGCCTGGGTTGCTTAGTTGGTTAAGCGGCTGACTCTTGATTTCAGCTCAGGTCACAACCTCAGCATCATGATCTCAGGGTCGGGATGTTCAAGCCCAGGGTCTGGCTCCATGCTCAGCAGGCAGGCAGTCTGTTTCCCCTCCCCCTCCCTTTGCCACATCCCCCGTAAAATAAATAAATCTTTAAAAAAAAAAGTTTCCTTTTCAAAGTCTGAATTTAGCCACTTTTCCTTTTAGCCATGTTAGCTGGTTCTCCCCAAAGTGCCCCCTGCAGAATTTTCCCTGCCTCTCCTCCTGCCATCGCCCTTTCATCAGTCAGCCTCACTGCAGTTCCCGCTCTACCATTTTCTGCTCTCTCAACCTCTCCTGCACCACTCGCCTAGTCTTTCAGTTTTTCTTCTGGTTTTTCTCTGTAGTGGGGCATCCTGCGCAAGACCTGGAGATAAGGCTCTGGAACAGAGAGGAATGAGTGGAAGTGGAGGTTCCACGCCCTTCACCGTATGGACTCTCACCGACTCCATCTGGCACTAGTGAAAGGGAAAGTGGTAGGTGAGAGGAGCAAAGCATAACAGTGGCAAACGGATTTAAGGAGACAGAAGAGTGAAGAGACTGTGCACAGTGGCTTGGGGAGAAGAAATGAAGTCACGGTAGTGAATTTATTCAAAGAGTTACTTCCATAGTCTGATTGAAAGAGGCTATCAAGAAGGATATTTCGAAGTAGTTGTTATACTACATGAAAAGAGATGTTTTTATAGCTAGCCTGGTGCAGATCCGAAACTGTGATTTCTGTTAGATTTTATAACTCAAGCAGAGTCAGGCTAGCAAGTCATCAGAGGAGACCTTTAGGGAAAACACAAGCGACGTAGGGAGTGGGGCTGTGATTTATCTGCTAGTGGACTCGGACTTGAACCAGTGTGACAGGAAAAAGCTAAGAAAGCACCATCTCGTAACAATATACCTAGACCTACATTCTTAATAAGATTCATCTCAACATTAATTATCTGAAAGAACTTGTTTTCACTATCTATAAGTAGGAATGTCATCCTGACAATCCTGGCCAAATTCCAACTTTGTAATTACTACCTAGTGAATGAATACTACTATTAACTTGGGTAATTACTATATACCAAACTCCTACTCATGCCCATACTTAAACATCCATTGTACAGCTGTGGGTAGTTTTATGAGACTAAACTAGACAGGAAGTTTTCTACACAAAAAGGAAAAGTGAATAATAATTGGATAAAATATAAGAAAGGTTCAGCAGCAATAGAACATAATATTTTGCCAAAGTCCAGAAATGTATTTTCAGTCCTTTCTGCAGGAGAAGGGTGGGTGTGTCCCAAATCACCTGAGGTAAGGGGAGAACATATTACCATCAATCAGAGGGGCTCATTCTGCCAGTAATTATCATTGCAGGCATTGTGCTCAACTAAGAACTACTTTCAGAACCTAAGTCTATTCATTTGTTCTCTCATTCATTAACAAAAATTTTATGGAGCATATGTACTATGTCTCAGACACCATTCTAAACACAAGGAATATAGTGGTGAATAAGATGAACAAGGTTCCTGTGTTTTAGGAGCTTATACAGAGAAAAAGACCAACTGGAAACGAATAAATAATAGGAAAGATACAGAAAGAATGATGATCGTGCAACTTGGAAGAAGTAACTTGGAAGTAACTTGGAAGAAGTATTTAATATATAGGATGGCCAAGTAAGGTTTTTCTGAGAGATGTCATTTACAGGATGTTAAAAGGATAACATGAAGTCAATGGTGAGAAACCAGGAGAAGTGTATTCTAAGACAGAATGTTAAATGCAGAGGCCTTGAAATGGGAAAGGCTTGGTACCGTCAATGAACCAAAAGGCCAGTGTGGCTAGTAAACAAGAGGATGGAGTAATGGAAAAGGGCTAGATTTAAAAGGGCCTGTTGGCCAAGGTAAGGAATATGGATTTTGATGGTGAGGTTGGAAAGTGAACTTAAAGGCAAAGTATTTCACCATCCTGGGAAGACTACAATATGCATCTTCTCATTACCCACTGAGAACTATGTTCTGGATCTTTGCTACTCACACTGTAGTTCAAGGACCAGAAGAATCAGTTTTGGCATCAGTTTCCATCTTAATCCTTCTGAATCAGAATCTATATTTTAACTGGTGATTGATACACACATGACGAGTTAAGAATCACTCATCTAAAGTGATGCTCTGAAATATCAGGATCTGCAACTAACATCAAATCATGGGCTCTAATGCAGAAGACCAGAAGACGCCTGAATAATGAATTAAAAGAAAAAAATCACTATGTTATCCTACAGAGAATACAAATTCTGGATATTTCCAATGGTTAAAAAGGGGTTAAATATGATCACAAACCTAAACAGATGAGAGTAGAAAAGAATTAAGAAAGACCCTAAAAGATGCTGCCACTTAACACCTATCTGACAGCTACTTTAAAGATGTTCTCTAAAGCACAGATATTGTCATGATAGCAGAGTAAACTTCATTTTCTAACTACAAGAGCTAACTAATCACCTGTCTCCCGCCAATCCCTGCCTATGCACTGAGTAAAGCACGCCTCACAGATATAACTCCCATGACTGAGTCCGTCTCCCTCTCATTGCTTACTCTTCCCATGTCTCATATTCTCAAATGTTTGTCTTTTCATTTCCTTGTTCTAACTTTCCCTCTTATTTTACTCCAATTTCTTAATTGCGAAAGATCACTGAACTACAGAAAAGTTGAAAGAATAACATGGTCAACATCTGTATACTCATTCACTAAGATTCACTAACTTCACATTTGCCATTTTTGCTTCTCTTTGTTCTCTCCATATGCATATACATGCTTAATTTTTTCTGAACCATTTGAAAACAAGTAGTAGACATTTTTTTTTTTAAAGATTTTATTTATTTATTTGACAAAGACAGTCAGCGAGAGAGGGAACACAAGCAGGGGGAGTGGGAGAGGAAGAAGCAGGCTCCCAGCGGAGGAGCCTGATGTGGGGCTCCATCCCAGAACGCCAGGATCACGCCCTGAGCCGAAGGCAGATGCTTAACGACTGCACCACCCAGGCGCCCCAAGTAGTAGACATTTTTGATCAAGGATCCAATAACAAATCACACATTACATTTAGTTTTCATATGTCTTAGTCTCCTCACCCCTAGAGAGGACTGTCCCGCCTCACCCCCAACCACACCTTGTTCAGTTGTCATGATGTTGATACTTCACAAGAGTTCAGGACAATTATGCTGGAGAATGTTCTACCAAGATGGATTTGCCTGTTTGTACAAGAGTAGGTCTGGATTAGACATTCTGGTGAGAAACACTTTGGGTTAAATAATTTGGTGAGAATATCATAAAATGATGTGTTCTTTAAATAATCTTCATAGTTCCTATATCTATGCTTTACATTCCAAGTAAATTACAAATAAGCTTCTTGAAAGATGTGGCTTTGCTTTTTATTCAAGAATCTAGCACCATCTCTGTATACATTACATAGTAAATAAAGGAAAACTTGAGAGCAGAGTTGACAACTGTTTCTAAGGATGGCAGAATACGCAGAGATAGCTATTGGTAACCCACTCAACAGTTTCATACCTGACTCAAAATATTTGGACTTTGCCTCTAAAATCTGAGAAATAATTAAGCATGTGAACAGTTTAGCACAGTGCCTAGTACAGTATGTACAGAAGACATCCAGGAAAGAGCTGGAGCTAAAGACTATTTCTCTACTCTGCCCCAAACATGTTTTAAGTGCTGCTCATTATATAACCCAGCTGCTTTTAGGGTAGTGTTTGTGCTTCTCATGGGTCCCCCCCCCCATAACTAACAAGCTATTGAAAGAAAAACAGAAGTTTTATCTCATCCAAATACAATCGGAAAAATGTATTACTACGTGATGCCTGTAAATGTCATATGTGGAGAGCTTCCAGAGATCCTTATTTCATGCAAAAAATGGTCAGTATCACTGTCAGGCATCTTATAGCTGCCATACACTTTGTAGTGCTGGACACAAAAGAAGCAAGGTAACTTTATTTTTCTAAAAAATACTACTGAATAAATCTAAAATTCTTATGTGAGTATTAAGAGATGTTCCCTTTAAACCAAGATGTATTTTAAAAAGCAATCAAGCAAAGAAATTTAACATCTACCACACACTATATAAAAATGGATTATTTAGGATACTTGCCCTTGAGATATACAATATTACATAATGAATAGTTTTTATGACCCACTTAGCTAAACAAGCTCATGTTTCTTCTCATTTACAGAAGAGTTGTTTAGTTTGGCTGATGGATGTAGATTTTTGGTTTTATAAAAAAGAGTAACTGTGGATACTGCAGAGAGCAAGGAATTATATGGGCAGATGATATGCCCTATACTATCAGCCTTTACAAACAGCTCTCTAAGAAAGCAAACCTTAAGTATCAGTGTTACTCTCTTGCTTCAGTGTAAGGATTGTAAGTATGCTTAAGAGTAGGGTAAGAGTCAATTCTGTAACAAACAATTCAGCTGTTTTCAAAACAGATAAATACATTCTTAACTGTATGACTATCACAAAACCTTTGTAATAAGGCTATCTTAACATGGTATTTAATCTTAGATAGTATTTTCAAATATTATCTTTTCTCCTCATAGGGCCCAATTCCCATTTCCTTCAATATTTATAGAGAATTCTACTTATTTATAATTATAGTCAGAACTCCAGGCGTGGAGAAAACGTGTGCTACCATTGTTAAAGAGATAAGTGATTTTATTTCATGAGATAATTTCCTCCGCTTTTCTCAAGACTATTTCATATCTATCCATTTGTTTATCTAAAGTTTCTCGACAATTTAAAAGGCAAGGTTATGTTAAAAATATAAACCACAATGCCCATTATCCAGAAGTTTGTAGCTAATATTATATAAATTACTAGTAAAGATAAGAAGAAGTTTAGGAGGCTAGTCACAAAACTGAGCGATACAGAACACAGGTATTCATCAAAGATTTCTCTATCATAAAATGAGACAACAATGATTTTTATTGCAAGGTATCTTGCTAAAAATAATTCATATTTTTAAAAGGATACCATACTAAACAGCATTTTCTTTTCAAAAATTCAAGATTTTAATAAATTCATTAATTTTACAGATATTTAAATACATAAAATATGAAAGGAAATATACCAAATACTGTGAAAAGTGTAAAATTAAAGAAAAGTTTGTTGGGGGGCGGGTACCTGGGTGGCTCAGGTCGTGATCCCAGGGCCCTGGAATCGAGCCACACATATGGCTTCCTGCTTGAGGGGGAGTCTGCTTCTCCCTCTGCCCCTCCCCCTACTCATGTTCACACTCTTGGTCCTGTCCCCCAAGAGACTGACAATTCATTGGGGTTAGTACACATACCCCATAAAATGCTTTTTCCTCTTGAGATACAAAATATGAGTGAGGAAGTGTCAGAAAACATTTACTCATCCCCTATGTGTTTACCTGGTCTTGTAGTGACATCACTGGATTATTTTTGGTAGTGTTGATGTGAAGAACGTGGTATTTATTCTTTGCACACAGGTCATAGGCAATATTGGTAAAAGAGGTGCTTGCAGTTTTGGGGACTCTGTTATAAATGATCACCATGTCCTCTTCCTCATCCAGCACCGCCTCTTGCCGAGGGCCATCCATCGTATGTCGCTGCTCAATTTCTCGAACTTCATGTCTTGCAATAGCCCGTTCTGAAAAGAAAAACAGTTGTGAGCTCACTTTTTAAAAATAATGAAAATAATTTCCCATTCCTCGAACATAATTTTCCTATTCAAGAAATGAGTAAGGGCACTTGAAGAGATGTTCTGAAGACCGAACATTCAGACTTCTTCCAAGGATAATACACATGTATATACAGAATAAACAGTCATCAAGTTTAGAATACCACAGATCGGAGACCGGTGTAGTTCAAAAGTCACACTATGCTTTTTTTTTCCCCCCCCAAAGATTTTTTTTAAAGATTTTATTATTTATTAGAGAGAGAGAGAGAGAGAGAGAGAGAGAGAGAGAGCATAAGCAGGAAGAGCAGCAGGCAGAGGAAGAGGGAGAAGCAAACTCCCCGAGGAGCAGAGAGCCTGACACGGGGCTCAATGCCAGGACCTAGAGATCATGGCTTAGAAAATAAATCACTCAGCATTTAAGCAAAGATTTTGAAATTTATACTTAGGATTTAATTATTCCCTGGTTTATCAAAAGGTAGCAGAGCAATGGTTATAAATGCTGCAGTGATTTTAGGTAACGAGTAGAAACTATACCATTACAAATCCTTTTTCTTTTTGGTGTTGCATTACATTCTAAGTCCTGGCTATGTTTTGTTTTGTTTTTAATATTTTATTTATTTGTCAGAGAGAGAAAGAGCACAAGCAGAGGGAGTGGCAGGCAGAGGGAGAGTCCCGATTCGGGACTCGATTCCAGGACTGTAGGATCATGACCTGAGCCGAAGGCAGACACTTAACCAGCTGAGCCACCCAGGTGTCCCAGTCCTGGTTATGTTTACTCCTTAAATTCTATGGTTCATCTAACTCACATCACTACCATACAGTTTGAAAAGCAGTTAGCATTTTGCATCCTTTTACTATTATTCTCTGTTTAATATAAACTTCAGCTTTGAATGTTTTTTAGAATAAGGAAGCAAGTGAGGGGAAGAGAGAAATGAGGGGATAAAAACCTCTAACAAGATCACAAGTTACCTTGCACAGAGATAGCTGCCCACACATACCATGCACCCTCCTACCAGCAGATCTTTGTGCAAACTGTCTCACCTGCTTGGAACCCCCTTCCATTTCCCCTGTACCCTAATGCTGCCTGGTGAATTCCTCAACCTCTTCATGGAATGTCATCACTGCTCAAAGGGGAAGTATTATCCAATCTCCCTAACTAGCTACAATCACACACACAATGCATACATATGTCCCACATACCACGTGTCTCATAATAGCAATTTTTAAATATTCTGTTATTGGTATCTGTCTACCATAAAGCATGACTTAATACAGTGACATGAAAAAAGCAATGAGGTATAATTACAGTAACAAGTGCAGGCTTCAAATACTGTCAAACCATTCATCTTATATTTTGGCTCAGAAGATATGGTCACCACATTATAGGAAGTACACTCTGAGTTGAGGATTCACATTCACACAAGACTTGAATACAAGTTCCAGGCCTGCTACTTATTAGCTGTGGGCTTTCCAAAATAGGAGGAGAACTGCATATATTCTATATGTATATGCATGTATGTTTCCTTTATTTTTTTTCCCCTCCCTCTTGGGAGAGTTGGACGGGGATGTGCAGAGAAGGAAATGAGCTTAATGTTGAACATACTGTTAGATTGCCTGGGATATCGAGGAGATGTTACGTGGATAATTGAGTACACAGGTCAAGAGTTGAGAATAAACATTCAAGTAGAAGACATCTGGGAAAACCATGGGAATGAATGCAACTGCCTAGATAATCTAGAATACATAGCATGGGAAAGAGACTCTAGGACAGAATCTTAGGAAATACGAACACTTAAGGAGAAAGTAGGGACAATCTATAGAAGGAGGCTAAGAAAAAAGGAAAGTCTTCCTTTCTAAAGAAAAAAGTCTTCCTTTCTAAAGAAAAAGGAAGCAGGGCAGACTTTTAAGAATCACATGCCACATGATAGAAAGCATAATACTTTTCAAATTGACAGTGCTTTCCAAATGGACGTATAAATCAAGATAATATATGAGGCTACAAGCATCTACATAAGATTTGGAAGCTATAAGATTAAATTCAACAAGTATTTATTGAGAACCTACACACATTATTATTCAATAATTTTTAAGGAATCTTATCTCCCAAACAACCTCAAACTGTCATCAGATCAAAACTATTATGATATTGTTACATACACCCTCTGTCCTCTTTCCACAAAGGTAAATAGAACAGTGCTGCTGTCATTCAAGTGCCTACACAAGCGAGAGAGGTCTCCTTTAGCAGCCCAGACATGCATAAAATTGCCTTTAAAAGATTCACCTACAAGCAACAATGCTGAATTTACTTTAACTGGTTTTTCTGAAATCAAGTACTTGGAAAAGAAGATTTTATGTGTTATTTCATATACGGGTGCCCATTTTACCTACAGAATACTTAATGACTAAAGAAAATCTGCAATATTAATAGTTTTTATAATTACTCCATCTACTTAATAAATTTCACATGCCCAATAACTGCTGGGAAAATTAGCTACTAAATTTAAAATATTTTTATTTTATTTTTTAAAGATTTTATTTATTTATTTATTTGACAGAGAAAGAGAGAACAAGCAGGGGGAGCGGCAGACTCTCTGTTGAGCAGGAAGCCTGATGCTTGGCTCAATCCCAGGACCCTGGGATCATGACCTGAGCCGAAGGCAGATGCTTAACCAACTGAGCCACCCAGGCACCCCTTAAAAATATTTTTAAAACAAAGTGATCATTTAGTCTGTGGATTTTTTTTTTTAAAGTGATAAAACTCTAGCCAGACCATGTCACATGTTGTAAAATTAATCATTGTTCTTGGTTCATCATGTGTATTAAATTATATGCACTATATATTAATACAATTTAAAAAGACTTCTATGCAAAGGTACAAATATAGGAGTCACTATTTTCCTCATTCAAATAACATATTTATATGTATTTTCTATTTTTCAAGTGTTTTTACTTTGCTTTAACAAACAGGATCATTATTAACATAGTGGTATGCTTAAAACTACATAAAAAGATAAAAATAGTGTGGCACATCAAGAGTGTTTTTTTAGTAGTATTTGTTTATAAAGTCAAATCTGGGGGCACCTGGGTGGCTCAGTCGGTTAAGTGTCCAACTCTTGATTTCAGCTCAGGTCATGATCTCAGGGTCCTGAGGTGGAGCCCCGCACTGGGCTCCATGTTCAGCGGGGAGTCTGTTTGAGATTCTCTCTCTCTCCCTCTCCCTCTGCCCCTCCCCCTGCTCATGCTTTCTCTTTCTCTTCAATCAATTAATCTTTAAAAAAAAATCAAATCTCACTCAGATGAATAATGGTAATAACTGTTGATGGTAAAATACTCTCTCTCTCTACCCATGATCAATGTAAAATCAGAACGGGTGTTTGCAATATAGCCATTCTTCACTTACTAGGTACTCGACAGTTCCAGGTCTTTTTTTATCAAAGATGCTCTGCATCGAGTTAGTACAGCTTCTTCCCAGACTCTCTTAAATCAATGGGGAAGCTTTATTAGTTACAGCACATTTGTAGTGCACTTAGAGAATGTAGGCAGTAATTTAAACTACTTATGATGCTTTCTGAAGTAAGGTTTTTTTTCATGTTTGAGTAATGAATTATAAAGAATCTGCTATACAAGCTATTTTAGAACCACCACAAAATGTATAGCCTGCAAACAGTATGGGGTGCAATCCGAGAGTCATGAAATTACAGCCAGGCACCACTGGCACCAATGCGCCCAACACTGAAGACAGACACTGAACTCCATGGCGGGTCTGGTTCTTCTAGGCTCCTGTGCAAGGTGGCATGTATCTCAGCTCAATGAACCTTTCCCTGCAGCAGATTATCAACAAACTCAAGTCTTTTAAAAGACCATTCATAACAGCAAAAATTACCTACTTCTGCATTGGCAGGGCATTAAAGGCCTTACTTAAGTGCAAGAATGTAATGATCAAGCTAAATATAAAACATTGCACTAAATACACCAAACCAGATCCTACACAGCATTAAAGTCACAAAGATGTATGTATATGACCACAGGAAAACATAAGAAAACAGAAGTGAATTTTTTTTTTTTTAAATCGCAACACATCTTTCAATGACAATTTTTTTTTTTAACATTACGATTGTTGTTTTGGGGAACACCTTTTCTCTTTGAACATGTTATTAAATGTTCGATGTACTAAATAATTCAACTTATATATTTACAGAGAAATAAGAGAAATTACAGAGAGATAAGTTTTGTGTTTTATACAAATTAAAGGACCTATGCATATATATAATTCTCTCCCCCTGCCACAGCTCAATTTTAAAATGGTCTCAGCAGGAAATAAATACTTAACAAATGTCCAAAATGTGTAGTATCTCTGTATTGTGGATAACAGATTAGGACTTGAGGGAGAAAAGAAATAACAGAAGGAAAGAGCACTACATTGCCTTGTCTTCAAATACTGAAACTTCTGCATCTTAAAGTAAAAAAATATATAGTTAGAATACAAGTAAATAACTAATAAATCAAAAGGCAAAGAATACTAAGAAAAAATTACCAAATTTTAATATTTACAATTTTAAGAAAAAACACAGAAATGAGAAATGACACTATTAATACTTCAGGAGACAATAAGCTAAGGTAGCTTATAAGAGATTTAAACCATCTATGCATGACAGGGCAGAGCAAAAGTATTAGTGGCATTATGACTTTCTGGGTCATGGAATCCTTTAAGTACATGATGAAAACTATGGACCCTCTCTCCAGAAAAACTGACTTGTGCATTTCAGGAAGGGGGCTCTAAGACCCCAGATTTAACTATTTAAAACAAACAAAACAAACCTCCAAGGACAGCAAGCCTAAGAGTAAGCTGCCTTAAGGCAGTAGTATATATATAGAAAAAAAAATAGGTTACTCCTAAGTAAGGACTGTAGGCGAAGAGAAATCACTGAGGAAATTGGCAGTGTCCATCTGAGAAATGTCTATGGGCAAGGATGCCCTGGCACAAAACTTGACCTGTCCAGACCCCATGGCAAGTAAGCCTGTTGCACAGCTAGATAAACTGGGTTCTAACAGTTGCATGCCATCAAATACCTGAATTAAAGTGGATCCTCAGCATTCTCTAGGGACAAAACCCTGTATTGTATAAACCCCCAACCTTGTTATGAAGTCTAATTTGTTCCCCAAAATATGCGTACACTATGTAAAGTAGGAACCGACAAAGTTGCACCCAAAGAACATTATTATGAAGCTATTTAACTGATCCTCTCTTTAGTACCACTTGCTGTGAATGTACTATCTAACCAAACACCACCGATCCTCATGGACATAGTACTTGGCAATCACTATAAATTAAATAAATTGGTTGTCTCATTGTATACGTCATTTTCTTAAGAATATTCTTTATCAGTCTCCTTGAACTCAATCACCAAGGGGACTGACAAAATAAATTTCTATACAAGGGGCTGAAGGCTGGACGCTGAACACTGGCTAGTGCTTTCTTGTGTGGTTCCAGGCGGTCAACAAGGGATGCTTGAGATATCATTAAAAGTTATACATTTAAGTGGATCATCCTACAAAAAAAAAAGAGCTGACAGCACCTTTCACTTTAAGGGAGATGGAGTAGACCTATTTTTTGCTCTTCTTTCCACTACGTACAACTAAAAACCCTGGACGTAATATATAAGACAAGCACAAGACTCTAAAAGGTAGAGAGAGAAGGCAGCACACTAGTTAGGGTTCTTGGGACTTAGGAATGACAAAGTGGCGAGTTCCCTTCATACAGCCCAGCTTTGCAGCAGCAGAGGCCGGCAGCCCAGAAATGGGCACACACAGAAGAACCCAAACAATAGCCTATTTTCTCTAGCCAAAGGACCAAGGGAGGGACACCAAAGCAAAACTGAAAACTCTCAGACATAACTACTCTACTTTAGACAAACCCTAAAGAAAAAACTGGTCTCATCTCCACCCTCACAGGGCAGGTAGGCAGCCCAGACTTCTACCCTCACAAGGCAATAATGAGGTACTCAATGTCCCTGATAGGGTGGTGTCAGAGAAGACCAAGCAGAGAGCCAGGACTTTCATCACAGGCAGCAGGTATCAAGCCCCCTCTACAGTGTCAGGGAGACCATGCAAACACACCTACTTCCACATGGCAGTGGACCGTCTTGGTAGTGCTGGAGGAGACAGGTGGAGAGTCAGGACTTGCACCCTCGTCCAGTGTGGTAAAGCCACTCCCACCTCTGCCCGGCAGTAAGAACGAGCCCACCAGCTGTTGACAGTGGCTGACAAAGGACGTGGACTTCCACTTCCACTTGGAAGTAAAAAAGGAGCACCCCTTCCCTTCCCAAAGCAGCATCAAAAAAAGTCAACTGACACAAACAATGAATCATGGAACACTACATCAAAAACTAATGATGTACTGTATGGTGACTAACAAAACATAATAAAAAAGTTAAATAAAAAAGTCAACTGAAACAGATTTATATAAGAGCCAGAGTTTCACATCAGAACACAAAAATGTCCAAGTTTCAATCAGATACTACTCAACGTATCAAAAACCAGGAAGACCTCGAACCCAATGAATAGAGACAAACAAGAAATGATAACATCTAGATGAGAGAGATGTTAGAATTATTAAAGATTTAAACTGGTCATGATAAAAATGCTCTCATGAACAATTGTGAACAAGTTAAACCAAATGAATGAACAGAAAGCCTCAGCTATAGGCTCAGTAATAAAAAAGAATATATAAAAAAGACTTAGATGGAAATTTCAGAACTCAAAATTAAAATAACCAAAATAAAAAACCGTGAATAGGATCAATAGCAGAATGGTAGGTAGGAAAGGAGAAAAGTTTCATAAACTGGAAGACAGAACAAAAGAAATTACCCACTAGCAGTAACAGAAGATATACTGCAAACAACAACAATAGACTCAGGGAACTGTGGGATATAACAAAAGACCTATGTATTTGAGAGAGAGAAAGAGAGAGAGTATACACATGCAAGTGGAGGGATGGGGCAGAGGGAGAGAGAGAATCCCAAGCAGACTTCATGATGAGCATGGGGCCTGACGTGGAGCACGATCTCACAACCCTGAGATCATGACCTGAGCTGAAACCAAGAGTTAGATACTTAACCAAATGACCCACCCAGGCGCCCCTCTGTCACAGAGTCTTGAAAGGAAAGGAGAAAGAAGGCAGGGCTATAAGAGTACCGAAAGAATTCATAGCATTCTGACAAGAGACCTAAACATAAAGGTTCAAAATCCTGAACAGGGGCGCCTGGGTGGCGCAGTCCTTGGGCGTCTGCCTTTGGCTCAGGGCATGATCCTGGCGTTCTGGGATCGAGGCTCACATCGGGCTCCTCCGCTGGGAGCCTGCTTCTTCCTCTCCCACTCCCCCCTGCTTGTGTTCCCTGTCTCGCTGGCTGTCTCTGTCAAATAAATAAAATAAAATCTTTAAAAAACAAACAAACAAAACCCACAAAATACTGAACAAACTCCAAACAAGATAAACCAAAGATATCCATAATAGGACACATCATAATTAAACTTTTGAAAAATAAAGACAAAGAAAAAAATCTGCAAAGTAGCCAGAGCACATGAAGCCTTAACTACAGGAGAAAACTGGAATAACAGGATAATAACAGCATGAAGTGGCACAATTTCTCTCAAGTGCTGAAACAAAAAAAAAAATCCTATACCCAGAGAAAATAATCTTCAGGAATGACAAAGATAAATGAGATATTCTCATCTGAAAGAAAACTAAGCAAATTTACCACCAGTAGATCTACCCTAAAGGTTGGCTAAAGAAAGTTATCTAAACATTGTGTGATGTGGTTCTGAATATATAGAGGACAATTATATTGTAAATGGCAGTAAGGTTTCTATACTTCACTTGAATTGGTAAAATTATGACACCAGTAGACTGTGACAAGTGATATTTATATATAGTAGATAAAG
The DNA here is from genome assembly GCF_002007445.2 of Ailuropoda melanoleuca. Taxonomy (NCBI): domain Eukaryota; kingdom Metazoa; phylum Chordata; class Mammalia; order Carnivora; family Ursidae; genus Ailuropoda; species Ailuropoda melanoleuca. The sequence goes on along the minus strand of NC_048219.1, from coordinate 57,655,413 downwards.
CAACCATGAAAAAAGCTGTATGAAGACTTAAAACTCAAACACACTAGATAAATCACAATTCTAAAAAAAATATAAAACCTACAGGCATGCAGAAAGAAGAAAACAGAAACAACAAAACCAGAGACAACAAACAAAAAATAAAAGTATCAAGGGAAATTTTAAGAAGACATTGAAGCGAATTAAAAGAAAATTTGTGGGATACAGCTAATGCAGAACCGAGGGGGAAATTTACAACACTACCTGCATCCATCAAAAAAGAATAGTCTCCAACCAATCACCTAAGCTCCTACCTCAAAAACCAGAAAAAGAGCTAGATAAACTCAAAGCAAGAAGGAATGGAATAATAAAGAATAAAAACCAATGAAACTGAAAACAGAACAACAATATGGGGGGAAAGTGCATAAAATAGCTGGTTCTTTGAAAAAATCAATTAAATTGATAAAATTGTAGCAAGATGAATAAAAGCAAAAACAAACTCTTAATATTAGGAACAAACAAGACATCAACTAGAGATTCTGCAGACATCAAAAGGATAGAAGAATACTACAAACAACTTTACACATATAAATTTGACAGCCTGATACAATGGACAACTTCCTTGAAAAACAAACTGTGAGAACTCATTCAGTATGAAATTTATAATTTGAACTGCTCTATAACTATTAAGGAAATTGAATTCATAATTTTGAAACTCCTGAAAATGAAATATCCAGGGATCTGGCAAAACTGAATTTCTGTTCATGGTAACAACTCTCAGGAAAATAGGAATACAGAAAAAGTTCCTCTACAAAGTCCTACAGCTACCATTATATTTAATAGTGAAAAACTGAAATTGAATGCTTTCCTTCTAAGATCAGGAACAAGGGCTACTGTACAGTTTCATCGTTCTTATTTAACATGGTGTTGGAAAATTCTAGCTAGTGCATTAAAGCAAAATAATAATAAAAACAACAGCAACAGAAGCAGCAGCATACAGACAGAAAAAGAAATAAAATAACTATTTGAAGATGATATAATTTTTTATGAAGAAAATCACAAGGAATCTACAAAAACAAAAAAATCCTGGAATAAGTCAGTTCAGCAAAGTTCCAGGATATAAAATAAAAATACAAAATCCAGGGGTGCCTGGGTGACTCAGTAGGTTAAGTGTCCAACTCTTAATTTCAGCTCAGGTCATGATCTCAGGGTCATGAGTTCAAGCCCTGCATCAGGCTGGGCATGGAGCCTGCTTAAGATTCTCTTTCTCCCTTTCCCTCTGCCCCTCTCCCCGCCACACACACTTTCTCTCTCTCTCTCAAAAGAAAAATTAAAAAAATACAAAATACAACTGTATTTCTATACTAAAAATAAACACAGAGATGCAAAAATGAGTATTACAATATCATTTACAATCACACACGCACAAAATACCCACTTGTAAATCTAACAAAACACATGCAGGATTTAGGTACAGAAAAAGAGGTTGAAAACCTCCAAAACTTGTTATAAGACATGAATCTACACATTCAGGCTCAATGAACTATAAGAAGGATAAACTCAAAGAGATCCACAGTGACAAATTAAACTGCTAAAAGCCAAGGCCAAAGCAAGAATCTTGAAAGCAGCAAAAAAAAAAAAAAAAAAAAAAAAAAAAAGCCACTGATTACATACAAAGGATCTGCAGTAAGATTAACAGTATGTGTTGGTCCACTTGATCATGTCCCATAGTTTCCTAAGGCTCTGTTCCCTTTCCTCACTAGTTTTTCTTTTCACTCCTCTGACTCTAATTTTAAATGTTCTTTCTGTTCACTGATGGAAATCGAAAATAGGAATAGATTGAGTCCCCATTTTCTATCAAAGTACTCTTTTCAAGTGATTGAGATTCATAAAGAATGAAGTCTGGAAGTTGGTTTACCTATGATTTTTAACTATAATATTTTATACTTAAAAAACAGGTACCTCCCCCCAAAAAAGGTACTTCTATAATATTATCATTCTGTATTGAACTGTGTGGTTCAGCTGTATCCTAACATAGAAACAGACTAAATCTTAGACAATCAGTTAAATGTGGAGCACAGGCTCTGGAGTCTGATTAACATGGAAACGGCATCCTGACATCAGTATTCAAGGGGGGATCACTTTCCTCATCTAGATGGCGATAACAACGGTGCCTCTTCGGGCTGTTTTAAAAAATCAAAACATGAGACTGCATATAACAACTTACCATAAAGCATGCATGTAACAGATGATGCATATAAATTTAAAATATATCGTGAGAACTCCATGTTAGCTGCTACCAATGTTATTATTTCATATAGGTGATTAGTGTATTTCTTAGATGGATAATGAAAGAAGGTTGTAACTTAGAAGAATTTCACATTTTTTAATTTGCGTAATAACTGTAAAAAATTATAATCAAGCTTAGCAAGTATATTAAGTAAACTACAACTCATATGCCTTTAACTTAGTAACCTAACAACATAAAGAATTATTTTGGTGGTTACTGGATTGATGAGATATTTAACAGCTACTTTAATATTCTTATCTAATCATCTCAAGAGCATTAACCAATATATTTTTAGTGGCAGTTCATCAGTGAGATGAAGTTTGGAAAGAAAATTTGATTTTTATAATGTATTTTCATTAATGTTAAGAATTAATGTACAATTAACGCATAAGCATAATGTATATGTAAAAACACGTATTACAAGGCCTTAGAAGTCACTGCATGTAGAGGCACTCAATGAGTATTTGTTATTAAAAATAAATGAGTGCTTTATACACTGTTGAGCATTTCATAAATGCTTTTGTTTTTAATATTAACGAACCCATATAATAAGATCTTGTGAGTACTTTTTTATTTTTGATAATTTTTAGAAGTTCTCATAAAATTAATCATTTTAAAGTAAACAATTCAGTGGCAGTTAGCACATTCACAATGTGGGCAACCACCATTTCTATCTAGTTCTGAACACTTTCTTCACCCTGAAGGAAATCCGATTCCCAGGAAGCAAGTGCTCCCCCATTTCCTCCTCCCCTGACCCATGGCAACTACCAATTGGTGTCATCTCCACGGATTTACCTCTTCTGGATATTTCATTATGCAGTATTGCAATGCCACAGCAACAAATATTTATCCATACCCAAAAAATGAGCTGACAGTGAAAACTTAAGAGGAATGTTTTTATGTACACTTTCTATCTAAGCCCTCATTTTAACTTTTAACCTCCTCTTAGGAGGTTAGGAGGTATTTTTTTCCCCTAAGTTTAAAATTTCTGTTCTCTTATACATGCAAGGGGAAATGTAAACTTACTCATATGGACACATACTGATTATGAAGAAAATACACGGGCAAAGCACCTGAATAGATATTTCTCCACAGATGATACATAAATGACCAATAAACATATGAAAAAATGCTCAATATCATTAGTCGTTAGGAAAATATAAATCAAAACCAGTCACATACTAGGATGGCTATAATTAAACCAAACCACACCAGACCAAAAAACAATAAGGATGTGGAGGAACTGGAAACTTCATGCACTGCTAGTGGGAATGTAAAATGGTGTAACGATGGAAAAGGGTTTAGAGGCACCATACTGAATGGTGTGTGTAAGGCCCTAAAGGTGGTTCCTGATAAGCTTAGAATATGGGAGAATGGGTAAGGGCAAGGTAAAACCTGAGACAAACAAGTGGGCAGAGGCCAGATCACAGCGTCTTAATCACCATTCTGGGAATATGAAATTTAAGTCAGTAGTTCTCAAACTTAACTGATCTTGGGACCTCTTTATATGCCTAAAAATTGAGGACTTCAAAGAGTTTTTGTTCATGGGGATTATATCTACCATTATCCTAGTAGAAATAAAAACTGTAAAACTTAAAAAATATTAATTCATTTGAAAATAATAAAACATGTTAGAATTAATGACATATTTTTGTGTTTTTCCAAAAAAAATTTTTAGTAGAGAGTTTTTACATATCTTTTTAAATGTTTGGCTTAATGAAAGAAAACTAGATTCTCATACCTGTTTCTCCATTCAAAATGAAAACATATATTCCTTGGATTGGAGTCTATGAAGAAAATCAGACTCATACAAATACACAGTTGAAAAGGAATATTTTAATAGCTTTTGCAAACAACTGCAAAACTAACGAGTGTTAGTTTCTTAGAGGTTAATTACAACAGCATATAAAGCCATATTAATAAACTTTCCATACATTGTTATATTGATCTACCTTAGACTGTCACTTGAAAAATACTGGTTCGTGGTGTTATACAGATCCTCCAAATGTTAACACATTTAACGATACAATCCCACCCCCCACCCAAAAAAAAAAAAATCACAAGCATTATATCACCACCATTCTCATGAGAAAAGTCCTTACGTATTGGGAAGCTGTAATGTTTGTAGTGGCAGCCACAGGTTTGTCAAATTTTATAATAGCAATAAATACTGTCAGTCAGTTTTCCTTGAACTGGTAAGTTCACTTTGTTCCTGAGAAAATGTCTACCCAAATCTGAATAAACATTGTTTATCTGTTGATTTTTCTTTCAAGTAAAAAGACTATTCTATGGAAAAGTGGCTTGTTGAACTTATAGCTCAAACAATCAACACAAGTACTTTCCCTCAAGACGACCATTGTACTTCGGTATGCAGAAGTGCTTGGTGTACTTTCCATTTCGTCACAGAATATTACAAAGACATATACTAAATAGTCAAGATTTAATAAAGTCAATGGTTTTGACTGCTTTATAAAGGACATGCTTACTGAAAATGGCCTCGTTTTGTAACTATGAATCAATGTGGTAAAGAATACAAAGATTACTGGTACAATCTGACAACACAATTCCTTTGTACCATGAGTACAAATGGCAACTAGTGAGAAAGGCAACAACTCAGAACTATTATGGAAATAGTTGTGAAGTACTCTGTGAACATCCTGGAAGGATCTTGAGAACCCCTGATATCCACGGACCATACTCTGAGAACAACTTCTTTGTAAGCAGTGTAGACACATTTTTGAAGAGTTTTAAGTTAACAGCCCATACAAGACCCCCACAATACAGGGTTCCATGAGGCATCACTTAATAGACTGATACCCCTGGAAGTGACTATAAATCTTCTGAAGACATAATAGAGATAAAGACCTGAAGGAAGGTAGTTGCAGTAAGGATGAAGCTTGGGGACTGGTAGGAGACAGGTTACTAAAAACTTAGGTGAAAAAAGTAGATGGGAAGCTGGAAGAGGTTAAGGCTTTTCTCTAAGCTTCTGTGCTGAGAAGGAGCATAGTGCCATTTCCCGAGTTTGAGCATTAGGAACAGGAAGAAAAGCAACTGGGGTAGGAGAAAAAAGGAATTCAATGCATTTGGGGATCTACACTGAAGTTCCAACTGAGAAATATGGAGGTGGTATGTTGAAGAGTCTGTTTCATAAGGGCTTTCTGAGCTTGTATAGGAACACTACCACCAAGTCCAAGAGGTCTGGAAGACAGGGCAGAGAAAGCACAACAGCAGAAAAGATCTGGACTCCAGGGTAAAATACAGCATCTGTTTTCTCCCAGCCCCATGGATAGCCATATACCCATGTGTTTGAGCTGTTGGAGAAAGGGAATGCAGGACAATGATAAAGGAGCTGTTTTTAATGAAGGGCTCTGTAATACATAGGGGTACTATTTTAGTTAGGGAAACATCAAGTACTAGAACACATAAAATTCCAATCATTTACCATAACAGAATTTTAGTTCTTATTCAAGTACCAATGTGAGTGTTCCAGGCTGGTAGATGGCCTTTAATACAATGATTCAGGAATCAGCTTTCTTCCTTCTTGTAACTTTGATATTCCTCCAGGAACTCGAAGTATTTTGCAGCCAGTTAGCAGATGTGGCAAGACAGGGTGGAGAAAACACTATTACATCTCAACTATCTTGGCAAACATTAGTCATAGCTAGGCTACACCTAGCTGCAGGGGTGGTGGTAAAAAAAATTTATTTAGCCTTGGGTGGGCAGTTGCTTTTTAGCAATAAAGATATACCATGAGAGGGAAAGCATGAATAGTTGTTACATAGTTAGCCCTTTCCCTATATGGGCACACAAATCAGATTCACAAGTGATAAAGTATGACACAGATGGGGGCGGATATAAGAAATTTCTCTATTTCTACATGGAACTTAGTATCAACCTCAGCACCACAAGGCCCTAGTACTTTCTGACATTTTCTCTTGGGGAAGCAGCAGAGACAACGATGCTTGATCGGAGATGGTTGCTCAGCTGACAAAAAGGAGATAGGGCAGATGCTTGGAGGTAGAGAGAATGCTACTTTTTTTTTTTTTTTTAACACAATTGAGACACCTCTGGAAGATTTCCAGAAGTATCAGAATGACCTTTTAATGGAGAATAAGGTCCTGCACAAACATCTGCAGTCAAGACCTGTGAAAAATAGGCTATTACGTAACTGTGATACCATAAACATTCACAGGGCTAGTGTGAGGAAAACCTGGATTACCAGTTTTAGACACAGTCAGTTTTAGGTACCTAAGGAACGTCCAGGCAATAATGTGTAGGCTGCTGAAGACATAAAACTCAGGAGAAATTTCTGAATTAGAGACAGAACTTTAGGAGTCACAACCAAAGGCAGATACTGACGTCAAGGGAGTGAATGGGATCATGAAGGAAAAGTAGAGAAGTTAAAAATAAAGAACATCAAAATAGAATATAAGACCATCAGCCTTCAATCTAAAGATTCCTTTCACTAACACTACCTAAATGTGCAATACAACCAAAACCGACCTTAGAGTATTACTGCAAGATCATGTGTTTATCTACTAATAAACACTTTAAGTGTTTCTGGCCACACTGTCCACTTTTAAATACCCATATTTGGTGCACTTCAACAAGTAAAGCAGTTGTTAAGACCTATACCCTTGGCTTCACATCTTACTGATATACCTTTGGAATGCTTTTTGAGGGCTTGATGAGTTTTCTAATTCAGAAAGCATATATTTGGGCCTTATTACTACAGAACGCATGTTATTAAAATACATCTCTAGCATTCTTTTTTAAAGTAAAATAAAGATGCGATAACATGAAAGATTTGAAGGTAGAAAGTAAGTTATTCGGGGAAGGCAAAAATTGTTCCTAAAGCATAAATGTAAACACTGGAGGAAAAATACAATAGGAGGGACTCAACTATATGTAAGCTTTGTAACCCAGCTAAAATATAAAATTTAATATTAAACTAGCAAGAAGATTCAGAAATTTCCTCAAATTTTAGTGTTAAGTCCAAACTGCCATTATAATTGATGTGCTCTGATTAATGAAATAAATACCACACCAAGAAAATCAAAGCATTTTCAAAATCAAGACAGAAATGCCAGTACTGTCTACAAAGCTGAATTATTTTCACACTTCCAACAACTGCACCTGATGCTCCACTGACTAGTAAGTAAAAAAAAGGAGTAACTAGGACTCAAGTCCAGCTGGGTTTGGAGAGCAATAACTAAAACCTAATTCAACAGCTGTTGGAGAATTAGAATTTGTGATGCTGAAAGCTTGCCATTATTTCACTAGAGCTTGATATATATCATTCTGTAAAGCAAAGGTTTTCAATTTGAGCATGTAACAGAATGACTTGCAGGATTTGTAAAATATGGATTCTGCCTTCCCACCTTCTCCAGCTAACTAATTCAGGGCCCAAGGAATTTACATTTTTATCAAGTCCCAGATGATGCTGAAATGATGGTCTAGGAACTGAGAATTCAAGTTGTATAGAGTATTGCTTTTGGTTTATTAAGACGACAGTTGTAGAATAGTCTCTCTTGTATGTAAATAGTTCATTGGTATCCCCATTAATTTGGAATTCACAGTAATTTTTGAAACAGTTTAAATCTGTGAAAAATAACACTATTCAGCTTCATGGTATAAACCAGTTGAAAGGGTGTTCTAGTCGAGACATCCATTTATGGTACTGATTCTTCTGAGATAGGTGTGTGCCCCATCTCTCTCCCTGCTCCCCACCAACCAGTAGGTCTCCAAAGGCTAGGCAATTCCTCCTTCAAGGATTCTATAACCATCATTATGGGAGGCATACATGAAATACTTAAAATGGTCAACTGCTAACAAACCCATTTAAATGGAGTATTTATATATTCTAACTGACCTTTGCTGTTCCCATCCTTTTAGTCTGAAATAATAATTTTTGGATACAACCACTAATTCAAGAACCATGTTAAAGGTATTCTTCATTTTGCAGGATTCTACTATATATGAAGAAATTCTTTTTATTTTTTAATATTTTTTTTGAGAGAGAGAAAGAGCACACAAGCAGGGGGGAGGGGCAAAGGGAGAGGGAGAAGCAGGCTCCCTGCTGAGCAGGGAGCCCAACACAGGGCTGGATCCCAGAACCCTGAAATCATGACCTGAGGTGAAGGCAGATGCTTAACCAACTGAGCCACCCAGGCGCCCCTAAAAATGAAGAAATTCTAATCAGATTGTAGTTTCCAGTCTTAGACGCAAAATAGATATTACCTATTGTCATTAATTTTTATATTTTAATAAAGAGTTTTGATATTAATTTTTACATTTTATAGTTTCATATCTTTGGAAAGTTGATATTTGCATACTAAGAGTTAATAATATATAAACTGTTGGGGCGCCTGGGTGGCACGGCGGTTAGGCCTCTGCCTTCGGCTCAGGGCGTGATCCCAGCGTTGCGGGATCGAGTCCCACATCAGGCTCCTCTGCTTTGAGCCTGCTTCTTCCTCTCCCACTCCCCCTGCTTGTGTTCCCTCTCTCGCTGGCTGTCTCTATCTCTGTCAAATAAATAAATAAAATCTTTAAAAAAAAAAAAATAATATATAAACTGCAATGAAAAGGCAGAGATTGTCAAACTGGATAAAAAAGCAAGATTCAACTATATCCCCTACAAGCAACCCACCCTAAATAAAAGAAACAAATGATTTAGAAGGAAAAGGACAGAACGAAACATTTATCATGTTAGCATAAATCAAAAGAAAGCTGGAGTGGCCATATTAATAATGAAGGACAGTAGCAAGAAAGGCTGGCAGGGACCCCGCCCTAAGAGAAAACCACCCTTAAAAGGATTTTACACCACCCTGGGAGGAGCCCTCCACCCTTTCCCACACGAACTACCTGATATGTAGATGAGCGAGTAGACAAAAATCTGGGTGGGTGACAGGTGCATGGAGGGTTAATCAGATTAAAACAGCCCACCAATAAGCCCATAAAAACCCTTAGACTTAGAAGCTCCAGTGGCAACCTGTTGAAAGGATGCCTGGATTCCTTATTATCTCATCCTAATACCAATACTAATACTAATACTATCCTAATACTCTTAACGGTTGTCCAGTGTTGTGATTCCAGGGCACTGTATCACTGTGAAAAACACAATTTTGCCTTTTTGTAATTCTATCTGAGCAAGCTGGAAGTTTAGCTTTCCAACCAACCAAATTTCTGCATTCGCACCTCAACCATGTTTAAGTGTTACTGTGGCTTCAAAGAAGCTACTGATTCTTAAGTAGTGCATTTTGATTGAGTTGACTGTTTTTAAAAAATCGTTTGGATTTTAATTGTGAGGCAGAAGTTATAGTAACAAATGTTTGGTTCCATACAAATATTATTTCCAATCCAGTGGATAAACTCAATAAAGATCATATACCCCCTTCCCACCAAAAAAACCACTACAGACCAAATCCCATAGGAACACAGAGGCAAAAATTAACAAATTTAGTTAAGTGAGTACAATACATAAAAGGATAATCATCAAACCCATGTGGGAATTCAAAGTTGGTTTAACATTGAAAAGTCAGTGCAACTCATCATATTAACAAGCTAAAAAAGAAAAACCATATGATCATCTTAATACATGCAGAGAAAGCATTTGACAAAATCCAAAATTCATTCATGATAAAAATCTCAGCACAGCAGGAATAGAGAGAAATTTCCTCAAAATGATAAAAGGATACCTTTGAGAACTCTATAGCTAACATCATTATTGAAATACTGGATGTTTTTATCCTAAGATTAGTAATATAGCAAGAATGTTCATTCTCTCCACTTTGATGCAACACTGTCCTAGAGGCTCTAGCCAGTGCAGTAAGGTAAGAAAATGAAATAAAGGCACACAAATTAAAGAGCAAAAAGTAAAACTGCATTTTGTTGCGGAAAGCACAGTGGTCTCTGCAGAAATTCCTAGGGAATCTATAAAAGACCTAGAAGAGTTCATGAGTTTAGCAAGGTTACGGGATACAAAAATCAGTAACACATGTCAATTTATTTCTATATACCAATAAAAATCAAATATCAAAATTTTCAAAACTACCATTTAAAACAGCATAGGGATATGGATATATTTTCAAAAAGTTATATTAGACATACAGTAAAAATTATAAAACACTGCTGAGAAAAATTAAGACCTAAACAGAGAGATATACCACGTTCATGGTTGAAAGACTATTGTCAATTCTCTCTCAAATTTATATATAAATGCCATGTACTTCTAATCAAAATTCTAGCAGGCTTTTTGGTATAAATATTTGGTATAATACAATTCTAAAACTTATATGGAAATGCAAAGGACCTAGAATAGCTAAAACAATTTTGAAAAAGATCAGAATTAGAGAATTTATACTACTTTATCTCAAGAATATTATCAAGTTACAGTAATCAAGGCAGTGTGGTATTGGTGTAAGGACAGATTGAGATCAAAGGAACAGAAAATTAACCTAAAAATATAACCATACATATATGATCAATTGATTTTTGACAAAGTTAGCAAGGCAGTTCAATGGGAAAACTGATCACTTTTTCAATAAATGATATAGGAACAACTGGACAGCCATATGTTTAAAAACATACTTCACGCTACACAGAATTCTTACGGCACACTACATAGAAAACTAAAATCAAAATGGATCATAGACTTAAACACAGGAACTAAAATTATAAAAATTTCTAGAAAAAATACAATCCTAGTAACTTTGGGTTTGCAAATATTTCTTAAATATATCACAAGAACTACAAAAGCAAAAATCAATATATTCAACTTCACTGAAATGAAAAGACATGAAAATTGAAAGGAAAGCCACAGAAGAGGAGGTAATATTAGCAAAATATATAACTAACAAAAGATCTGCATCTAGTATATGCAGAAAACAACCAACCTAAGTTTTTTGAATGGACAAAGATTTGGACACTTCCCCAAAGGAGATACAGGTAACAGATAAGAATGTGAAGTGATGTTCAAAATTCCTACTCATTAGGGAAAAGAAAACTAAAAGCACAATGAGATACCACACATTACTTATTAAAATGGCTAAAATTAAAGAATGACCATACCATACCAAGTCTTCACAAGAATGTGGAGAAAATGGAATTCCCATGAACAAGTGGTAGGAATATAAAATTGGACAACTACTCTGGAAAACTGAGAGTTTCTTACAAAGTCAAACATACTTCTGACCATAGAACCCAGCCATTCCATACCTAGGTATTTACCCAAGAAAAATGAAAACATATATTCAAAGTCTTGTGACCAAATGTTCACCTTTATTTTTAATAGTTGCAAACAGAAAACATCAATATGTTCATCAAATAAATGACTAAACAAATGGTAGTATATCCATACAATGCATTACTATTCATTAAAAGGAAAGACCTACTGATATATGCACCATGAATGAAATCTCAAAATATTATGCTAAGTTAAAGAAGCCAGACCCCCACCTCCTCCCAAAAGAATACATACTACGAAGAACAAGGTTGCTAGTTTCATTAAGTTCACTTTTTGGTCAACTGTTCATCCCCAAACTAGTTTACAACCAGTTATATTTAATACTGTAATTGTATAAATCAATGCTACATGAGTGCAAAAAGTAAGAGGGCTGTTGCTTTCATGAAAATCAAATTGAACACTTTGGGAAGACCAAGTAAAAACTGCTCTTGAATCAGGTATTGACAAGACAACTGCAAAAAACTTGAGAAAAAAATCTGGAGATCTAGGCTGCTTTGCAAAGGTATTACGGTTTTTTGGTTACATATTAAAAGCAGCCCGACATGGAAAAAGACTAAGTATTGTTAAGTGTGCTTTATAAAACAAAACTAATGTGGAACTCCCCTAAGTAGATTCATAGTCAAAGAAAATATTTTTTATATTTTTGATATGTGCATGAATGAATATATATATTCTGACTTAAAATATTTAAGATACAATTCCCAGATGCATCAAACAACAAAAGAGGGGCTTAGCCCCACTGAATAAGAAGGGTTTCTAGGGTCTTTTGAGTTTACTTGTTTCCTACTGTAAAAGCTGATACACTCCTGAAAAAGATGGATTCACAAAACCAGAAAGAAGAAGAAACTAACATATGAGCTCGCCATCCAAATATAACCCTTATAAATATCTAGGAACATTTCTTCACTTTTTTCCCCTATGCTTTTATTAAACAGTAGTCATAACACATGAACACTTTTGTATCTGCCTCTTCTCCTTAACTTTACGAACATGTAAGTTCTCCCATATTGCTGGAAAAAAATTGCTATTTCAAAGATTTGCATCTGGCCCAGGCTTTTAAAATTACAGAAGCCACACATGTACACACTAATGTCTATCTATACTGAGGTACAAAGAGAGCCATTCATTTCTCTTCCTGAATTGAAAATTAGAAATTAAAGATAACATGGATTAAGAAAAGCTAAAAACTAGATTCCTGAAACAGACATCCTAGGCAATAATAAATTGCTACTTTAAAAATAAGGCCTGCCCTATTACTTCTCCCCTTTATTCTCATTTATTATCTCAGTTTATTTAAATCTATAAAAGCAGCTTCTCAGACTGAGACAACCAGAAAATCGCTGCTAATTCAAATAACCACCTGTGGCATTATCAAAGCACTTACCACTTCAAAGGGGAACAGCAAAAACAATTACCTATGTGGAGTTTCTAAAACACTCTCATTTATGTGTCAAGACAGAAATATATTCTGACATCTCATGCCTGATGTCTAAGTGCCACTTTCCTATGTTTGCATTCCAGGGAATCAATGAAATAAATAAAGATGACAGGAATGGTTAATGATGTCAACTAGGAAGCAAAGAACAAGTACAGCTGAAGTGTCCAAAAATGTGGGTACTGCCCGTAATTGCTATTTATTTAATGGCCTTCATTTCCTTATGTTCTAGTTCCATGTAACAAGAGTAATGCCACATTTCAAAATTATATGACTGAATAATGCTAGTATTCAATACCACAAAACCCTTGTCCTACCAAGTGCTTTAGCCTGTTGATTTCCAAAAATTTGTTCTAAGCTCAACTTTCATTATTCTACATAAATTTCAAAGTTTAACTGCTCTGAGACTTAAAATACAAGGAAGAGTATTTTCCTGTTATTTCCCAAGCTGTCTAAAATAAGCATTACTTTTGGAATCCAAAGAAAATGTATTCTCATAGAATATATTATGGCACAAATACAGTCACTCAGCTAAGATACAAACTACTATGTATTTCTACACATGCATTTTGTGGCCACATATACACTTTTGTTGATAAACACTAAAGCTGATATATAGAATCAGAGACGATGCACTTAGTAAAGTCCTATTTTAGAAGCATTTTTATGTACTTCAGAACATAAACATCCCTACGTTTTCAGTAGGAAAGATGTCTTTTACTTCCAAATGAGCATACTCACAGCAGGGAACGGACTAACCATGCAGAATATAAGGCAGGACTGTAACAATAAAATCTTTACTTTCACTTCTGACTACATTAGAATGCAATAAACAACAAATCCCCATCACTTGTTTCAAGAAAGGAAAAAAAAATCCAGTAACAGTTTCGCTTTATAATAAATTTAGAATAAATTTTTTGTTGTTGATTACTAAAACGGTTAAAGTAAAAGGCACTTTAAAGAGGTTTACTTGGTCTTCGTAAAATGATCCAATCTAAAGGCTTAACTTACAGCCAGCCCAGATAAAGTAACACTAAAGACTAGTCTTTAGAATGCTCATCTTAAAAGTTTAAGAGGCCTTGAATTTAAAATAATTTTTACATTATATCCAGAAATAGGATTAATTCTAAGGATATAGATCTAGGTTATTATCCCTTCCCATCAGTCCCCCTCCACAGAAAACAGTGTTTAAATTATCATGAAGATCCTCCCTAGTATAACTTCTTTGCCTTGCAGCATTTTTTGAGTTAGAAGGCAAAATTAACGGAACTGTTCTCTATATGGAAAGATTTGTTATACACATCCCCCCCCACTTACACAAATATGTTGTTTTCCACACACAAAATCTAATCTTGAAGGGTGAAAAAAAGGGAGAATAAACAGTAACATGGCTCCTCTTCACTTTCATTTTAAATGGCCACCATGAACATAGCTGGGTTTTAGACATACTATTAGCAAGGATGCACTCATTTAATTTCTTTGTTGTGGCGTAAAGCTGAAAAAAAGTCTGGTAAGGAAATGCTTATAAATCATAGACTTTTTTACACAGTATTTCATTTAACATATTCCCTAACATACACTATTATAAAATACAGCCAATTATAATCTATTCAATGATGACTATGGAAATACATAATGTCCAATGAATGCTATTATTTATCATGTTGATGCTTTAGAAGAACTAAGTAATACATAAGCTCTCTTCACCAGGAAGTTAATTTGTTTTGAAGGAAAAAGGCTTATATGTTTAGGCATATTTGGTGGGCAATGCAAGAGAGCACTTTTTCTCTATTTAACACAGCTAATGCCTATCTGTCCAAAAATACTAAAAGGGGGCACAGATAAAAAGAAAATGGGCTTTACATTCTTATTTTAAAAATAGTGACTGCTTGTAAAAAGCAAATGCAACTCAAAATAGATTAAAGACTTAAATGTAAGACTTGAAACTATAAGAAGAAAACACAGGGGAAAAGCTCCATGACACTGGTCTTGGCAATGATTTCTTAGCTACAATATCAAAAGCACAGGCAATAAAAACAAAAATACGGGGGCACCTTGGTGGCTCAGTTGGTTAAGTGTCTGACTCTTGATTTCAGCTCAGGTCATGATTTCAGGGTTGTGAGACTGAGCCCCACACTGGGCTCAGTGATGGGCACGAAGCCGACTTGAGATTCTCTCTCTCCTTTTCCCTGTGCCTCTCCCCCCACCGCTCGCACACGTGCGAGCTCGTGCTCTCTCTGTAAAAGAAGAAGAAGAAGAAGAAGAAGAAAGAAGAAAAAGCAAAAACAGACAAGCCAGACTACATCAACTAAAATTCTTCTGCACAGCAAAGGAAACAACAGAGCAAAAAGGCAACCTATGGAATGGAAGAAATTACTTGGCACACCATATATCTGAAGGAACTCCTATAACTCAGTAGCAAAAATGTAAAAGCCCAATTAAAAAATGGACAAAAGACTTGAATAAACACTTCTCCAAAAACATACAAAAAGACCAGAGGTATAGGAAGAGATGCTCAACATCACTCATCAACAGGGAAATGCATGTCAAAACCACAGAGAAGTATCACCTCGCACCTGTTAGAGTGAGACAATTAAAAAAAAACCCAGAAAATAATTAGTGTTAACGAGAGTGTGGAGAAATTGGAATTTTTATACACTGTTGGTGGGAATATACAATGGTGTAAAAACAGTACTGAGGTTCCTCGGAAAATTGAACGGAGAAGTACCACAAGATCCAGCAATCCTGCTTTTGGGTATTTATCCAAAAGAACTGAAATCAAGAGGTCCTGTACTCACATGTTCACTATACCATGGTTCATAATGGCCAAGAGGTAGAAACCACCTACATGTCCATCAGTGGATGAATGAATAAAGAAAATGCGGTATATACAAACAATGGAATACTATTTAGTCTTGATGAAAGAAGGAAATCCTGTCACACACAACAACATGGATGACCCTGGAGGATGTTATGCTGAATGAAAAGAACCTGTCACAGAAGGACAAATACTGCATGATTCCTACTTGTATCAAGTATCTAAGTGGCCAAACTGACAAAAACAGAAAGTAGAATGGTGGCTGCCTGGGGCTGGGAGATGGGAAAATGGGTCGTTTTTGTTCACTGGTTATACAGCTTCAGTTATGCAAGATAAAAAATGTTCTAGAGATCAGGTACACAATAATCATGCTTATAGATAACAATAATGTACCATACACCCAAAAGTTTGTTATGAGGGTTAAAAAAAAAGGCTCATGATTATTTTTGCCAATTTAGTTTTTCCATTGGAAATTTAAAAACAATTTACAATTGTGTACAAAAGGAATATTATTAAAATTAGATTCCTTTGATGGGAAAAAAGCTATTTATTCACAGGGTTCAAATATTAAGAAGTATTTTTAAAAGGATATGCAACAACAAGTCTTGAGTGGTCTTGTTCCATCTGCCTAATTTCCATTCTTGACAATATGTAAGCACTATTACTAGTTATCCCTCCAGAGATCATTTTATATAAATACGACGCAAAAACAAATACCTCTTTTTGACACAAATATTAGGATAATATATACTTTACCTTGCCTTTATTTCTTTTGAACTTAAATATATATCAAGGATTTTTCCATATCAAAACATAAAGACCTTCCTTGTTCTTTTTTTTTTAATAAATCTTTTTTTTTTAAAGATTTTATTTATTTATTTGACACAGAGAGAGACAGCAAGAGAGGGAACACAAGCAGGGGGAGCAGGAGAGGGAGAAGCAGGCTTCCCACTGAGCAGGGAGCCCGACGTGGGGCTCGATCCCATGACCCTGGGGATCATGACCTGAGCCGAAGGCAGACGCTCAACGACTGAGTCACCTAGGTGCACCCCCCCTTTTTAATTGGAAAGCAGCACAGCACTTCACTATGTAGATGCACCATAATTTATTCAATCAATCCTACTGATGGGCATTTGGCTGGTTTCTGCTCTTTAGTTATAATAAAAATATCTTGGTATAATCTGGAATATACTTCAAGTTATGGAACTTTTCAGACTCTTAAAAACAATAATAAGAGTGTTGAAAGCTTTGGGTACAGAAACCCTTTTTTCAACAGGTTTGGCTGACAACCCTTCAATACATTTTTTTCTCTTGTCTATAAAATGGAGGGTTGGGGCTACATTACAGCTCTATGGTGTCTATAATTTTTACCGGACTTTCCATAACATCTGTCACATATAGTACTTCTAGCTTTAGTTTTATAAACTGCAATTAATTTTCTTGAACTTATGTTTTCATTTGACACTTAATTTTGAATTTTCTTCATGACAATAACCTTAAAAGTAAATGTTAGAATAATACACAAGAGTAGTTTAATTACTTACATGTAGATTGAGTTTCCAGGATGGCACGCCCAAACCCAAAATAAAATGAATGGACTATTAATTATGGTACGTGCTTAAGATAATTATTTCAGTGGTAGTGATGGATATACACATCTGTATATTCAATACATTTCACTATTTCCCTCAGTCATAAAAGACTTATTAATAATTGCTGGGTGTTAACAGCACAGCATATTGTCATAGAACAGACCAAGGACACCCTGATCAAAAGAACGATCAGGACAAAACCAAACATAATTTGATAACTTTTTAAACCATAATATTAAGAGAGAATAAAGTTTATGTCTATTTATAACTAAAACACCATTGGTTAAAATAAAGTATATTGATCACTAAAGCTACAAAGCTTTTTGCCTATCATTCTTCTCCCATAAGGGCATCCAAAATCAAATTCTACTAGATGAATTGAACATTGACCAAGAAACAAGCTCCCAATAAAATGTTAAATGAGAAAAGAGGCCACAAAAATATACAGACAGTAGAATCTCAATTTTTATACACACAAACACACACACAATACACTGTGAGTACAAACTGGTACAAATCACACTGAGGGCAACTTCGCAATATAAAGATGTACCTCCTGTGCCGAGCAATTTTATTTCTAGGCGTCGACTAGAAAAGCATTTGCTCGTGTGTACAGAAAAACACGAACAATAATGCTGACAGCTGAATTGCTTATAACTGGTATAAGAAAAAAAAAGATATAACCTAAAAGTCCATCAGCAAAAGAATAAATGCAAGACAGTACATATAAGCTACATCATAGCTAACAGAACTAGATTTAGAAATATCAACACAGCTAGCTATCAGAATGGAGTAAAAATGAAAGCTGTTTACAGAATGATGCATAAAGTATGATAAACACCTCTGCAAATAAAAAACAGTTTTTCTATGGTTACATACGTGTGAGTGAAAATACTCACCAAAAAACAGTAGATAAATACACATCCAATATATAATTACTTCTAAAAGAGAGATGGGGATCAGATTTAGAGATGGTCATCAAAAGGAACTTTATTTGAAATTTCTATATTTAAGAAATAATTTATGTAATTTTAAAAATGTAGCTATGGCTAAAAGTCTGGAAGTAAGTATGTCAAAGTGTTAATATTTCAGAATTCTGAGAGAATGAATACATTAATGAATATATTAATTCATACTTTTCTGTATACTTTTAATTTTTAAAATGTTTTTAAAAGAAAAACTGAGTACAACTTACATACAGATTTATTAGGCCAGATAATTTTATTTTACCATTACAAACATGCAGAACAAATAGAATGACTAGAAAACATTTTAACGTGCTTTTCAACAGCAAGATATGTTGAATAATCACAACGGTTATCCAACTCACAAACCACCTTAGCAACCTCCAATGGCTGTCTCACATCACAGGGAGACATTTTTTGCTTTGGGACCAAAAGCAAACTATTATCATATTCAAAATATTATATAATTAGTAAACATTCAGGTACCTCTTCTACCAGAAATGAGCACATTCAAATGACAAAAAAAGCAGAAGTTGTGAACAGATAAAGAAAATGTCAGTATCTGTGAATGTGATAAATTAAATAATCAAAGAATTAAGTCAATTTATATTATTCCTTTCATTAGAAGAGGAAAAAACCCACTTCAATTGCCAAAACGTATAATGTGTCACTTAACAAATATTGTTGGGAAATGATGGGACATACACAAGTGAATTTTCCAGATAACTAGAACTCATCCTTTTAAAATCAAAACCTTTCAATTAAACCATTCAAAAATTACATTCCTCCCTGTGGTTTAAAACACATATATTGAACATAACCAAAGTTTTCCTTGAAAACTACAGGTCAGCATTCATTCATTCACTCATTTAGTAAATTAGATCTGTCTTCATAGAGCTTGCATTCTAGATACTCTAATCTTGATATTAAATAGTCTGATTAAGGTAATTTTATTATTGATCAACTTAATTAAAAATAAAATTCTACAAAATAGAAATTTTTAAGCACTTTCACTTCATTTCAGTATTCCACTCTTTCCCTAAAGAGTATTCAGTATTACCACTCTTTCCCTTCTAGGCAAATTGTTACGTCCCCATAACCTAGTTCATGTTTTCATATCTTTGAGCCTTTGCTCAATATTCACTCCACTTGGAATATTGTCCCACCAACTGCTATCAAGAACCTACTCATCCTTCAAAGCCCATCTCAAATTCCAATTATACTATGAATGGTATTTCTGATTTTCCCAATTAAATCAACGTGCTAAAAATCTAAGATACTCACTTTCCTCAACAACTTGTTTTACTTCCTAAACAACAGTACTGGAAGTTGAATTGTATTTATTATTATTTTTTTTTTAGAGGGGAGGACGGGTGGAGAGGGAGAGAGGGGTGGAGAGGGAGAGAGGGAGAGAAGGAGAGAGGGAGGGGATGGAGAGAGAGAAAGAGAATCTTAAGCAGGCTCCACACCCAGTGCAAGCAGAACATAGGCTCCATCTCACAACTCTGAGATCATGACCTGAACCAAAATCAAGAGACACTTAACCGACTGAGCCACCCAAGTGCCCCGGAAAGTTGAATTTTAAATTTTTCTGGGAAAAAAGATTTACACAACAAATATTAACTTATTTCAAACTAATGAGTCACCGGGTCATACTCAGGATCCTCACTTATAAAATATATATAATGTCAAACTTGAAAAGTTATTATAGAACTTGTTTATATATATATATATATGGCCTCTGTAGCAATGATGGTTATATAACAGATGCATGAAAAATTGATAAATATAATCTACACTACAAATGGAAAACCAAGTTGAGAAGCTACTTGCCAAATTATCATGACAATATCATTCTTTCACAGGCATGTAGGACCATTAGAAAATCTAAGCCATGGAACTCAACTATGTGATATGTCTACAAGAAAAAAAGTAATTTGCAACAGGGGCTCACTCATTTATCTGAGTACATGGAAAGTCTGAATACTAAAGGAGAATAAGTTTTTCAAGAAAAAAACTTATTTTTAGGGGCGCCTGGGTGGCACAGCGGTTGGGCGTCTGCCTTCGGCTCAGGGCGTGATCCCGGCGTTATGGGATCGAGCCACATCGGGCTCTTCGCTGTGAGCCTGCTTCTTCCTCTCCCACTCCCCCTGCTTGTGTTCCCTCTCTCACTGGCTTCTCTATCTCTGTCGAATAAATAAATAAAATCTTAAAAAAAAAAAAAAAAACAAAACTTATTTTTAAAAAATGTTTAGAAGTAATGCTTAAAATACAAATAGGTCTGTGCCGCTGCTGAACATTATTCCTATTGCTGCTGTAACAAATTACCACAAATTTAGTGGCTCAGAACAACAGAAATTTAGTATCTTATAATTCTGGACATAAGAATTCCTAAAATCAAGGTGTTAGCAAGGTTATATTCCTTCTGGAGGCTCTAAGGTAAAATCCACTCCCTAGAAGCTTCTTCCAGCTTCTAAGAGCTCTCTCTATTCATTCCTAGACTCATGGCTTCTGCCTCTATTTCTACCTTCCAAGCTAGCATCATAGCATCTTCAAATATCTGATTATGACCCCCGATTCTATCTTCTCATCTCCTTTTCTATGACACTCCTGCCTCCCTCTTAAAAGGATCCTTGGAATTACACTGAGATTACCTAGATAATCCAGGATAATCTCCAGATATCAGGCTTAATTTAATCATGCCCATAGGTCTCTTTTGTCATGTAAAGTAACATAGTCACAGGTTCTGGGGCCTATTATTCAACCTACCACAATGGATATTTTTATCTCTTTATTTTATCTCTTTATTTTTATAAAGATTACTGACACTAATTATTTGATCCAATTTTAAATAATCTTTTAAAAGGAAAAGCTTACTACAAGTACTTGATAAAACTGTAAGTTTCTCAACTGATAGAATTCAAAAGGTTTTTGAAAGTTCAAGATTCTTGCAAAGGATTTTGATTTCTTTTTTTTTTTTTTAAGATTTTATTTATTTATTTGACGGAGATAGAGTCAGCCAGTGAGAGAGGGAACACAAGCAGGGGGAGTGGGAGAGGAAGAAGCAGGCTCCCAGCAGAGGAGCCCGATGTGGGCCTCGATCCCACAAGGCCAGGATCACGCCCTGAGCCGAAGGCAGACGCTCAACCGCTGTGCCACCAGGCACCCCGAGGATTTTGATTTCTTAAAGCCTTACTCTACTAGCCTGACACACTACATTTGCATTTTTGAAAATGTAGTTCATTAAGTGGTCACACTTACTGGCACATTTACAACTTGAGGATAATTTTAGTGAATAACTTAAAATCCCATAATGAAAAGAATTACAATTGCTTGAAGAATAAAATTATCAATCCATTATTAATTTATTTTCTCCCCCTTGGAATCTGAGAAAATACATAATAGTTACCCTGGAAGCCACAGATCACAGAAATTAAAGGAAAAAAAAACCCCTAACTATTCTAGAATAATGATTTTCCAAGTGTATAATATATACTGGTTATTTTCCTGTAATACTAATATTTCCAATCTCAAAGAGTTTACATATTCATTTGTCATGGAATAATAACTTACTATGACTGTCTTCACTGGTATCTCATTAAGTCATTCTTACAACAAATCCCATTGTTAACACCTTGAAGCAAATTAAAAGGTAGATGGTCTACTCATTTTTTAGATTTAATCAAGATTAAGAACGGCTTCCCTCTTAAAAGGAGCAAGAGAAAAACAACTAGTTACGAACAAGGAAATCCCCATAAGACTACTAGCTGATCTTTCAGCAGAAACTTTACAGGCCAGAAGCAAGGGGCAAAATATATTCAAAATGCTGAAAGAAAAAACACAACCAAGAATACTCAACCCAGCAATGTTATCACTAAGAATTGAAAGAGAGATAAGGAGTTTCCCAGACAAGCAAAAGCTAAAAGAATTCAACATCCAACTAGCCTTACAAAAATGTTAAAGGGACTTTTTTTAATGGGGGTGGGGAGGCTATAAATAAAAATGGAAAAATTACGAAAGAAAATCTCTCACTGACAAAGGTAAACATATAGTAAAGGTAGATCAACCACCTATATAGCTAGTATGGAGGTTATAAGACAAAAGTAGTAATTTCTACATCTACAGTAATTAGTCAAGGAATACAGAAAATAAGATGTAAAATATATCAAAAACATAAAATGTAAGGGAAGGGGAGTAAAAATGTAATGCTTTGAGAATGTGCTTGAAATTAAGAGACTACCAACTTAAGACAGACTGCTAAATACACAGGATGTTATATATGAACCTCTTGGTAACCACAAATCAAACACCTATAACAGATCCGCAAAAAATAAAGAGAATGAAACACAAACATCAAGGATAAGTCACCAAATCAAAGGGGGAGGAGAGCAAGAGAAGAAAAAAGAAATGGAGAACTACAAAAACAACTAGAAAACAACTGACGCCACGGCAATGAGTACATAAGGTTACTTCATACTCATACTGCAGGGTCTTAGTAATGTAGTTACCATATGACTCAGTCATCTAACTCCAGCAGAAAATTCACATTCCCCCTTAGCAAAGCTTCTTCATTACTTATTACTTCTGAACACCTGATGGGGTTCTTGTAGTTCATTCATTCTGGTTTGCCAAATATGTGTCAATAACCCCCTTGAGGAATATTTATGAATAAAATGACACACTGAGATATGCTATGGGGGAAGGTATAAATGAAGTAAGATTGTACGTGAGCTCATATTGCTATAGCTTGGTGATAAGAAGGGATTCATTTTACTATTCTAGTTATGTATCTTGAAAATGATTCAAAAATATATATAATCTCAGCTTTCATAATTTATTAAAACATTTAAACAATGGCATTTATCATTATTATTTTTCAATCTAGAGGCTCATCATAATTAGAAGACTGGGTTTACAACACACTAAATGGATTAGGAAAACCAAAGACTGAGAATGAGTCAGATGAAAGGGAGAAAATTATTTTTATAAAGGGCAGTCATCACAGATGGTCAAATGGAAGCAGCTGCTCATCCATGAAATCTGCAGGAGTTAATCTGGAGCCTATTCAAAACTTTTAATTACACTGGTCTTCCAATATACACATTTCATAGCTTTTTAGGCCAAGAATATGTGTTATTGGGGCTACCTTTGTTATCAAAATAATTGGGGAAAAAATAGCAACGAAAGGAAAGGAAAAGGAAAATGCATTCTTCAAAATAAGAACTCAGAATAGATAAACGGTAAGCAGGACCACAAATTAAAAGAATCCTGACTACTTTGGAAATTAACCCGATAGTAGAGAGCTATCCTAGCCAATCTAGAATAACCTACAACAATCTATATTTGCTCTGAGATAAAGCAAATAATTTCCCATAAATATGTATAAGTGAATCAAAGTAACAAGGTTTCAAATTATCAGTAACAGAAACAGAGATGACCTTCACTCTGTGTCTTAAAAGTTAGTAGTTCAGGGGCACCTGGGTGGCTCAGTTCGTTAAGCATCTGCCTTCAGCTCAGGTCATGATCCCAGGGTCCTGGGATAAAGCCCTACATGGGGCTCCCTGCTCAGCTGGGAGCCTACTTCTCTCTCTCCCTCTGCCTGCCGCTCCCCCTGCTTGTGCTCGCTCCCCCTGCTTGTGCTCCCTGCTCATGCTCCCTCTCTCTGTCAAATAAATAAATAAAATCTCAAAAAAAAAGTAGTTCAAATAAGAGCTTCAATTAAATTAGCATTTTAATATTCAGCTCCATTTTTGACCTTTAACATATAAAACTGACATACCACAGTTACTCTAAAATAGATTTATTTTTTCCAATACTGTTTATAGTACTAATATCTTACTCAAATATAAAGAAGTTTGTACATTTATAAGTTTCATGTCATAAATCAATTTCAGTTTTTCTGTAATGGTCAAAATTGTCTCATGAGCCTGGTATTCTCAGTCCACTCATGAACAACCCTTTTGGTATGAGTTATTTGCAGAATAATGTTTATTGATTAACCAATACATTTAAGAGCAACTATTTTCTTAATTCTCTTCAGCAATCATTACTGGAGTCCTATTCAATAGATCACAGAATTTTTTACATTTTAAAACTGACCTGCAATCATTTTTAATAATTAACCATGTGTAATTCAATTATCTCTTATGACAATGAAGAAAGAATGGTGCATTGAAGATTATGCCATAAAATATTAGAATTATAATATCATGGTTGCAGAGTGGAACATTTTCCACTTTAGAGGACTGACAACTAAACTTTTTCATTTGTCCTTTAAAAAACTGTCACCCAATATTTTTAACCTTTCAAACTTTACTATTTCCATTATCTAAATAACATTCTTCTGTTTATTAGGATTTTAATTAATGTTGCAATAGCAATTTAATCAGCAAATTTTAGACAATTATATAGTGAATATTCAGCCACAATTTAAGAACTAGGAAAGATCGATCATGGAGAAAGTGCTACTTAAGAGCTCACTTGGGAGCAGATCAGGAGGGCAGAGAAGGACTGTGTGCCTGACAGTAAATTAAACTCGCTACTTCCTAATCAACAAACTCTCACTACCAAAAAAAATTTTTTTCAGCCTAATTCAACAGTGCACTAGTGCTCTAGCTGATTTACATTCTGGCACAAGTCCCACATGTCCTCGTGGACTGGTAATAAACATTAGTAGACTGGCAGGCAATCCGTGGACCACACTGAGTTGCACTGTCTTATGGATCATCTCTTCAGTGGTTCTCCATCCTGAACCCGCAGAAGAACCAACCAGGAAGTGCTAGAAAATATGAACATCTGGGCTTTGTTGCAGAGATTCTGATTTAATTGGTATTGCCTGGGGGCATTATTATTTTTGCTGGTCTAGGCTCATCCCATTCTGCACATGAGAACACTGAGGCTTAGAGAACCAAACGACTTATTCCCAGTTCATGAGACCTGAGAAACAAAGAACTAACATTCATTACAATATACTTTCCACTACATCCCAAACGTAAGATTAGTTACAATCATTATAACACCATTTTACATTCAGGATTTTGTAAGAATGGTAACATTTGTGAATTTTTTTTTCTTACTATTGAAATAAGGGATAATAAAGTATAGGGGAAGCATAACAGGGTTAAATTTAG
This sequence comes from Ailuropoda melanoleuca, assembly GCF_002007445.2. Lineage (NCBI taxonomy): Eukaryota > Metazoa > Chordata > Mammalia > Carnivora > Ursidae > Ailuropoda > Ailuropoda melanoleuca. The sequence continues at coordinate 57,629,963 of NC_048219.1, read as the reverse complement.
GCTATCTAAATTTAAGTTAAATTTGGATTATCTACTTTAAGACACAAATAAATTTCTGTTAGCAGAGAAAAATCCAAACGGGGGTACTACTAAATTAATTACTCTGGGCCTTTCTTTAAAATACTGACTTACTAATTTTTGAGCAAAAAGCTATTAGCAAATTAACTCGTTTTAATGTCAAGTGGAAAGACATACATTTTTTTCTAATTTGAAAAGATCCTATGAGCATCAAAGGCAAATGGACTTTTTTTTCTTTCTCTCCTGATTTAATGCTCACTGTGAAGAGCCAACCAGCTCATTCTGGTCACTGATGAGGATGCTTTAAATAAAGACCCCAGGGCTTTGTAACTCTTTCTATAAGGCCTATAAAAACCAGCAAAAGCATACATGGGAGCAAGCTAGAACAAACATTTGTAACTGCTGGAATGCTTTGTTTCCTCCGCATTTGAAAATAAAACTGTACACTGATTTGTTTTCATTTTTACTGAACTACTTTTCTTTTGGGGCATGAAACCAAAAAATAGTGTATATTTTATAAATGAAACAGAATTCTACTTATAAGATCAGTATATTTAAACCTGGTCTTTATCTATCTGCAAGTGTCCTTCAAAAATGTTTCTTCCCCTTTCAGAGCTTCAGCTTCCTAATCTGGATAAATCTTCTAGCCACTTTTCCTAACATCATCTTTCTGCCCTAGATTAACTGGGTACCTCTCTCTTTTTTCTTTTAGCCTCCAATATACAGACAGCTATCTCATTCTAATGAGGCTACATGGAACCATTAAAGAATATAAGGTAGTATATAACCAAGTATTCAACTGTATGGTTCAGAGAGTAAATGCTACACATTTCAGAAGAAAGAGGGACAAACAAGAACCAGGATTGCTTTGTACATGAGATAGGTTCTGACCTGGGCTTTGAAAAATGGGTAGAATTTTAATATGGAGGAAAGCAATGAAGCAGAGTGTATTAGTCTGCTAGGGCTGCTATAACAAAATACCAGACTGTGGCTTTAACAACATACATTTATTTCTGATGGTTCTGGCAGCTGGGAAGTCCAAGTTCAAGGTGCTGTTGATTTGGTTCCTGGTGAGAGCTCTTTTTCTGGCTTGAAGATGGCCATCTTCTTGCTGGTAGAAATAGTTCTCTGGTGTATTTTTCTACTTTTAAGAGGGCACTAAATCCTATCATGAGGGCTTACCCTCATGACCTCATATAAAACTAATCATCTCCCAAAGGCCCCATCTCTACATATAATCACCCAGGGGGTTAGGGCTTCAGAATACGAATTTTGGAGGGGCACAATTCAGTCCATAGCACAGTATTCCATCAGAGAAGAATAACACTAGTGAAAGAAATGAGGAGATAATGAATACAGCATGTTAATGGAATGAGGCAGAGACCTGATTCTTTTAGATCCAGTGAACCTTAGGATAGAATAAATTCCAAAAAATTCAAGGGATATAAAGAACGGGATCAGATTATGGAAGATCTAGAAAGCTAGCTTAAGATTTGACTATGCTAGAAATAAGGAGACATCAAATGTTACAGAGCAAAGCAGTGACAAAAGGAAAACATTTTAAGACTAGCATGGCAAAACTGAAGCTTGGCTTGCAGTAAGAGTTACAAAAAATACCCCAAACAACTTTAAACCAACATGTGCCCATAGTTAACTCAGTACACAGGGGCCCTAGAGACTCAGGAGTTGAGGTGGCCCAGGGATAGGTATGAATTGAAATGTAAAACACACTGTAACCTGTAGTTTTGTATCAGATATTAAGTAAGTTATAGAACCACCTCAAAGTTGAAAATCTGGATAAGGACTCCTTGGATACTTCATTGTTTCACAATCACTGTTTTTGATTGACTTCTCACAAACATCCTCATCCTAGTACCATCAAAACAAAACAAAAAAACCACCAAGTACCCCTTGTAACACCCCCACCGCCCACCATCACAATGAATTTAATATAAAAGAAAACACTTGGGAAGGTTCTTCTCATGTCCGAAGGGAGGATAACCTAGTTATTTCAACCAGATATAGAACACTAGAGCAAATTTTGTTTTGTTACCTTTGTAGAAAAGAGCTTCTTATTTCTGTGAGGTTAAAAAAAAAAAAAAAAAACAAACCCACCAACTATGCTTTTTAGCTGAAACTTATTTTTTAGTAGAAAAATAATAAAAGAATGGTGGCAGTAAACTTCAGAAATATAAGCTTTCCTGTTTTTAAAGTAGTTTTTCTTTTCATATAATCCTTTTCGACCATGGAGTCTTAAAAATGATGGGCCAATATTACCTTTAGCCCTGGAAAGAGCAACAATATTTCAGTCTGTAGGATGGTCCACTCAAATACAATATATGCTCTTTAGGAAATCCCTTAAAATATGTTGCTATCCTCCCAAAATTAGGCTCTGCAAGGTGTGTATATGTATCCAATATATAGTGTATTTCCCACTGTTAAAAATACCCAAAAGGGAAGTTTTAATTCACCTTCTCATCTTTCCACCATTTATTTATAGGGTGGTAAACAAAACAACGTTGTCAGTTTCATGTTTAAGAACAGAGAGCAAAATCTTTTTAGAAAAATTCCCCAAACTGAGTATTCCAACCACTAAGGGCAAATGGTGTCATTTGTGGGAAGCCTCTTCCACCATTATCCAAATTATTTTTTTAGAATTCCACTAAATTATTTTCATCCCCTAGTAAAGTCTTTTTGCAAGTAAACCAAATAAATAAAAAACAGGAAAATGTGGGAGTGCTCTGATTTGAAGGGTGACTCAAAGCCCAACAGGCTTTCACCCTGGCTCTCAGGGCTGCAGGAGAGACACATTTGTAGGACCCTGAGGTTACCTGGTACATGATCTAGAAATCACTGCTCAGATTTATCTCAGCTGAGAGTTTCAATTTGGACTTCTGACATGAAAATCACCTGACAGGTAGAGATATCTGAACCGTCTACTTAAAGTTTTGGTTATTCTCTAGTGTTATCCTGTATTGTTTGGCCCTTCAAAGGAATCTTATTAGACCCGGCAGAAGTAGGAGGGAGGTACGTTAATGCCAGAAAACACCCAGATAAAATCTAAGGCAGTATTTCTTAATATTTTCAAAATTTCTGTCCCATTCTGATAACAAGATTTTTTTTCCCATTCTTCTCAGTTGAGGATCTGTAACTTTTCATCCCCACCAGCTACTGAATTTTACTCCCGTGGGCTGTATCATACATACTAAATTCTTAATTTTCATTTTCCTAGCATAAAATTATGCTATATTAAATATGCTTTTCAAACCGTATCACCACCTATTTTGATCTATCTCTAGGATATGATTCTAGTTGAGAAAGAACGATTCATTCTTTTAAGTGCTATATGAACTTAGATCATATGCACTAGGATATGATTCTAGTTGAGAAAGATTAATTTCTTTTTCTAAGTGCTATATGTTGACTTCTCATTTAGGTTTTTAAAATCATGCCTCTTTCCAACAATTTTCAAACATGTTGTCTACTGTATGCTTCTCTTCCACTGATCAGTAGTAAAGTGATTTAATTACAGTGCTTATTTTACAAATCCCCAAGACATGGAGTAATTCAGGGCATAAAACCACAATAATTTAGGGGCGCCTGGGTGGCTCAGTCATTAAGCGTCTGCCTTCAGCTCAGGGCATGATCCCGGTGTTCTGGGATCGAGCCCCGCATCAGGCTCCCCTGCTGGGAGCCTGCTTCTTCCTCTCCCACTCCCCCTGCTTGTGTTCCCTCACTTCCTGGCTGTCTCTCTGTCAAATAAATAAATAAAATCTTAAAAGGAAAAAAAACCACAATAATTGTCCTTATTTGATAAAAGAAAGTGGACCCTAAGAAAGGCTGTGGAAGCAGCTCATGAGAATACCGGTTAGACAGAATTCCAGTTGGAGGAAAAGGGCTAACACATGGAGCTGCATACAGTACTGAAAATTGACACTGGCATTCTAATGGTATTCCATCACCAAAAATCTGCACTGTTCTCAACTAGTATTTTTTTTTTTAAATATCTACTTATTTATTTGAGGGGGGGAGGGGCAGCAGGAGGAGAGAGAAACCAAGCCCTGGACTCAATGTCATGACCCTGAGATCAGACCTGAACCGAAACGAAGAGTCAGATGCTTAACCGACTGCATCACCCAGATGCCCCTTAACTAGTATTAACTAATTGACCTTCCTCATCTTCATGGCTGGTAAAAACTTTTCAGTCTGTTTTAGACTATTGACAACATAGATAACAGTGCTGTGGAGGGTTTTGATTAAATCAGAAAAACAAATTGATTTTAAATCTCACTATTAAAATCAACTTACTAATAATAGTTTCCATTAAATTTTAGGATTACTTTAATCAAGAATTCCCTGATCTCTGTACCTAATATCTTTTCTTTTCTTCTAAGCTGGTAATTGAAGAGTCTAGTTTTATGCTGCCATTCATCCAGAGGCGGTAGTACAGGCTTCACACGTCTAAAGCTGCCAAATAGCCCCTAAACTCCCCCCGGAATGCCATAGAAGTCAGGTATACAATTAAAGCTCATAATTGATGACATAGAAAGGAAACATCAAAAAGAACTTCTAAGAAAATTTGCCAATTTGTTTTCTGCTTTTCCTTTAATCAGATATTCCTTAACAATTGCAACCAAAGTATAAATTTTGAATAATTTTGTTAAATGCTCAGAATATTTGTAAATATTAAAACCTACCTTCCTCAAATAAAGGTACAGAGGTATTTTAAAGGCAGCGAGACTATTTACTAATAACATTTATGTAACTTATATAAGTCACTACAATGTCATGTGTGACATAGTCACACAATTTACCCAAAGCGTTCCCTCAGGCAAAAGAAAAGGTGTTTCAAAAGTATGGTCACACCATATTTTTACAAGAGATGCATGCTAAAGCATGCTTAACAGCAACTATAAGACTGCTCATTAGACAACAGGACCATAGCTCAGTGACAGCAAGGGTCAACAGACAACTGTGGCCTCACTGGGGACTGTATAGCTAACTGAAATATAGTGGACGTGTCTAGTTGAAACATGTCTTCATTGTATCAGCATATCTGCTATGGATTCCAGCATCTGGGGAAAAAATTTACTTTCTTCAAAAATACCAAACTATTCTTAATACAAAATACAACTGTGATCTATTGGTTCACTTTCACAAAGAACATATGCTCCAAATCATAAAGACAGCCGTATCAGCCTTATCCCTGTAAGTCCACCCTGCTCTAACTGAAAGAAACAAACAACAACAACAAAAAACCCCACACTAGTAATTTTACTCAAATGATAAAATCTGTGACTGCAAAAATGAGGTCACACGTTAGGTTATAATTTTATAATTTTCATGTTACATTCTGCAATCTTATTTCCTGGAATAATCACATACAATAAAGAAGGGAAAGGTTTTCTAGAGACTCATGAAATTTGAGATCAAATTCTTAACAAAGAGTTGAGGGGGAAGTTATTTGTTTGGAATTCTTGGTGAACTCAGTCATCCTTTCTGGAACGAACACATTTCAAATCGTTGATGAAAAGTGTGTGTACAGGTAAGTCCCTTCTAGAGAAAAAAGGATTTCAAAATGCAAGTTTTCAACATGAAAAAATACACAAATGTGGTATTAAAAATATGATAACAGAGATATTCCACTGAGAGTTCTCTGAGCCACTTTTTTTTTTTTAAGATTTTATTTATTTATTTAAGAGACAGAGAGAGAGCACAAGTGGGGTGAGGGGCAGAGGGAGAAGCAGACTCCCTGACCAGCAGGGAGCCCAAAATGGGGCTCGATCCCAAGACTCCGGGATCATAACCTGAGCTGAAGACAGACGCTTAACCGACTGAGACACCTAGGTGTCCCTCTCTCAGCCATTCTTAACACCTATTGTCTCTTAATACCAAATTTACTCTTCTATACTCTGCTAAGTGATCCTGTAGTTAGTGATGTGTGAACTTATGCTCATTTAACCCCCAACACTTATTTAACCAGTTCCCTGTATTAAGTTACCTCTATGGAAATGCATAGTGCATTTCTGTTTTAAACCCTAACTGATACAGTCTCTACAGTGATATTTGTACCTATGTAACCTTAGGTGTCACCTTAACTGCAAAACATATCTTATAATTATTAAAATATACATTAAGCATGGTTAGCACACTATAAGGGCATTTACTAAATTCTCCCAGTTCAAAATTTTATCTTTGCTATGATAATTCATTCACAGACATATACAAATTCAATCACAGACAAAATACATAAAATAAAACTTTTGAAAATATCAGCTTTAGAATGGACCCTAGAAACCAAACAATATTACCTTGTACCCAAAAGCATTCCTATTTCAACAGCAACAGTTACCATTTATTGAGGGCATAATATAACATGGTATTGGCTACTTTGCCTTTTCTTAATCCTGACAGCAATCGCATGAGATACATTTTATTGTACTTGTCTCATAGTTGAGGAAATATAAAAAGCTAAGTTTCTTGCCCAAGGTCACAGTAGTTCCTAAGTGGCACAGCATTCAAACCCTAATATGCTTGGTTATAAAAAAGGACTACAAATCTCTCCATTTTACCAGTAATCTTGACAGGAATCTCTGTACAAACAATTGCTACCAAAAGGCTTTGTAAAAATGCTCTTTCAATTGTTAATAGCTGTTAGCATGCTCTTACATTAGGCTGAAAGTCCTCTCCCTGTACTTTCCATATCTTTTATAGCCCTATTTTTGGCCTTTGGAAAACACAGAACTAACTTAAATAAAGCTTCCTGATGACAGCTCTTCAAATATTAAAAACTTAACATGTGTGCCCTTCAACCTGTTTTCCTCTTCCTCCAATTCCTTCAATGGCTCTTCATCACTTAGTTTCTCTACAATGGATTATGTTGCAGTAGCATGATCCTAAAACATACATTTAAACCAAAATCCTGAGAGCAGAATCTTGTTCTAATAATAGGGAAAGCTCACTGCTTGAAAACAAAACAAAACAAAACAAAACAATACCCAGTAAGATAAATGAATCCCTTAGTAACTCAATCATCGTCAGTCTGTTTTACATTCCGTATTCTGTGTATCAAATTTTCTTACAGATATGAATGTTAAGAGACATGTCCGTTTCCTCGTTCAACATATCCTTATTTGTGTGACTGGTAAGAGCTAGGTACTATGCACCCAGTTGAGGAAAGAAACATTACTGAACATAGTTCCTGTCTTGAAGGAACTCAAAGTCCGGTATTATCAAGATATTAGCACGGGCCTCAGTTTTATTCTGTTCATATAAACAAAAAATAATAATACTTTTTATGCCAGTGATAGTATATTATACATACTGTTCTAAACTCTGGTTTTTAAACGTATCTTGAGGAACATTACATACCAGCTTGTGTAAGTGATTATCCTAACAGTGGCCCAATATTTCTCAGACTGGACGAACCATAACTTACTTAACCACTGATCTGTTCATAGACATTTAAAATGTTTGTAATATCTTTTGTTACAAACAACTATTGCGATAATATCTGTGTAAATATATAATTTTGCATAAGTACTTATTATCTCTAGGATAATGAGAATTTGTGGGTAAATGGGTATATACATTCAAATGTTGATACATATTCCCAAATTACTATCTATAAAAGTTATGCCAATTTCATGAATTCTGCTGTAACACTCACTTTGAGATGGGAATTTGTCCCAACACAACTGATACACTGGTGTACAACGTGAGCACAACACAAATTTTGTGTTTGTTTGTGGACTGATTTGATCCCTATGAAGCTCTTGATAAATGCAGAAAAATGCACCCAGCAGAATCGAGCAGGGTAGGAAAACACAAGTCACACATACCTCCAACACAGACCAGCTACCTCAGTTTACTGCTTGTGTCATGAGCCACACCCGTTCACATCTGATATTACGAGTTTCCAACCCATTTCGGATAACCTTCCTTCTGCCACTTCACAATAACTCACAAGGTGCTACTCTTCCAACATCCACTTCCACAAGAAAACTTCAGGGCTTTTTCAGGGTAAAAAGCCATATTTATTACAGTCTAGCCATTTAACACGTATAACACTGTGTTAAAATTTTACTGGATTTCTTTATGTGTGTGTGACTAAAGAAGAGTAGCCTCAGGGGGAAAAAAAATCAACCTTGCTAACACACCCTGATCTGACTTCTAGCACACAGGACTGTAAGAAAATAAACTGCTGTTGTTTAAACCACCGAATCCGTGGTAATTTACAATGGCAGCCCTAACAAACTAATACGGACTTAAAGAAAAGGGACAATGAAAACGATTAATCAAAGTAACAACAGCCACTAAACTGTGTTTGAAACTCAGGAAACATAGTGCTACTTGATAATTAAGAGTGCAGTGGAGGGGCACCTGGGGGGCTCAGTCGTTAGGTGTCTGCCTTCGGCTCAGGTCATGATCCCAGGGTCCTGGGATCCAGCCCTGCATTGGGCTCCCTGCTCAACAGGGAGTCTGCTTCTCCCTCTCCCTCTGTTCCTCCCCCCCTCAACTCATGCTCACGTGAGCTCTCTCTTTCTCTGCCTCAAATAAATAAATAAATAATCCCCCCCCCAAAAAAAGAGAAAAAGAAAGTGCAGTGGAGCATCGAGGGCCAGAAGTAGAGCTTTCCTCACTTGCTGAAGCACTGCATCCGCTGGCACAGAAAACAGACAGGAAAATGACCCTCAACTCATGCTCATGTGAGCTCTCTTTCTCTGTCTCAAATAAATAAATAAATAATCCCCCCCCCAAAAAAAAAGAAAAGAAAAAGAAAGAGTGCAGTGGAGCATCAAGGGCCGGAAGTAGAGCTTTCCTCACTTGCTGAAGCACTGCATCTGCTGGCACAGAAAACAGACAGGAAAATGACCAGAGAGCAGGTGCATGAAACCTCAGAGTGAGAGGTGCATGTGCAGTAGTGTAACAGAGGCAGCAGACACCGTGGGAACTAAAATCAGTTGGAATTACTCAACACTTGATGTACTCCAGGGACCATCATTTTTATCTCCTTTCTTCTCCTCTCAACTATAGAGCCAAAGAGATGTGAAATGGTTAGAGTTCCATATGATAAGGAACTGCTTTTATTTAGTAAATGCGAAAACATTCCCAAAATAAAATTTAGCAAAAATTATACCAGCACGTAATTAAAAACTCAACACCCCACCCACTCCTGTAGTTAAACCACACAAAATAATGGAAGATATTCTCTGTGGTAATAGAAAAAAGTATTTTTCAAGGATATTCAAATTGACTTACACTATTCTCCCTGCCTGCCCGGCTTCCATTATTAGTATACATATGAGCAAACTGATCAATTTCTATGGAAGTCAGAAAAAGTTATTGTTGACAGCACAAACACACTGCAGAGCAGATGCTGTCATCAAATCGTAGTATTCAGTTACTCTGCTTTGAAATTAAGTGAAGTACTTGTTTAAAAATGTTTTCTCATTAGAATGTACAATGATCATTTTAAATTCTATCTGCTGCAATAGGACATTTCCATCACCCTACAATCTGGACTATGCCATAAACACTATTGTACTTGAACAGATGGAAATCATAAAGTGATATTTAGCTACAGATTTCCTGTCATATAGTTTTGCAAACTGAAAAAGGAGAAATCAACATTTGCAATCAACTAAAAGCAAAATACTATCTAGTAAGCTAAAGTGATGCTAATGTGACACAGGAATATAAATGCCTTCAATTTAATGTACTGTAGCATCCAGAAAAAAGAAAATACTAAAATGATACCTCATAAAGTTAGTCAAGATGGTGATTTGTGGGGACAGAGGTGGGGAAGGGGCAATATGTAAGATATCTACAATAGACTTGCCTGGCATTGCGCATAATAGTTTTAACTGATCAAGCAATACATGTTACAGTGAACTTACCATTTGATGGTTAAGAAATATCCAAGAGTATTAAGGGAATACCCTTTGAACTTCAGAGTCTTAACTTCTTTTTACGGAAAATGGGGTGATGATACTTGCAACCTAGTTCATAAAATTACTAAGGAAACTAATAAATTTATACAGCATACTATAAACTGCATAGAGGGTTTTTTTTTTTAAACTCAGTATATGATGTCTAATCTATTCACCATGTGACATAAGGTCATATTGCTGATGCATATATCTAAAATTCTGAGTTCCGAACTTACAGTTTAAAAAAAATCAACAGTCATCAAAATTAACATTATGATGAAATATATTCCACTCTCCTGCTCAAGAACAGCAATCTAAAGAAACATCTTAATGAGAAATTTATATGTATTAGACTTCATGCATTTTACAAACATACAGTATTTCAGTCAAGGTCCAACTAGGAATTAAAAACCACCCAGCAATTTGAACAGAGCAAGTGTTTTAGTTTTTTTGTTTGTTTGTTTTCGTTTTAAAGTAGGCTCCACACCCAGTGTGGAGCCCAAGATGGGGCTTGAACTCACGGCCCTGAGATCAAGGCCTGGGCTGAAATCAAGAGTCGGGCGCTTAACCAACTGAGCCACTCAGGCGCCCCAAAAGAAAGTTTAATATAAAGAATTAACTAAGCAGGGTATTGGAGTAATAAGAGATTAGCTACCAAAATGAGAACTCTGAAGAGTAAAAACAGTAGATATAAAAGGAGCAACCACTACCCACAGGGCTGAAAGAGGGAACAAGACAGGATCCCACATCCCATGCCTGGCCCAGATCCAGGTATTGCTGGAAAGGTCACAGCTACAGTTCACCGGATGGTAGAGACATGACTGTGGTACTGCACCAGCAGGACCTACTGGAAATCTATCCTTGAGAACATTAAAGGAAACCATCCATGGTGGTTATGAAACCACCCAGAAACTGCGGAGGTGGGCACTGTGGCTGCAGGCACTGCGGGCAACAGGAGTCCTCTGCTACAAGAGTGCGTGGTGGCTGCAGGTGCAGGTGCTCACGGACTCCGCCGAGGAAGCTACGGGTTGGTGCAGGCCGCTGACCACTGTGCACTGCAGGAACCAAGGAAGCTGTGAGCCCTCCAGAACCATCAGCGCAGCTCCCTTCCTCTTTCAATGGGACTGTGCCAGCACCCTCAACTGACAAACCTGACACTGTGCCGACTGGAAAAGGAAAAACATTTAAAAGGTTCGCCTCAGCTTTTCCAGAGCAGCCAGTGAAAGGTGAATATGGAGGTGAGAGGAAATAAGTTGATGAGTGGGACACTCAGCTAGAACTCTAAACTGCTAGTTTACCTTCAAAACTAAAAAGATGTAAGTGCATGAGTCAAGGACAAAAGAATCTTAGATAAAATTCATTCCTTGAATCCCTAATTTACTAACAAAAGAACATTCATTCACATTTAAGACTCTTTCAAGGGGGATAGATTAATAAAATATAGAACTGAAGATTCTTATTTGGGGCCTGTTTTCCCTCTGAAACTCAGGCTAAGCCAGGGGAAAAAAACACACTTGTGAAAAAACAAAAAACTAAAACAAAAACATGCACCTTATAAGGTACAAGAGGAACTGGATGAGAGAAGAGAGAGGAAGAGGGAAAAGTACACAAAGAACTATATGAAAGTTCACATGTGTATATATGATTACCTACAACACAGAAGGAAGAATACAATTAAAGACAAAGCTACTAATTTTGGTTTTAGATAAAACCAAGGTATGCACTGAAACGGTAATTTTTTCCATTAATTTATTAACATAATAAGTTATACTGAGTTTTTCAATTAATAAACCATCCTATCATTTCTAGGATAAGCCATTCTTAGCCTTTTTCCAGTTTTACTGAGATGTAACTGGCAGACCTATGACATTATATTATTTTAAGGTATACAGCATGAATTGATGTATGGATATATTGTGAAACCACTACAATAAGTTCAAGTTAACACATCCGTCACTCACATAGTTAAAATTCTTTTTTCCTGGTGATGAGAACTTAAGATCTACTGACATAGCAACTTTCAAATATACAATACAGTAACTGTAGTCACCACGCTATACATTACATCCCCAGAATTCCTCCTGATCATACCTCCAGAGCACCTTGGCTACTAAAATAAAAATACAACAACTCTACTTGATTCTTTGCCCCCAGACAGACCCTCACCATCTCATGCCCAGATTATTAAGAGTCTACTAGTGAGTCTCTCTGCCTCCAGCTCCTTTACTGTTAGGTACTGAATGTTTTTATATACTTGCTCTCTTCCAAAACAGAAAGCTTATTTTAAAAAGACATCTGCAACATGATTGATAAAAAGGAAAAAAAAAAAAGAGCTGAGAAAAAGAAAACAACTATGTCAACCTTAAGGGTCAACATACATGCCATTAACTGTGAAGCTTGCAAGCACTCAAGGCAAAAAAGAAAATCCAATCTTTCACAGAAATCTTCATTACCAAAAATGAGGCAACATGCCATTTCCTATAAGATTTACCCCAAAATAGCTCTCTTAGAAATTTGTCATGGGGGGGGTGCCTGGGTGGCTCAATTGGTTAAGCATCTGCCTTCAGCTCAGGTCATGCTCCCAGGGTCCTGCGATCAAGCCCCATGTCAGGCTCTCTGCTCAGTGAGGAGACTGCTTCTCCCTCTGCCTCTCCCTGCCGCTCCCACTGCTTGTGCTCTGTCACACAAATGGATAAAATCTTAAAAAAAAAAAAAGAAAAAAGAAAGAAAGAAAGAAACTTGTCATGTGTGAAATTATATAATACAATGAGCAGTGTCTTCAACAATAGTTTTCCAGTAAAGAAAGAGAATTCACAAAACTGGTTTTTCCAAAGACTTTTAAAAAAAAAGGAAAGTATAAAACTGAGGTACAGCTCAATAATTTCACAGAACACCAGGGTATTTGGTCCAAGTCCATATTCTCCTAGGAACCCAAATGGATCTAAGGAAATGATTTAGAGTGCCTAAGGAAAGGATGGATTGCCTGTTCTTTGGACAAAATGTTTCTACATCTTATTCTTTAGATCCCAAGTAGTTCCACCAGAATCCCGAAAAGGGCAGGCTGATCTAGGGCACAAAGTAGAGAGAACAAGGTGTAGTAAGTCAGTTAGTGAATCAGTGCCACTCCACTTCTATGTCTGTATACAGGCATCCAAGCCATAAGGTATTATCTGAGTCCTAGGAAAAAACCTTTGTCTTCTACAAAGTCACACACTATTAATAGTTGGCCTTAGAGGGAAAAACAGTGTTAGTATAGGCCATTCAAATGCTATGCAATTTGAACCAGAGAACTAAAAGGCATAATCACTACTCAAATAAAAAGACATGGTAAGGGCCTAATGAATAATTATAAATAATTACTATAGTAAATATAGGGCATTACTCTAAAAATAAAATTGAAGAGATCTTGACAGAAGAGGATGTAAGAAACAGTTGAGAAAAAGGACAAAATGAATGAAAACTGTGGAGCACAGAGAACAAATCTTTTAAGATACAGCATGTCGTCAAACAAAATCAAAAGGTAGAATGTGGGGTGAATGAGCTGCGGGCAGTTTCAGGATTCAGTTTTAGAAGTTTTCATTCAGGGGCGCCTGGGTGGCACAGCGGTTAAGCATCTGCCTTCGGCTCAGGGCGTGATCCCGGCGTTATGGGTTCGAGCCCCATCAGGCTCCTCTGCTATGAGCTTGCTTCTTCCTCTCCCACTCCCCCTGCTTGTGTTCCCTTTCTCGCTGGCTGTCTCTATCTCTGCGGAATAAATAAATAAAATCTTTAAANAACCGCTACAACTTGGAGGTGCTGAGAAACAACCACCATAAACCAAGCCTACTTCCCTATTACACTGACATCGTTCCTTATGTACCAACCGTGCACACACCAAATCAAAGAGTAAGACAACAGACTACATTGCGTTTGTCTAACATTTTATTTGAAAAAGAATTATACTGAAAGGAGGGAAAANTGAGAAACAACCACCATAAACCAAGCCTACTTCCGTATTACACTGACATCGTTCCTTATGTACCAACTGTGCACACACCAAATCAAAGGGTAAGACAACAGACTACATTGCGTTTGTCTAACATTTTATTTGAAAAAGAATTATACTGAAAGGAGGGAAAAGGGAAGTATGGGAGGAGCAGAGAAAGAAAAAGGAAAGAAGAGAGAGGAAAGGGGAACAACAGAGGGAGTAATTAATGTACTAATTTGGAAAACCATTGTACTACATTATCTTTCCTAAAACTGGCTTCTCCCATCCAGGTTTCTAATGGGAGATGAAGAGGTAATGAATGACCTGAAGATTAAATATCACTGATGATACACGAAGATTTCCAGAAGCTATGCTACTCTGTTTTTAACTGGGTCTATGCAGAGTGGGTTGACACATTTGGCCTTAAAATCTGAGTTAAATGAAGTATAATACGGGGCGCCTGGGTGGCTCAGTTGTTAAGCAGCTGCCTTCGGCTCAGGGCGTGATCCCAGCATTCTGGGATTCGAGCCCCACATCAGGCTCCTCCACTGGGAGCCTGCTTCTCCCTCTCCCACTCCCCCTGCTTGTGTTCCCTCTCTCTCTGGCTGTCTTTCTGTCAAATAAATAAATAAAATGTTAAAAAAAAAATGAAGTATAATACCTAGAAAAACCTTCATTCACCTTGAGAAAAAGAGCTAAATTATTTTTCCTTGGTGGTAATTTTCAACTCTGTGATATAAATCCAAAACTGTATCACTCCAAACCATGAAGTTTAACCTAGAGTAGAATAGGCCATCTTAAGGTATTTCCTTCCAAATGCCCTTCTAGAAAACACCTAACCTAAAACTTGATACCAAAGAAAGGTTCTGCTGAGAATAGGCATATACTACAGGTATTCTGAAATTTCAATTTGTCAAATGAATGTTGACAGTGATAGAAATATCGATGATTTGGATACAAGTACCTGTAAAAAGGTAAAAATACTGCTGGAGAAGTAATTCTCAGGTGAAGAAAAAAAAAATGTGGACAACTTCCAAACATTACTGGCAGTTTCTATTCTCTGAAAGCATTGCAAGACAGTATTATGGAGAGGTGTGAATGAATGAGTTATGAATAAATGCACTGCCCACATACTGAAGGAAAACTTCGATGATTATGTTACTACCCAGATACAAAGAAATGAACTGAGGGAGAATTCAAGTTAACCTTCCTAGCCATTAAAAATATATAAATTAATATGTGCTAGGTATGCTACTTGCATCTCCAAAATCATGTATAAAGAAGAAAGTTACAGCATCAATTCCTTAAAGTACATACCTGAGACCTAAATCTGTCATTTTGACAAATTACCTTTAGCTTTGGACTGTACTGCTACCAAATAAGAAAAATTCTTGCCCCTGATAGAGGTGCTCAATATGATATTAAGATTTAAATTATGCTGATTTTGCTAGGTAAGACAGATGGCTGTCCTATAAAGTAACAACACACAATGCCCTAATTCTATTATTAATGAGTGAACTGAGGAATGAAAAGCAAAGGGAATAAGTTTATAGAATTAAACCTTTCAAACGGTATTAAGAATACTGGGGAGAACAGCAGAAATAGCTCATTTGGGAGGACGTTTAGACTGAAGAAAACTGGGGATACAATTTTGGCAAAAAGTTAATAATTACCGAACAAAAACATAAGGAAACCGGTGTAGAAAGAAGTTCAGAATCCCTATTCTGTGTTCGGCATGATTTGCTGTTCATTAATAAGAGAATTTCTCTGTAACAGATGTGAAGAGGCCTCAAAAATAACTTAGGTTACAGGACTGCCACTATTCCCACACATCCTAATATATTTTTATTCAGGGTAATCTTTTTTTTTTTTTAATCTCACTTGGTTATCACCAGGACACTATTCTGCCTAAAAATTTCCTCAAAAATCCTAACAATGCTACAAGATAAGTACTATTCTTATAGATGAGAAGTTGTACCGTGGAGAGGTTTAGGAACTTGTTCAAGGTGGCAAAGCTGGTAAGGAACAGAGCTGAGATGGAAAGCCTAAGAGAAGAGAAAAGTTTCTGGTTTCCATCCCTCCCGTTTTCCTGATAGTTTTCTAGGTGACTTGGTATTGTTAGTTAAATGCAATTTCCACAGGAAAACCAAATTTGAGTTACAAATAAAGGAGTGTTACAGAAGAAAACCTTTTCTGTAAGTTGGGACCTCTTCCTGTATTTTATCACCCCTAGCAGCTGGGAGGCAACAGTGCTGTGGGAAGTAAAGCACACGTCGGTGCCTGGCAGGATCCTGGAAGGGCAGAGCCAGGTGGGGTGGCATTACAGAATAACACCAGCTTTTGAGCTTAGCAAGCATATAGTTCAACTCAGTTGGATTGAAATACGAATTCACGGTTCATCCTGTTTTGTTTTGTTTTTAAGATTTTATTTATCTGAGAGAGAGAGACAGAGAGCACGACTGGGGACAGAGAGAGAAGAAGCAGACTCCCCGTGGAGCAGGGAGCCCACCATGGGGCTCGAATGAACCCCAAGATCATGACCTGAGCTGAAGGCAGAGGCTTAACCGACTGAGCCACCCAGGCCATCCCTTCAACCTGTTTTATTTTGAAGACTTCACAAAACTCAAGGATTAGAGTAAAACACAAATTGGAGTTTTGTCTAATGTTTCTGTGTCTGATGTGTTAAAATTGCCATTTGTTACTTTATCCTCCATTTTCCTGCCTTGAGTAACTTCCTATAGCCCTACAAGGTACTTTTTTTTTTTTTAACATTTCTCTTGCCTCCTACTTTTATTCGGTTATTAATTCTTGGCTTTATCCCAGAAATCTTTGTCAAATCCTATCTTTTCCATCTACAAGGCCACTGTCAGACTTACTTTTTAAAATCTCTAGCACGAATGTTAACAACTGATTCCCCTAAATGCAGTAATTCTTCATTGTTATTCATGTTCCACAAAGGAGACAGGATTTTATGATTGGAGGGAGGTTATTATTTTATCCTATGTAAAACAAAATTCTTGATGCCATAAATCCAAACTCCTTTGGCGCAAAACAAACTTGCGGTAATCAAGCCCCAAACAAGCACTCTATCTATCCCCATTTCCTTTTCCACAGTGGATTTCTCCCTATTCTCTGTTTAACACAGTCTTGTATAGTTCCTTCACTCTAACTATTGTTCGTTCTCCCAGGGATGTCCCTCTAAACCTCCTACTCAGTATAAAAGGCCCAGCTAAAATCCCATTTTCCTTGAAAACATCAGAGGAAGGACTCTAGACATTAAGTAACAATAATTTGCTTCCATCTAGAATACAGCAAGAGGGGTGCCTGGGTGGCTCAGTCGTTAAGCGTCTGCCTTCGGCTCAGGGCATGATCCCAGAGTTCTGGGATAGAGCCCCACGTCAGGCTCTTCTGCTGGGAGCCTGCTTCCTCCTCTCCCACTCCCCCTGCTTGTGTTCCCTCTCTCACTGGCTGTCTCTCTCTCTGTCAAATAAATAAAATAAATCTTTTTAAAAAAAAATAGAATATAGCAAGAACACATTTTAATAGTTATTCACTATTTGTATGTCTGTCTTCCACCCCAGACGTCTAGTTCATCTTTATAACCCGAACTTCTAATCCAAAGCCTGGCATACAGTAGGTACTTGATTAGTGTTCATTATTCAAGCAATTAAGAGTACCATATTGGAGTGACACTAGCAAGACTGTAGAATAAGAAGTCCCAGCCCTCATTTCCCCATGGAAACATCAATTTAACAATGTAAAGACCAAAATACTTTATAGGATTTCCAGGGTCCCGTTAAAAACTTGCAGTACCCCAGGCAAGCACAAGGCCCAAAAGAGCTGCGCTGAAATGGGTAAAAAGAAAATCTCACTATCCCCACATCAATCCCTTCACCAAGCCAGGACAGATCAGCACTGGGTGACAGCCCTGGCTTGGAACTTCTCCCTGGGGGTCGAGGGAGAGAAAAATACAGTATGCATCCAAGATTCTGGATTTTTGGAAGGAACACCTGAGGAACTAGTTTCCGTCACACCCAACTCTTAACCAAAGAAACAAAACACTTGCAAAGTGAAAACTTCAAACCACTGTTGCAAGAAATTAAAGACAGCACAAATAAATCGAAAGACATCCCATGTTCATCAATTAGAAGCCCTAATATTGTTAAAACATCCATACTACTGAAAATGATCTGTAGATTTCAATGCAATCCCTATCATAATCCCAATGACTTTTTTTTAGATATAGAAAAAAAATCCTAAAATTCACATGGAACTACAAGGACCCCAAAGAGCAAAACAGTCTTGAGAATAAGGAACAAAGCTGAGGGCCTCACACTTCCTGATTTCAAAATATATTACAAAACTACAGTAATTAGAAGAGTATGGTATTGGCATAAAGATGGACATATACACCAATAAAACACAAGAGAGCCCAGAAACAAACCCACATATACACAGCCAAATCATCTTCTACAAAGGTTCCAGGACTATACAATGGGGAAAGGATGGTCTCTAACAAATCATGCTGGGAAACTGGATATCCAGAGGCAAAAGAATGAAACCAGACCCTTATCTTAAACCATACATAAAAATCAACTGAAAATGGATTAAAGACTTAAATGTGAGACCTGAAACTATAAAGTTCTTAGAAAACACATTGGGGCAACGTTTCATGATATTGGTCTTGGAAATGATTTCTTGGACAGGATACCAAAAGCACGGGCAACAAAAGGCAAAAATAGACAAGCAGGACTACATCAAACTAAAATCTTCTGTTAATAACTCTTCCTGTTAATGAATCAATTAACAAAATGAAAAGGCAACCTACAGAATGGAAGAAAATATTTGCAAACCATATATCCGATAAAGAATTAATATCCAAAATACATAAGGGTCTCCTATAACCCAACAGCAAAAATACATCTGAATTTTTAAAAAAGGGCAAAGGACTTGATTAAATACACACTTCTCTAAAAAAAGACATACAAATGGCATACGAAATACATCTGTATATTGGAAAAGACACCACTCATCATCAGAGAAATGTGAATCAAAACCACAACAATGTATTACCTCATACTTGTTAGCATGGCTATTAACCCCCACCCAAAAAAAAATGCTGGCAAAAATATGAAGAAATTGGCACCCTGATACACTGCTGGTAGTGTAAAATATGTAAGAATGTAAAATGTTGTGTGGAAAACAGTACTAAGGTTCCTTAGAAAATTAAATATAGAAGTACCATATGATCGAGCAATTCTACTTCTGGGTTTTTATCCAAAAGAATTTAAATCAGGATCTTGAAGAGATACTTGCACTCCCATGTTCATTACAGCATGATTCATAATAGCCAAGAAATGGAAACAACTTAAAGCCCCCTCGACGTATGAAAAAAGAAAATGGAATACATACAATGGAATATTATTTAGTCTTTAAAAAAAAAAAAAAAAGGGGAGCACCTGCCTTTGACTCAGGTCGTGATCCCAGGATCGTGGGATCAAGACCCACATCGGGCTCCCTGCTCAACGGGAAGCCTGCTTCTCCCTCTCCTGCTCCCCCTGCCTGTGCTCTCTCTCTGCCAAATAAATAAAAATCTTTAAAATAAAAATTAAAAAAAAAGAAGAAAATCCTGTCATATGTAACAAAATATATGTAACTTGGAGGATGTTCTGCTAAATAAGCTAGTCACAGAAGGTCAAATGCGGCACAATTCCACTTATGTGTATCCAAAGTAGTCAAACTCACAGAATCAGAAAGTAGAATGGTGGTGGCCAGAGGATGGGGGTGGTGGGAAGAAATGAGGAGTTGCTGTGCAACTGGCTATAGTTTCAGTTATACTAGATGAAAAAGTTCTAACGATCTGCTCTACAACACTATGCTTTATAGTTGTAAGTACTGTACTTTACACTTAAAAGTTTGTTAAGAGAGTAGCTCTCATGTTATGTGTTTGTACTTTTTATCACCAAAAAAACCCAAACAAACAAAAAACTAAAGCACTACAATGTTGATGACATGTCTTTGGGAGTATTACAGACTATCTTGGTAAAGAGCAAAGAGCTTGTTATAAAGGTCAGCCAGTAACGCGTGGTTCAGGTTGCTAGGACTGAAATATGTAATTTTACAAAGAGAAAAATTTTAAGCAGACACAACTTTCTAAGTGGCAATACTAATCAGAATGGAGGGGCGCCTGGGTGGCGCAGTCGCTAAGCGCCTGCCTTCGGCTCAGGGCATGATCCCGGAGTTCTGGGATCGAGCCCCATATCAGGCTCCTCCACTGGGAGCCTGCTTCTTCCTCTCCCACTCCCCCTGCTTGTGTTCCCTCTCTCGCTGGCTCTCTCTCTGTCAAATAAATAAAATCTTTAAAAAAAAAAAAAAAAGAATGGAGACTGTGTCAAGTTACTAATGAGCCTAAATTAGGATATGTAAACACAAGGAAGCATACTTAAAATTTGAACAGAAAGAAACTGGGAAGGCAAATCTATTCTGACGGATAAGGCTGTACCCTTGAGAGGAGCCTGGGGATCAGTTCTGCTGTGTGGTAACCATAAATTTTTAAAAAGAGGGTGGTGCATCTGGGTGGTGCAGTGGGTTGAGTGTGTCTGACTCTTGGTTTCAACTCAGGCCATGACCTCAGGGTTGTAAGATCAAAACTCGCGTCTTGCTCCATGCTCAGTTCAGTCTTCTTGGGAATCTCTCTCCCCATCCACTCCTGTGTGCATGTTCTCTCCTTTCTCTCCTCCACTCCCTTTCCCTCTCCCTCCCTCTCTCACTTTCCGTCTTTAAAATAAATAAATAGATCATTATAAACACACACAGGCACGCACGCATGCACATAACATAGGGGTGAGGGGAGGGTAGGAGGCAGGAGATGAGAACTGATATTCCAGATTCTGGATGGTATTTAAGTGAGAAGAGTCAAAGTCCTCAATGGAATTCTTAAGAAACAAACATTACTTCAGCATCTAAGCCAAGAATTACTAAGGAATTTGATTTATTGAGAGCAGTGAAACCTATCATATCAAGCTTGAAGGTATCAACTCTTAAGCACTGGCATGGGTTCTCATTAAGAGAAAAAAATAATTTGGGACCATACAGAAATTATCAAACCCCACCCCAAATCCAACATTCTCTTAAATAAGACAATGCATATAAAAGTGCATGGTAAACTATAAAGTTGGATATGTTATTTATAATTATAGAGGTTTGTATAGTTACATATTAATAGTTTAGTAATACATAGCAATATTTATATATTGCTAATTTCTAGTATAATCTATTAGCTACATTATTTCATGATACAGATAATCGCAGGTATCTGGATAGCTTTAGTATCACACAAAAAATATTAATTCAATTATTTTCTGTTTACTTAATCATAAAGGTGAAACTTAACCAGTGTTTGGTATATTATGTTCTAGCTGAAATAATATTTTTATTAAAATATTACTTTTATTTTATTTATTTTATCTAGCATTTTATTATTTTTCCTTACATAGCCAATCTTCTGTACCAATCCTCCTCACACAAAGTTGCTAACACTAGGCATATGACAGCAGATGAGCACTAAAAAATTCTGTCATTATCTAGTATCACAACTCCATATCCTAAAATCCAAAGTCGCTTGCATTAAGTGGCAAACGTTTATTTAACGATGTTTCTAATTCTAAGCAGAAAATCCAGCACTGTTAACAATATCATACATTAATACTTAACATGTTAACACAAAAGCCATTTTTTAAAAATCTAGACTCCTTTTTATTCTCTTAAAAACTATTTATAATAGACAGTGTAGACTTGAAGGCTTATATACATTTAGTCTTTTCCTTTTATCTTTATCTCCTATTTTTTCTAGTCTAGATTGCTTCTCCCTTCCTCATAAGTTGCCTCAAATTCTGTGTATTCATAAAAGTTATTTAAAAAATGTTTAAAAATAACACTTAAAAGTAAAACAAATGCAATTGCTCAGAAACTTTTTTTTTATTTTTCACAAATATTTTGGGTTGAATGGATGATATTCTGCAATGATGCAGAATTAGAGTTAGAATTTAGTGATTTTAGAGAAGATTGCATCAAGTAAACTAAGAATTCTGTTTCAATTACTCTAGCAACTAAACACAGCATTTACTATTACAATCATAACATTTGAAATGTGTAGACAAGTCTTTAACCAAAACCACCAAGGATTTGAGGGAAAAAAAGGGAGGGGAAAGCTATTTTAAACGAGGCTTATTAAAGTTTATTCTGACTACTCCAACTTTGTCTATACTTAACTATCTTAAGACTAATTTTCTTCTGTAATCCTAGGAAGCTGCCTTAAAGACTAAGAAACAATCAAGGAGCACCCTTCAAGTTTTGTTGGACTTGGTTCCAATGGGATGACTTCAGCTCAACAATCCCATTAATCTGACTGGATTAGAGGAGCACTTTTTCCATTTACCGCGGGGAGAGAAATAAACTGAAAACTTGAGAATACTATTTCAGATCTGGTGTTGGTTAAATTCCTAATGAGGTAGTCTCTAAGGAGTGGTTGGTTGGTTGTTTGCTTTTTAAGGAGTGGGTCTTAAGCAGCTTATGCAGAAGTGTAAGATCATTATAACTATACCAAAACCTCAAAACAGTTTAATAACCGAAATGGAACACAGCTTTATAATATATAAAATCACTAGGACAATTTAAGTAAATTTAAAAAAACAAAATAAAACCACTAGGGCAAANCTAGGAAAATTTAAGTAAATTAAAAAAAACAAAATAAAACCACTAGGGCAAACCTTCATTATAGCATTTATATTGTATGTTTATTATCAGTCTTTCTCAGAACACCCAGGACCTAAAAGATTATCATCACTCAATAGTTTGCTAAACGAATGTTTTGTTTTTTAGGCACTTTGAAATAGTCTACCTTCTAAAACATACTAGTTGGTTTTAAGTCAAATAAATACAAACCAAGCAAAATTTTAAAATAATTTTTTTAATTAAAAATAAAGTCTAGGTATCTCAATCAGAAGCAGCAAATGATGGAACAAAGTATGCAGAGAACTATTCTGGTATAGTAAAAAACAAACTCCACAATCTACAAATGAAGTAATACCCAAAATATATTGAGATACACCAAAAAGTATGCTTTTTTTAAAAAGACAATACAGCTTATAATTAACCTTGATGATTTTCAGGGTGGAGTGATATGTATTTTAAGGAGTTGGTTGCTAAATTTGTGTGACAGATCCTTGCAACCANTAAAAAGACAATACAGCTTATAATTAACCTTGACGATTTTCAGGGTGGAGTGATATGTATTTTAAGGAGTTGGTTGCTAAATTTGTGTGACAGATCCTTGCAACCACTAAAATTACAGTACTTCTCTTTTCCAAANACTAAAATTACAGTACTTCTCTTTTCCAAATGCTAACAACAAATGTGCTAACATTATGTAAATATACCCCCTTTCTGATCAGAACCAGGCAGAATATTTCATTAAGATATGCACACAATACACAGAAGTCAGTTCATATTACCACAATAACATTTCTACCGTAATAACTAAGTACTAAGCAGAATCCAGGTTGGCTTACGGAAGGCAATGCAATAAACAAATACCTAACAGTAAAGATTAGAAAATGTATATTGCTTTTATCAAAGTGAAAGCAAAGAAGTATATTTTGATTTTTATGTGCTTTTATTGAATTTTAAATAATAA